>NC_046357.1:64868479-65178212 GCF_000738735.6 Corvus cornix cornix
TGCTGCAGCTGTTGGCCTGCTTACAAATGCATTTCAGTTCTGCAGTGCTCCCCTGGCTCTGCATCTGGCTATGGAGTTAGGCATATGAACTTAGTTTTACCCTTTGGGATAGAATCAAAAAGTTGCCTGTTGGGATTGGGACACAAATTAGTTTCCGTTGTTTTGTAAAGTGTCTCAAGTACTTTTAAAAGTGCTGTCCTTTTTGTATGTTGCACGAGGTGCTTGTAACATTTGACTGAGGTACTACAGAGCCTGCATAGGAAAACTTGATGGCATGAAATATGGAGCTGTGTGTTCACACCATGACCTACAGGTGGCAACAAGGAATATGATTGACTGTGAAGCCTCACTTTAGGTACTGGGGAACCTGAGTTCCCTGGTGAGTGTTTTAATTATCCTTGTGATGGTGCAAGTCTGCTCCTAAGGGAGACAAATGAAATCCAATGAATTTGAAGGGCCCAAAGGGTAATACTGAGTTCTAAATTTGTTTGGTTTAGAGGTTTAAAGCCAAGTGTCTGACTTTCCACATAGTATTCCTTGGGTATGGTGGTGGTTCTGCTGAACATGAGTTCCGTGTAGCTCAGTTTCTAGTATGCGTGTATGGTTGCTCTGTATTACGAGACACAAGCCAGGTAGATGGTATACGTGGGGTTTATTAGACAAACCGAGCAAAGGAGAAGCATTACTGGACTGGGACCAGTGTGGATGAGCTCATTAGAGAGGTTAAGATCAGAAGCTGAGTGGAATGTAGTGACCATGCCTGGTTTGAGTTCATGATCCCAAGGAGCATTGGCCTGGCAAGGACCATAGTCTGGACGCTGAATTTTGGAAGAGCAAACTTTACAGTTGTTGAAAGAATTAGTGAATGTGATACCCTGGGAAACTGTCCTTAAGAACCGAAGAGCAGACCCATAGCTGGAAACTCATTAAGATCACTGTTCTTTGAGCACAAAAGCTTTCCATCCCAGTGTTTAGGAAATAAAAGAGTGCAGGGCAGAAACTGGCATGGCTGTGCAAGGATATGCTTCTCAAACTGAGGAATAAGAGGGAAGTGCATAGCCAGTGGAAGCAGGGACAGGTGACCTGGGAAGAGTACAGAGATACAGTTTGGACATGTAAGGATGGATCCGGAAAGCTAAGGTGCAGATGGAATGGGACTTGGCAAGGGATGTGAAAAATAACAAGAAAGGATTCTTTAAGTACATAGGTCAGAAAATAAAGGCCAGAAAATAAACGCCATGGTGAATGAGAAGGAAAAAGTGATGAAAACAGATATGGAAAAGTCCGAGGTGAGTTCTTTGTCTCAGTCTTCACTGGCAGTCAGGCTTTCCACATCTCTCAAGTCCCTGAACCTCCGTGTGGGGTCTCAGGGAATAAAGTTCCCATCACTGACAGTGAAGAGCAGGTATGAGACCACTTGATGAAGCTAAATAGTTACAAGTCTCTAAGGCCTGATGAGATGCACTCCAGGATCCTGAGGGAATTGGCTGATGTTGTTGCCAAGCCATTCTCCATCATATTTGAAAAGTTATAGTGGTCACCTGGAGACTAGAAAAAAGGAAACATCACTCCTATTTTTAAAAAAGGGAGAAAGGAAGATGGGGGGAACTGCAAACTGGTGAGCCTCACCTCTGTGCCTGGGAAGATCATGGGGCAGATCCTCATGGAAGCGTGTTAAGGCACATGCAAGACAAAGAGGTGATCCAAGGCAGCCAGCCCAGGTTTGCTAAGGACAAATTGTGCCTGATCAGCCAGGTGGCCTTATATGGTGGAGTGACTACAATGACTGACAAGGGAAGACTGACAAATGTCACATACCTAGGTTTGTCTAATGCCTCTGACATGGTCCCAACACGGCATCTTATCTCTGAACCAGGGAGACGTGGATTTGATGGATGGACTATTCAGTGGATAAAGAATTGGCTGGATGGACACAGAGAGTTGTGGTCAATGGCTCTATGTCCCTGTGGAGGCCAGTGAGGGGTGGTGTTTCTCAGGGCTCTGTCTGGGGACTGATGCTCTTCAATATCTTCATCAGTGACATCAGCAGTAACACTGGGTGCACCCTCAGCAGGTTTGCAGATGACACAAAGCTGGGTGGTGCAGTTGACACAACAGAAGGAAGGGATACCATCCAGTGGGACCTGGACAAGCTTGAGAAATGGGTCCATGAGAATCTCGTGAGGTTCTCATGAAGTTCAACAAGTCCAAGCACAAAGTGCAGCCCCTGGGTCAGGGCAATCCCAGATTGTACACAGGTACAAACGGGGAGGAGAACTCATTGGGAGCAGAGCAGCCCTGTGGAGAAGGACTTGGGGGTTCTTGGGGACGAAAAGCTGGACATGAGCTGGCAATGTGTGCTCACAGTCCAGAAAGCCATTTGTGCCCTGGGCTGCATCATAAGAGGGAAGGCCAGCAGGGCGAGGAAGGGCATTCTGCCTCTGTGAGACCCCACCTGCAGTGCTGCATCCAGCTCTGGGGTTCTCAGTACCAGAAAGATGTGGACCTGTTGGAGCAGGTCCAAAGGAGGGCCGTGAAGGTGATCAGAAGTCTGAAGCACGTGTCCTGTGAGGACAGGCTGAGAGACACGGGGTTGTTTAGCCTGGAGAAGAGAAGGTTTTGGGGAGACCTCACTGCAGGCTTTCTATACTTAAAGAGGGCTATAAAAAGATGGAGAACAGCTTTCCACATGCACACAAAGTGATAGATCAAGGGATAGTGTTTTTAAACTAGAATATGAGAGATTTAGATTAGATATTAGGAAACATTCTTCACTGTGAGGGTAGTGAGGCACTGAAACAGGTTGCCTAGACAAGTTGTGGGCAATCCACCCCTGGAAGTGTCCAAGGCCGTGTTGGATGGGGCTATGAGCAACGTGGTCTAGTGGGTGGCATCCTTACCCATGGCAGGGATGTTGGAACTAGATGATCTTCAAAGTCACTTGCAAACCAACTCATCCTATGATTGTGTGACTCTGTGATTCTATGACTTTGCCTTTTTGCTAGGGCAGTTTTTAGTTTTTGCTGTTGAAAGATTTCAAAAACAAAGAAAGGCCAGTGTGAGACTGAGAGGCAGGAGAAAATATTGGAAGAGCTTGTTCGCACCAGTTATGTTACATGAATGCCAGAAGCCTCTGTTGTTAGAAAGCCAATTCACATAGTCCTGATTAGAATTTATTGATGATTTCTGCAATTATTAGCAATCCATTACTCAGGACTACTGTCAGCCAAAAAAAATCCGCTTGAAGTTACTGGTTTTCAAGACGGAAACTACCCCTGAACACCTTTATTCCACCTGCATAAGTATTTTAGTTAAAACATTGCAGGGGTTGGGAAGAAGGAAAACAAAAAAAAATCCTAACTCGTTTAGATGCTTCATAGTTAAAGTGTCTCCAGATGCTTTTTCTTTATTGATTTCTTTTACTATGATTGTTGTCTGTGAGATGTAGTATGCTGGAAAGCAAAAAGTAAAGGAACTTTTCTACTACCTATTTTTTTCTCTGCCTTATGGTCGTGACAGCCTCTCTGCCAGATGTGACAGCTTATGTCTCTTAGTGATGTGTCCTGGTTATCTGTGTTGTGTGCGAGGGCTTAGCATTCCACTGCTTTTTTGCTCAATAAATTAAAGACTGGGAAGGAGTAACACTGTAATACTTGACCATATAAGGGAGGTGACTTGTTTTAGTTCTGCTCCTTGCACAATATGTGGTTGAAGCCTTTTAAGGGAAGGTGGTGCAGACAGAGTGAAAACATCCAGAAGCAGAACATCTATTTCTTGTTATAGCTGGTGCCAGTGCTGGTGCTGTCATTGCTACTACTGTGAATTTCTCACAGTCTATTGCAGTTGCATAGATAAAAAGGAAAGACTTAGTGATGGGACTGAAAAAAAAGTTACAACCATTTGGTTCATGGCTCTTCCATCTTAAGAAATAATAAGAATGAAGAGAGAACTGACCAAAGGTGAGATTAATTAGACTTCAGAAATTGAAAAATGAAGTAGCAAAGAGCTCTCCAGAATCAGGAAGAGGAGACCAAAGAGAGAACAAGTGGAAATATCATGCAGTGAGAATGGGATAGGGACTCGGTGATTAATCAGGCAATGAATATTATGTCAATAAAGTTAAAAAATAGTTTGGTGCTTTTTGCAAGAGAACTTTGAATGTTGAAGAGGGTGGTCCAAAAGAATGAACCTATTAAATTTTGGGTCTGGTCGCAGGTACACTTAAGGCAAAGTCTGTAGTATATTGTTAGAAAGCAGCCAACCCAGTATCTTTAATAAAGGGATAGCAAAATTGATGCAGGCAAACATAAATCATTTGTGTTGACCTCAGAAGTGTCCAGAGTATTAGAAAAAAATCCAAGCAACTCAGGCAGTAAAATATCAAATAGAAAGATTTGTAGGCTAAGGTTAGACTGCATGAAGACTTACTTTCAGCTAGAGAAATTATTTTCTTGATAAATCAGATGCAGGTCCCTAATTGAGATATATTTAATTCTTTGCATGAGGAAAGACTACAGAAGTGGAAAGAAAACCAGTTACTGTTAGTTTCAGTCAAATAATAGTCTTGTCTTTGAAATAAAATATGCTTCAGACCTAAAATCAAATGAGGCTTTTATCAGCTGGAGATCAGATAACATAGACTACTTCAGTGGCTAAGTAGAGATTTAGAAGACCTAGTGAGAAACCTTTTTCTTCTATAGCCATAGTAGCTCTGAAAGAAACCATTACGGAGGTTTGATCTCTTATGGAATGCTGCTGCAACACACTATCCCTTCAGTGGCCCACATATCTGTCCTACAAATTCCTTCAATTCCTGATTGTTAGCGCCTGTCAGTGCTTGCCTTTCTGCAGAGTAAAACTTGCCCTTCTCTGAATTACAGCACCTTGTTTACCTAAGTGCTGGCACCACAGATTGAAAATAAATGTATCCATGGAATACCAGTCAGTGTTTTGAAGCCTGTTCACCCAGGTCCCTATGAACATCTTTCACGTGTCAGCTGATATCTTCAGGTGGTGGAAGATGAGAGACAAGGACATGCAATAGCTGCTTCTCTAGTGTTTCTTTCATGAATATCTATTTCTTCCTCCAAGTTAAGACTCCAGAATGAACGTGATGCTGCAGTTCACCCTAGAGAGCATTTCACTACAATACAAAACTCTAGCCAGTCACTTGCGTCTTTACAAGTTCAGGAGACCTGTCAGAGAAAGCCCTTCCCCCAGTGTTGTGATTTCTATCTTTGTGGTGAACAGGCATTACAACTTTGGCAGGATAATTCTGTCTGATTGACTGATCTATTCTTGGAAGTTACAAGAGTTTCCCTGGCATAAGAATGTCAGCTTGCCGCAGGCTGTTGTATCTGAACGATTTATATTCATCAGGATGTTTTTGTGGCATTGTAGAGATATAGTTGGAGAAAACTTCCCTCTGACTCTTGTGAATGTAAGTCGGTAATTCTGCTGATGTCAGAGGTGTTTTGCTAGTGCAAGACCACATGTCTGGGAGATACCATCAAGGACCACTTTGTTTCATTAGCCTATCTGTGAAAAACAGTCTGTTGTCTCTACTGAAAACTGAAATAAAGGTATCACAAAGATCTTTAACACTTCTAAATATATATATTTTTTAAGGGAAAGTTATCTTTTTACACAATTTAAGCAGGCTAATATTTTTAGAATTCCAAGGAAAATAATCAGGACTATCAAGAGTCCTGTACCCTCTGTTTTCCTGGTTAGGTGACATGTAGATGGCTACGAAGTATAAGGAAGAAGACCTGGGATATTCAGATGTGCTGCTGTACAATAAGTAGTCCAGTTGCCTGGTAAAGAAAGGTCCATTAGTCTTTTAGGTCTTTCAGGAGTAGTATTAGAATGAGCTGTTATATTTTTTTTCTGTCAGGAAGTGTTTAAAATTCTAATCTTTATTAGAAGGCTGTACTTGTGTTCACTATTACCTTTATTATGAACTGGCCAGCTCATGCTTAGGCAAGACTTATTGTAGAGTTCAAGAACTGGCTTAACATTCTATATTGGTACTAAACTCTCCAATAATTCTGTTTACTAGAGAAGAAATAACTCAAACTACTTTTTGGGGTTGCATTGTATGCATTCTCCTTATGTTTGAATAAAAAATGGGCGTTTGGTATAGGTAGTGTGGGACTAGGTCTTCAAAATAAAAATGACCGTGAAACTGTGAAACAGCAGGAGGGTAAATTTAACTACATAACTGTACAAGAATTTATACTTTTATTTTAACTCATTTTGTTATCTCCACATTTAAAAGCATCTGCTCCTGCCTTTTAAAAATTCACAAAATATAGTTTTAAATAACATGTGTAATTGCAAAAAGTACAGTCCACTCTTCTTTAATTTTTTCTCCTTAATTAGTATTTCAGCATCCTGGGAACATAAATGCCCTTAGTTCTGATATGGGCAGACTAGCTAAGGTTATTCTAGGGTTGTAATTAAGATTACCTTTCAGTTTAGTTCCAAATGTAAGTACTCTGTTTCCTAGTCTAGCAAGGGCTAATTACTGCTACATCCAGACTGAAGAAACTTTATTGTATAATCTCATTGATGTAGTGAGCACTTACAATAAAGGGAGGCAAGCAAGAGTAGTGTTTGAAGTCAGTCCCATTAAATGTCCAAGGTGACAAGAACCAGAATGTCCATAGTTTGTTGTATTCTTTCTACACAGTTCATACTCATGGAACATATAAATGCAGGTATATCAACTGTGTGATTAGACATAAATAGAATGCCTTCACTTCAAATAGACTAGGAAGATGAACCTATTTATAGGGCATATTTTTTCCTAGTTTTTATTTTGAATTGCTCTGGAAGTATATTCTGTCCATCAAGTCAGGCCTTTTAACAGTCAATACCTACAACATGAAAGCTTATAGCTTGAGGTGTTGCCCTTAGAGGTGCACTGCTTAATCAGTATCTTGTTGATGATGTATTATACATATATAAGGATACATAAAATTTACTCTGTTATGAAAGACCTCTGCATGATATAAACCCTTTGCAGTACTGGTTCCAAGACTCACTTCCTGAGAGAAGTAGTATCCTGTCTCATCAAGAGATCTTATATAGACAGAATTCTTAACTACTTGACTTTACATATCTAACTCCCCAAATTTAGGGATTCTAGTGTAAGTATACAGAAGAGAAACTTAAAAAGCTGTACATCCATAATCTTGATTGAACTGCCCTGTGAACGTACCTTGCTAAAAATATTGTAAAATGTAATTAACGGACCTGTGATGTGTTAGAGATAGAAATCCTTACTGTGATTCATCAGCAGTTCTTGCAGAGTTGCAAGTTCCTGAAACCCTTGTCTTAAGCATTTATTTGCCTAGCATCTATCAAGCCTGTCATGAAGCCATATGCTCCTTTAAATAGTGCTGGAAACATTCAGTTCAGCAGTACACAGAAACTAATTTCCATATTTTGTTCCATAGGGATTCTACCAGTCTCAACTGGAACTTCTTTAAAAAAAATCTGGCTTCTTGCTGTAGCAGTGATTGAAAGCTCTGATTTAGTAATTTTGTCTATAAAAAAGCAGATTGGTAAATATAAAGTGAAAAAAAAGTTTTGGTAAATGAAGATTCGTTTTGGTTTTTGTTTGTTTGTTTGGTTTTTTTTTTTTTACTTCACTGAAGTAATTCCAGTCATATTTTTAGCTGGGAAAGATGTAGATGTAGGAGCATTAATAATCCCTCCCCTTTCCTGCATCTAATCTCTGTTTTCCCTGGCTTTGAAGATCTAGTAATTTCACAGTCACATATTAGTTTCCTTCCTCTGAGGGTGTTTTCCTGTATTTTGTGTGATTATTTGTTTGATCTGATGCAGCATATTATTTCTCGGAGTCTGCAGCTTTGAGAATTTTTGCAACTTCCCCTGGGAACCCCCTCATGTTTTCTGGAGTGATTTTTCACTTTGAATGTCTATGGGCTGCATAAAGGCACATTCTGCATTTATTGAGACTTCCAGTGATGATTCTTTATTTCAGAAAAATGTCAGTAAAAAAGGAGTATGCTTAATTTTCAGTGTACTTCTGCTTACTTACTCTGTTAAAGTATTAAGAGCCAAAAACAACAACAACAAAAAGAAGTTGCATGGAACCATCTGTCATATTCCTACTATAAACTATTCGTACTATAAACTCTGTACAAAGTGGGCCCACATGCCAACAGAAACAACATTTGTATTTTCATTGCTAGCCTAGTGCATAGAAATCTTTGGAAACAGCTACAGCCTCTGGAAGGCTTTAGTGCTGGTAAAGGTAAGTCCATCTTACCTTTACCAGCTGTTTATTCCCCAGCTAGAGGAGTATAGAAAAGCGAAACGGAGAGGATTTCTTTCTCCAAAAACTGTACCAGGATATGGCAGCAGTTCTGCAAGCCAACTGTATTGTTAGGCTACCTCAAGAGAATTGGTTTTGCTCTTCCAGCATGTTAGGTATAGCCTTTTGGTTTATTGTTTTCTTTCTTTTTGGCAGTACAGTCCTATTTCCAGCCTGAAGTTACTGTCACACAGAAATGAAATTCTTTTACGTTCTTGATTTTTTGCAGAGCCTGTTCAGCTGTGCCCTGTGAAACCTCCTTTATGCAGCAGCATTTCTAAGGGTCAGTAATATATGTAGTGCTGTATAAACACAAGGAGGTACATACCCACCCCTACCTCTAAACTAGAGGTATGAAATCTGAGTTCAGGATTAAACATTTTCATAATACTCTTTTCTTCATGTACATTCTTAGCTCTTTTCAAATAAATATCAGCAATTCTTAGTCTGTCATTTAAAAACCACTAATTTTAGATGTTATATACAAGTACAGAAATGAACACGTAGGCTCAATAGGAGGAAACTTAGATAGCAATGGGTATTCTTACATAAAGGAAAAGTTGATTTGGAGACTTTATAATAGTGCAGGCTAACAGTGTAAAAATTTCAGACAGAGCACTTAAGGACTGAACTGTCGTGTCACCACTTGTGGTGGTGAATGGAACTAAGTCCAGTTGGTGGCTGGTCACTAGTGGTGTTCCCCAGGACTCAGTACTGGTGCTGGTCCTGTTTAACATCTTTATCAATCATTTGGATGAGGGGATAGAGTTCATGCTCAGTAAGTTCACAGACAACACCATCAGGCAGGAGTGTTGAACTACTGGAGGGCAGGAAGGCTCTGCAGAGGGATCTGGACAGGCTGGATCAATGAGCCAAGGCCAGTGGTGTGAGGTTCAACAAGGCCCAGTGCCGGGTCCTGCCCTTGGGTCACAACAACCCCAGGCAGTGCCACAGGCTGGGGCAGAGTGGCTGCAAAGCTGCCCACAGGAAAAGGACCTGGGGTGCTGGTGCCAGCAGCTGAACATGAGCCAGGGTGTGCCCAGGTGGCCAAGAAGGCCAATGGCATCCTGGCCTGTACCAGCAACAGTGTGGCCAGCAGGACCAGGGCAGGGATTGTCCCCCTGTACTCAGGGAATGATACTAAGGTGTGCTGGAGCATGTCCAGAGAAGGGCAATGAAACTGGTGAAGGGTCTGGAGCACAAGTGTTGTGAGGAGCAGCTGAGGGAACTGCGGGTGTTTATTCTGGAGAAGAGGAGGCCAAAGGGGACCTTATCACTCTCTACAACTGCCTGTAAGGGTTGTAACCAGGTGGGGGCCAATCCCTTCTGCCGCGAATCAAGTGAAAGGACAAGAGGAAATGGCCTTAAGTTGTGCACAGGGAGGTTCAGATTCCATATTAGGAAGATTTTTTCGCTGAAAGAGTGGCTAGACATTGGAATAAATTGACCATGCAGGTGGTAGAGTAACTCTCTTGAAGTGTTCAAGAGGTGTCTGGAAGTGGCACTTGGAGTGATTATGGTGGTGCTAGGTTGATGTTTGGACTAGATGAGCTTTAAGGCCTCTTACAACCTTGATGATTCTGTGATTCTGTAGTTTGGACATATTTATGTACCAGGTTTTGAAGGGGTCAGTGCTGGCATATTTGGACAGTTTATCCCATCTACTTCATGCACTTAATTTAAGACAGAGAGATGTGCCATCAGAGAACAGATGTCTCTCTGTTGATCATAAAGGTGACTGCTTTCACCTTGATAGTTTTAGACAGATTATGTTAAGTGTGTTGAATCCACCTTTGATTGATCTGCTTTGCTTTGGCTTGACTGGAGTTAAAATTAAGTAAACTGTCTCACTTCAAGAAATCTTGTTAGGTATGTTAGTTGAAGCAGTTGTAGGATCCTTGGTAGTTGGTCAGATTGCTTCATTGTATCTTAATTCTTACTTTCCATATTATAAAACAGTTGGTTCTGAAAACCCTAAGTGCACAATGAAAACCACCAAATACAATTAGAAACAAGAAGATTGGTAATACTCGTTCTGCATAAATCCCATCTTGGGATTTAGAGTTCTTTAGAGTTGCTGGGTGGGTTTTCTTTCTTTCTTGTTTTATAGTCCAAGAAAGGTTTTTTTACATTATAGTTTATAACAGGAATATTTACCAGTTAACAAGCTGGGGAAGAGAATGCACATCCAGCTTATAAGGTCGTTAATTTTGGTTCTTGAAAATACTGGCACATCACTCACATTGTGGGAGAATTTCATCTATTACATAAGAGGAGATAGGGAAAGTAAGTTCAGATTCGGGTTGAGACTGGAGAAGGTTTTTAAAGAACATACCGCATAATGGAAACATTCCTGTATTGTCTTGCCTTTGAGCACATTACAAAAAGTAGAAGTATCTTTCAAACGTTTTGATATTCCCACCTGTATTTTTTAAAGGAAGGTGCTTCAACATAATACTTCAACTTCCATTAAAGTACTAGTATAACAAAACTGTTCATCCTTACATTATGTGTTTTCTTGCTCAGTAAGAAGAGAAAGATACTGGTAAAGCCTGTTGAACTGAGGTCCTACATTTTCCAAAATACTACACTTAATGTATAAACATACTTGGATTCTGATTGAAGTTAGGTGCTGAGACAAGGATCAGTTTTGAATCGTGGTGTTCTGTTCTTGGGTTTGGATTTTTTTTTTTTACTTCTAGCGCACCTGTCAGGAGATGTAATGAGACCTAGAATGTTCCTCAATTGACCTCAGACCATATGTAAAAAAAGCACTGTCTTAATCATGTGATGTTTTATTGTTTGTTTTCCAGAGTGGCAAAAGTAATGAAGGTTCCTGTGTATGAGACACCAGCAGGATGGAGATATTTTTCAAATCTCATGGACTCTGGACGTTGTTCCCTTTGTGGTGAGGAAAGTTTTGGCACTGGTAAGTAATACATGATCAAAAATTACCACAGACTTTAAATCTTTCCTGGATGCCTCAAGTCAAACCCAAAAGAATCAGCAAATTAGCTCTGTCTCATGCTAAACCACTGTCTGTTCTTCATGTCTTGAGGTTTGTCTTGTAAGTGTGGTGTCCAGCACCTTGAGGCGTGAAAAATGGATTTTGAGAAGTGGCAAGCAATCTTAACTACTGTCCAGACAACTTCTGAAGGTGCCTGGCACACTCTTCTGACTTGGACATAAGTCAGAAAAGCTTCACTGGTTCCACTGCAAGTCTTTCACAGACTGCAATGGCATTTGGTGGGATTTTGCCTGTATGGGAGCCACATTTTTTCCTGATGTAATTAGGTGTAGAAAGTATGAGGATTGGTATATCTGATGGTACATCTAAACAAAACGTTGCAGGGATCTCTTTTTGGAACATCACAATTGCTCAAGTGTCAGATAAATTGCTCAAGAGTCATGTTATGTGTCAGCATCGGTGTTTTCCCTAGGTGTTTCTCCCTTATCTGTCACAAGAACCAATCAAACAACAGAATGCAGAATAAATGACAAATCTGAGCCATCAGAAATATAGTATTGACAGTAAGCATTAGAGCAAGTAATTGAACTATGTAGTCTGTAAATCTGCACAAATGTGGTTTTAGTTCATGACAATAACTGAATAAATTTCAAAGTGCTTCTTTATTTCTTTCCTGGATTCTGGCACAGAAATTCTTCCTTCGTATTTATTAGTAGGGCTATATTACAAGTCTTTTTGAAAAAGCACAGACCAGAGTAACATAATAATTTGCCTGGCTAATAGTTTATTCTGTATTTTGGTGTGAGTTCTATGGAGTTCTCTATTTTGAATGTGTAATTCCTTGGCTGCAGCTCTTCATAGAAAATTGTTACCATGCAGTGAAAGTTGATAACAAATTTCATTTGCTTTAATTGACTTTGTCAAGTATTAAGTTTATTGGTTGGGGTCAGTTAGAGCAGAATGCTGCTTTTTTGAAAATGAGGATACCTTTAAGCCATAGACATGCCACTTCATGTGTTATCTTGTTTACTGTATATATCTGAATGGGCTGTGAGGGAAGTACCAAAAATATGTTCGATTTCTTTGGGTCTTACATGTAAAAAGGAAGAGAATTTAAATTAATAATGAATGTTAATTTTCTTTTTCTTGTCAATGGGAGCCAATGTCCCATGTGTAGCAAACTGTATGCCTTCACAATTTGCTGTGAGTGGCACAGGTTTGTATTGCCTTGAATGTATCTTTTGAACAGATGCTTCCTCTGCAGGGTGCTCTGTGAGGTCATTGAAAGAGATGTAATTTGGGGGGAGAAGGGCAGGGAGATCTTGTATCTTTCAGAATATACTGCTTTGTTGTGGTGTATTGTTGAACTGTATCTCCATTAACCCACGAGAGGTGTGAACTAGGTTGTTCTCAGCTCTCACTGCTTTTCAATACTTTTTCACTGGGCCAATTATATACCCCTTCCTTCTAAATACTGAAGTTCTTCTTGCTCATACAAAACCAGATACTTTCATGAAACTTGTGTGGGTGTAGAGACATCAGTATGACCTCATTAGCACCCACATAATTTAGACAAAAACTCCTGGCTTCATCATCATGCTGAGGAAAGTTAAATGTGGTTTTTAACTGGACGGAGCTTGTAAGAGTTTTGATAATGAGTTCCTATGGGTTGAAGTAATCTAGATACCTTAGCCCACAGAGTGCAGCACCTCCTGTTGCATGCAGGCCTGTGTGTAGAGGTATGTAAAACAAACAGGAGTGGCCTCTCTGTGCCATATGCCATGACAAACCCCTGCCACAGATCTGTCTCTGCTTGGGAGATTAGTCTCCTAGGCCATTTTCATCTGATGATGTTGAGTATGACTATTTCAGATGCTGTTGTGTGAGGGAGAAGGGAGGGATCATTGGTTGCTTAGTAGAAGCGATGTCTTTTTTGAGGAAACTTGCCATTTAAATTTTATGGTGCAGTTACAAAAAAAGACAAACATCAAATTTCCCTTTCACATTGCAAAAGCATGTTCAGGTCTTGCTAAAAAGGCTGTCCCAAGTACCAGTGGACTTTAGCCGTGGAGATAAGTCACATAGAAATAAAGTGTTTTGATCTACTGTAACAGTGAGGACATTGTGACCTCTGTTGGTCTAATTTTATTATCCTGAGTATCTGATAGTGGTTGAATTTGGGAAGAGAAGCACTCAGGGAGGTCAAGGAAGTGCCTCTAGGGTTTGCCTCTAGATACGCAATAAAATAACCCTGACTTCTCTCTTCTCTTGCCATTGACTTTTTCCTTTGCTTCTATCTTTCTGTAAGGCCTTGTACTCCAGCCTGTCTTCCAAATTTGCAGCTCCTGTCTCCTGACCTCAAACTAGTCTCTACATTCCTTAGCACTCTGTGTTCTTTATATTAATCTGGTTCTTCCATCCTATCACCAATTTTTCAGATTCCTGATAAATCCTGTCTCTTGTGAATGCTAAGGGTGCTTAAACAACATATTGCTAGCCAGCATGGAGAGCTGGTCTGCAGCAGTATCTCGGCATTCCAGTATGTTCTGATCAGATTAACTTTGTTGTACCTGCAGCAATTCAGTGCAGAAAGCCTCCTGACCTCCAGTTTTATCCAATTCCATCTAAAGGCAAATCTGGACACTTGAGATTTGATCCCATGGGCATCTAGAAAACTTGAGCACAGGGTTTAAATTCCTCAGTCTGCGTGTAGTTGCTGTGTAAAAAAAAAATATGTGACAGAAAGAGATTTCCTAAAGATGTTGTAGAGTCTCCCTCACTGGATACATTCAAGAACCGTCTGGACGCAATCCTGTGCCATGTGCTCTGGGATAACCCTTCTTGAGCAGGGAGACTGAACTGGTTGCCCTCTTGTGGTCCCTTCCAACCTGACCCGTTCTGTGATTCTGTGATACTTACGGGGCAATTACACAATGGCTGCGATGTCTAAAGTTTGGTTTCCTCACTGCCTCAATTTCCTTACCATCTTTCAATTCAACGCAGATGTCTGAAATGGGTCCTTATATGCCAGGAGGTTTATTTGTAAAACATGGTCTGGTTTGTAGATGACCAGTACTTTAGCAATGTGAGCTGTTTTTAGCAGTAAATATTTACCTTATTGCGAATCTTTTAGTAATGTCCTAAGCTGTGTGACCCTCACATGTTTCTGCCAGTATTGGGCATTTGAATCAATTTTACAGCTTTTGCCCAATCATATCTATTTAGGGAACTGAAATTTGGCACTTCTTTAGCTTTCAGCGTGGAATATTTATATAAGTGTATGATACAGTGATTGGAGTGGGAAACTTACTGCTTTGTATAAGAGGAGGGAGTTTTAAAAATCCACCTTCTGTCATCAAACTGCATTGGAAACCAATTCCTTGTGTACCCAGGTAATCCAGCCTAGCTGGAACCAAGTAATAGAGAGCCCTGGTTTTATAACAAAAGGGACTTTGCTCTGGCAAGTAAATAAAAGCAAATTTTCTGCTATAAAAGGAGAAAAGATGTTGAAAATATCCCATACAGCTGTATTTCCCAAACTTGTTTTCTGGCAGCTGATCTTGGAGCTCAACCAATGCTTTAAAAACTTCTTCCATTTTTGTAGCAGTGTGGGGAGCTTGTCAAATGAGGTTAGTAGCTTTCTGGTTCTATGACTAATGCCCAGCACAGAGTTCAAAGGAGGGCCTCAGCAGCAGCAATTAGTTTCTAAATTTCATCAGCAAGCTATTAATCAGGGTTAGGAGAACTTTGTGGCTGATTTATCTCTCTGCAGTTTAAGCCATTTCAGTAATTGCTACAACTTTCAACTTTCTTAAATTTGCTTGCTTCACCTCCAGATTTCCAGATTCTATTGACATCAACCCCCTTCTCCTGCAAGATTAGGTGGAAGAACCTAGTGGAGAATATAAAAATGTGCTATTACTGAAATGAATGAAAGCCTCAAAAGAGCTGTTTGGTGGTGTCTGTTGCAGTAATACAAATCTAAAATAATCTCATTAACTTGAATAAATTATCAGATCAGAATGTCCCTAAATCTCCATTTGCCTAAAATATCATTAAATTTCAGACTGCTGGGTTATAAATTTGTGAGACTCAAGTATGTGAAAACAAAATTATTTGTTGTGAATTTGTGTACTCCTGTGATTTTCTTGTTTTAAAATCACATTTAGAGAACACAGTGATAGACAGGGATTACTAAACTAGGGAAAAGTAATTACCTTTTATTCATGCATATGACCCACAAAGCTTGCTTTCTCTATCAGAACTGGATATCCCAGATACAGACAAAGATAGACAGCTTTCAAATAGTAGAAAATCATAATTGAACACATTTGCATGATTTTACTTTGTTTCTCAAGCTACTGCCTCTGAAGACTTTTTTCAGTCTAAAACTGTGTAAGCTGACTACTTCTCTATGAATGGGAACATGCTCTGAGAGTTTTTCCCAGGTTGTTTACTTGAGTCTGGATGTAGCAATTTACTGTAGTAAAAAATAACTTTTGCTACTGTTATATGGAAAAATAACAAATTAACTTAAAAATAAGTTGTTGAAACACTTGCAGTTACTATAATTTTCCTTGCCAATGGAAAATTAAATATAAAGTGTTAGAAAAAATATTTGTTGCCTTCTCTGTTCTGTTGTCTCTTTCTGCTTTAGCTCATTAAAACAGAATCAGGAATTCCTTAATTCTGTGATGTTTCAATTAAAAGTAGCACTGAGGATCATACTGAGGTTACTCAGAGCCCCTATTGCAATTGGGGAATACAGTATTGCAATTTCAGAAATGCAGAACTTCGAGGCACCTTTTCCTTCTTCCCTTTGCACAGGACAGATCTCCCTCTGCAAATTGATTGGATCTGTGAAGCAAAGAATGGAGTTAGCTGAACTGAGGCAGTAGAATAAACTCCCTCCCTAGAGTCGCTGCAGTGTGAGCTGGGCTGTAGGACTAAGTTAAGACAGAGCTAGCAATAACACATACAGATGTTGGTAGGTGAAAATCAGAGTAACAAAATTGCAATCATTGATTTTAATTTGCTGAAAGAAGGAAGGACAATAAATACAGCAACATATTTGCATACAGTAACCATGCTGATGGATGTGCTCAGTTTTCCTTCTGTTAAGACTAACAAACTGAAACACCTTCTGGGCACAACAGGATTATTGTCCCTGTACTCATATCAGGCTAGCATTTTTAATTGTGACTTTTGATTCTGGAGCAGTTAAGTTGCTTCTAGCTATCCAGACTTTTGTCTCTGGATTACTTTCTCCCACTGCTTTCTCTTTCCGGAGAAGCAACAATTTCTGTCCTCTGAGGGACATGCAAGGACAGAACATATACCAAATCTGCTAAATGTATATGAAGAATAATCTATTCAGCCCTCCTTATACAGATTTATGAGCTTAAGCCATACCAGAACAAAGCTCAGAACACAGCAAAGAGCTCTTCAGAAATTCTTCTGTCCATGTTTCACTAGAACATTTTGGTTCAATTAAATGTACTTAAAGTGTTTGCTACATCAGAATGCATCTCTTTGATGTTCAGCTTAGCCTGTTTCTCCATTGTCATGATGTATAGACCATTTTGCTGAACAACTGCAGTGCTTTTCACTGTATGATTTGCTAGCCTGCAGTCTGCAGAGTGTTACATAGCAGGAGAATAAATGGTCATTCATATAGGAACAAATTGCTGAGGGGTTAAGCTCATTTCCATGTCTCTGCTTCCTGCTGGTGCCTGTTGAGACACTTAAGCCATTTAAGTGGCTGGTGATAATCGGCAACAGAGATGGCTTTTTTAGGCAAAATGGGATTTTTTCTGTGCTAAGGATGAATGGCTGAAAGGAGAGGCAGGCAGGTTAAGAAGGAAAGCAGCAGGCATGCCAGGGTGAGCCTGCTGTTACCAGGGCCCTGCCTGGCCCCCTGGGGCTCCCCCACTCTACCCAGGAGCACCACCAGGGCCGTCAGCCCCTGCCCCAACAGCGCTGCAGCAGGGCCCCGTCTCCAGCTCCCCACAGCCCTGCTGTGCCTGGACAGGGGTCCCCCAAAGCCAGGCCTGCCCATGCTCCCACCTCCTGGCCTGGCCTTTCCCATCCCCAGTCCAAGGCAGTGCCTGCTGCCCAGAGCTGGGTCTGCCCTGGTGTCTCTGACTGCCCGACTGTGGGGCAGTGGGACTGGGACAGGCCCTGGCTGTTTGTGCTCTGCTGCTCAAGAGAAGCCCCGCTCTTCCCAGTCCCCTGAGCATCCCCAGCCCCCATGGTGATGTGATTACTTTTCCTGCTGTTACCAGAGGAACAATGTTTGCTGGGAGAGAAGTGACAGCTCTATTCTAGATTTCTCTTTTGGTGGCAGGGGCAGAAGCCTGCACCAGTATCTGGGAACAGACTCTTGGCTTCGGTGACAATGACTGTGACTCTGCTGTCTGCTTTGCCTACAAGTAAGCTGACTTTATTATCCATAGAACATACTGCTGGTGTTCCTGTAGAAGATATCCTTGCAGTAATCTAGCATATTACTGCAACGAGAGAGTAGAAAAGGTGAGAGATGACCTTTAAGGTCCCTTCCAGCCCAAACAATTTCATGATTCTGTGACCTGAGTGTCTGAAGGACTGACTTTCTGTAGAGGGACATTTGTTTTCCTTTCTTATCAAAGCTATTTGCAAAGCTTTGAGAGCTCATAAATAACCCTGCCCTTTTTCTTCTGTCTGGTTGGCACTCCATGCTTTCACTGCACCCAGTACTGGAGCTGTGAACAGAGTAACCTGGGGCTCCTCTTGCAGCAGCTCCTCAAGCACCAGCCCTAAATTTGGGCTGTTGTTATAAGAGACTGCTGTTGTTGCAGAGAGCTCACAGATTACAGATCAAGGCAGATAACAAGTGGCAGAAAAGAGATATTCTTACTGTCATGATGGCTACTTTGCAAATGTGAAGGCTACTGTCTCAGCTCTTAAATCAGTCTACAGTGTTCGATGTCCTCATTTTCTGTAATGCCTAATGCATAGACATAGACACATAATCTTCATGCAAATCTTTATCCTCATCAACAAGTGTTCAGTAATCATTCTTGTACAACTTGAATATCGTGCTGAATAGTAATTTGCATTTATTTAACCCTGTGGTAGTTAATGTTAAGATTAATGTTACATTCAGAGTGTTGAGGTTGAATATAAGACAAGAAGCATAAGTGGCAGGCAGATCTGTGGCAGACCCAGGACAATGGACTCTTAGAAAATCCGTATGAGCACCAGCTGATACCCTGATAGTTGCTCTCACCCAAGAAGACAGACTGCAAGTTCAAGGCAACAGCAGTGATTGGAAGACTGAACCCTAGGAATCATGGTGTCTCTCTGCACATCTTGTTATTTTCCTTATATGCCTTTAATATGTTGACAGTTTTTCACAGGGTTAACAGCTTCAGTGCATCAATTTATATTATGGGAACTGTCCTCTGCCAGTAGCAAAACACAGCTGTTTTGACAGATGACTGTGTGGGCTTTGCAGGCTGTTATGTAAAACCAAGCTCTGCAAAGCAGTCTTGCTGCAACAGGATTTTTTTGTTTGGGGAAGGAGAATATTTCAGAAAACACGTTTTCAACCTAAGAGTTTTTAGATTCCTCTCTGGTGGATTTTATTAAGTATCTTCTAAGGATGGATAGTTCAATTGGTGGCCTCCATAATCAGTAGGTTCTTCATGCAGTAAACAAAACTTCTGAATTACTGCTTTGTACTCACAATAATGTGTGACTAGACAGAAAACCACAAGGCTGCAGCTAACAAACTTTAACCAAATCTAGTAGTGTTATGCCAGATCAATGGCTACATGTTTGATACCTCTTCAAGTTTCTTGAGTCTGTTAGTTTATATAACTGCCATCAGTATCTACTGAGTGCTAGGGGTCTTGGATCTTACTTGGATCTGAGACTCACATGTTAAATCATATGAGGTAGTCCAAAACTGCTTGTAGTTTTCATTGTTGGAACAATTCCTGTCTTCATAAATACCTTCATAAAATCTATGAAGGGATCTAGATTGGAGAATCCAAACATCTTTACCACTGAGAGGTATGGAGAAATACAGAAAAGGGAACAGTCCTGCTCTCTGGTTTGCTTGTTTGTTTTTTTTTTTCCTCAGGAAAAAATCTTTTAAGTTCTTGGTCATTGTCCTGATGGGAGGTCATGAACATTATGGAAATCTGCAGTTTTTATGGAATGGGAAAGTTCTTTCTCTGCAGCTCGACGTCTGCAGATGAACATCTGCAGAGATAAGGAGAGGGTGTTGAACTCGACTCTCATAAAGGAGATCATTCTGACTCATGGCTGGGGTTTGCATATCTAGCCCAATTCTGGGAAACAGTACTAGAGGTGTGAAAACACTCTGTACATCAGTAAGCAGGAATAATGACTAAAAATGTTTTCATACTGCTACTGTTTCTATTCAAATACTTGTACATATTTTTACTTAACCTTAGAAGTATGGGCTTTGTCATGCATAAATAGATCACATTTTAAGCATTAGTTCTGGTTTTCTGTCTGGAGCATTTCAGAGGTACTATTGATTACTGTTATGTGACATAACACAGTTAAATGAGATATTCGCCCAGCCTCCTTACCTTGTTTTCTGATTTGCAGTGGTACCAAATAATGTGCTTAATGTCTGTCTCTTTAGGGTCTGACCACCTTCGGGAGAAGGATGGACTGTGGGCTGTGCTAGTTTGGCTTTCAATCCTAGCAGCTCGAAAGCAGAGTGTGGAGGAGATTGTCAGGGATCACTGGGCAAAATTTGGCCGGCACTACTACTGCAGGTGAGAAAAATGAGGAAAAGGCACTTATGCAGCTGATAGGAGAATTCTGATACAATCATTGCTTGTTTAGATGCGCTCATCTGCACTTAGGTGTGCATTTGCTGTGCCTCCAGAATGAAGATCTGCCACAGATTATCACTGTTTTTATAGACAGATTTTTCCAGAGGAGTGTCAGAAAAAAGAGCTATACATATATGTTACTGCTAGCATATGCATAATTGAATTTTTTAATATTGAATGGCAGAAAGATTTGAATTATTTACTTGTGGAATATATAGGTGCAACTTGTTACATGATGTTGAAAAAGAAACATAATCCCAGCAAGATTTACTCCTGCATTTTTTTCTCTAAGTGCCTCCATGTGACAGGGTTTTAGTGAGAACTGAAACCTATGCCTACTTCCAGTTCAGGATAACTCCTCCAAAGATACAAATATTTACTTATTTTTATTAAGGTCTCAATATGGTGAGTTCTAGCTGTCATTTTCATCTTTGCTTCTGCCTCTTTCTCAATCCAGACTTAATCCAGAGCAGTTTGCAATTTCTGTTTTGCAGCTATTCCTCAAAACTTGTAAAACAAGTTTTCTCTATTTCACTTGTCTGTTGAGCACTGCACTGATTGTGTCATTAAATTTTGAAAGCTAACTGTGTATTGGTGACGTTTTCTATGCTACTTTAGAAACTGCATTTTCTAGATGCTTTCTGTTGATTTAGAGTCTGGTGGCCCATGTAAAGCTATGGTTACACACATGAAATGGTTAGATTGCACAGGACTTGCATGTGTGTGCTGGTTTCATTTGCAATCAGTAGTTAAGTGGTACACTTCTGATTTTTGAAGTAAGCAGTAAATTGCTAATTGTGAGTATACACAGGTCTGTGAAAGCAGAACTCTTATCTCTGGGCATTTACTTTCTGATTCTACCTTTTTTTTTATATATGTGCAAGGTTTGATTACGAAGCACTGGAACCCAGAACAGCGTATTTCATAATGAGAGACCTGGAAGCTTTGATCACTGACAAATCATTCAGCCATCAGCAGTTTGCTGTGGGTAACAATATCTACAGTGTGGAAAGAACAGACAGCTTTGAGTACGTAGATCCTGTGGATGGCACTGTGACCAAAAGACAGGTATGGCTGTAGTGTTGGTTTTGCATCTGTCGTATTGTCTCCAACAGTGTTGTTTCTAAAGTTCAGCTGGCAAGACTGTCCATTTATTTATGGGATGGTGTTTCCTTTGCTGTGATAGATTCTGCATTTCCTATTTAAGATTAGCTCAGTCTGGATAAGATAATCCACCTTTAGTTTATCTTGTACTTGCTGTATGTAACTGGAGACAGCAGTGTCACAGTGAACATAGGATGGGATGAAGTCCCTGTTGACAGCAATGCATGTGTAGGGAGGGTTCCTTTTCTGGAACAGTGGAAAATGTCATATAGAAAGAAGGTCTTTCTTTTTTCTATTTGCTATCTGAAATCTCCACTGGCTATACATTACAAAAAAAAAAAAAAAATTTTCTTGCTCTTGGTGACTGACAGGATTTACATAACTGAGGTGCAAAATATCAATACCTACTGTATCCAATAGCATGCAGAAGACTTTATAAGGTTGTAACCTATGTGGGCACATTTGACTTCCCTAGCGCAAATTATCAGTTCCTTCTGGATTCTGTCTATACTGAGATTCCTTGGTTATCAAGAACTGCAGTTCAAACTGAACCTTTAGTGTTTGGAAATTCATGATGTGCTCAAAAGTAACCAGGTACTTTTACCAGGTGTAAATGTATATTCAAGTATCTTGAATATGAGCTATGACTCCTATTAAAGCTTGTCCTGATTTTATGCTATTTATATTTTTATGGTCCTGGTTTCTCTGGTTTTTAAATTATTTGATGTAAACAGACCCTAGCAAATGATATTATAAGCCATTAAAACTACTGTCATGCCATTCTGCTCAGTCTTTATAGTTCCATTCATCATTGCATCCAGAAAATATAAGCAGCCCATCTGCCACTGAGCTACTCTCTTTTTGTGTATTACTACTGAAACAAGATAGGAGGATGTTGTCATACCCAAGTCCAGTGGAAAATTACATGCACGGCAGACTTGTGACCTTTGTAGCTTAAAAAAGCAGCTTGTGAATTTTCATTGCACTTTTCTTTCCCTTAATTTTTTCATCCAAAGCACTTACTCTATGTTGGAATATAATTGCTAATCATATCACCATGTAACACAAACAGAGAAACATGACTTGGCTTGTTTTCAGACGGACTCTGAAAGGGAGCCCATAAAACCAGAAAGAAAACTCTTTTCATAGGGAGAAGCTCTTACTTATTCAGAGTACAGCTCAACCAGTTTGTCCTTTGGCAAGGACACATTCCTAGCTTCATGTGTCTGCAGCCTCAATGGGATTCTCCAAGCACAATGAAAGTGGAGAGGATATTGATCTATGCAAATGAAACAACAGTTCGCTGCTGCCATTTTCCTCAGGTATCTTGCTCATCATCTAAACGCAGGTATCTCTTTCAGACTATCATAGGCTTCATGCGGATTTTTTAGTTAAGTATTCAGGAACATGTTCCAAGTTTTGTTCCCCAGTAGGTAGGGGAGAGAAATTTATATTCAGTGCAACTGCACTGTCTCATGAATGAGAAGCTGGCTACATGATAATTATTCAGTGTTAATAAACAACATACTCAGAAAATAAACACAGCAATGAGAAAATAGGCAGCAAACAATACACACAGACTGTTGCTTCTAATTAATTCTGTCTCTTGAAATCCATGAATATTGTTTATCATGGTGCAATAATAAGACTTAAATGAAGCATTCTGTTGTTCTTGAAGACTGTTTTAATTTTTAAAGCTGTACCATGCTTTTGCACACATAAGCGCATAACAGTGCTGCTCCTGAGGGTCCAGTAACCCAGGAATGGGACCAGTTGCATTTTTGTGTGAAATTTGAATTATGAGGATGAGAGGTACAGGTTGGCCATTATACTAAGAGACAAAAGGCTCCAGGGAGACCATATTGTGACCTTTCAGTACTTCAAGGGGGCTTGTAAGAAAGATAAGGACAATCCTTTTAGCAGAGCCTGTTGCAGTAGTACAAGTGGTAATGGCTTTAAACTAAAAGAGTAAATTCAAAATAGATATAAGGAAGACTTTTTTTTACAATGAGAGTGGTGAAACACTGGAACACATTGTCCAGAGACATGGTGGATGCTCCATCCCTGGAATCATTCAAGGTCAAGTTGGATGGGGCTGTGAGCAACCAGATCTAATTCAAGATGTCCCTGCTCACTGCAGTGAACACGATGACCTGATGACATCAGGACTGAATGACCTTCAGAGGTCCTTTCCAACCCAAACCATTCGATGATTCTGTGATTATCCAACAATGCTTTATATGGTGCTAAAGATGTTTTGGCATATATCTGAGGAAACAAAGGTTTTAATTACTTTTTACTTATACTTTAGAATATTGGCACACTGTGTTTCTAACATCATTGTCTTGTCAAGCTCCTGATAAAACTGGAAAAATAAAATGCATCTCTTTTAATTCTCTTCTCTCATTTTTTGGTTTACTGCCCTTTAAACAAAAGTAGCAAGGATCTTAGTTTGTGCACTAGACCTTTGTCAATGGAGGGACTAAGGGGAGGAAAAGTTCACTGGCTTATCAGAGGTCGCACTTTTAGTCTAAGGGTACCATTTACACAAAGGGAACTAGAATGTGTATTAGTGCACAGCTGATAGAATATTGCAACACTACAACTATTTATCTGTGCAATTTAGTCCTCTGGCCTTAATGGCCTTCCTTTACAGAAACTGTGGATCCAAGTATATGGTCTGTGGTCTGTAAAAAAAAGTGTTTATATATGCAGTACAAAAGAGGGGAGGAGAAAAGAAAAAAAGATGTGAAGATGGGAGCAAAGAGTGATTTTTTACTTAATTAATAAATTTTTCAATCCTCTTTATTATGCACACAGTTAATGTGCATTAATTAGTGTACTTGAGATTAATTAACACCTTAAGTTTTCTAAATTGTACTACAGACTTACTGAAATTCTTGCAGTCATATATTGATGCATGGTGTTTGAGGGGTAGCAACTGGTCCTGTCTTTTGTGTTCACTACTGACAAACTGTTTTTTGATCCAGGGATTCTGTAGGTGTTTCTAAGGCCCTGTATCTTTAGTGATCTTATACCTATTTCTCAAGCCATTGATTTTGTGCTCTGCCACACAGAATAAGAGCAAATCAAGTAAAAAGAATAAAAACATCAGTAAGAGAGTATTTGTTCTGAGGAGTGGGAGGGAATGCACGACATCATTTCTAGTCTTCAGAGGGGAAAAAAGACTAATGAATGAGTTGTCCAAAGTTATGGGGAAAGAAGAATGGCATCCAAATGACTCTTCCTTTCACTTTTATTTTGAAGCAGTGAATGAAGATTTGTAAAGGTACTGCCACCTTACATATATGCTGTTCCTTCTTCTTCCACAGGGGCTGCGGATTATTTTTTCAGATGCTTCCAGACTCATCTTCAGAATGAGTGCTTCTAGTCATGTGAGAGCTACTCTGCGGATCTATGCAGAGAGTTATGAAAAGGATCCTAGCCAACACAACAAGGAACCACAGGTAATGCAACAGCATTGTAATAAGTCAGTAAGTAAAGCACTACCTCTGTAATAGCAGTGGCTACAAGTTTTCATCTTTGATCAGAAGCAACACTCAACGCTTTGACCCTGTGTTTGTAGATTATTTTCCTAGTGTTGTAAATGTACACCTTTTGAGGAAGGACCAGCAGTTTTAATATACATTAGTCTAATAATCCAACACAACAGGAATGTGAAGGGCTGAGATGCTTCATGTTAAATGCTGGGCAGTGACTTCAAGTCTATTAAGAGAAGCCATTCTAGGCTGAATTTTTTTCAGAACTTTTTTAGAGTTGTGATCTGACTTATGGAACAATATTTTAAAAATAAGAAAACTTTTTCAAGCAGATTATCTGAGAGCCACTTAGGGCATCCCGAGGATTCCTCACAATCAGAGTGCAGTTAGGAAATATGGGTACCAGAGTCTAAACAGTGTAGGGATTCCCTGTAAGGGAAAGACTTTCAGCTGTCTAAGAGTTGTCATATCATAACCAGACTTTTTCCAAAGGAGAGTGAAAGTTGAGAGCAAATTGCTGGGTTGTCCAGCAGATGCCTTACACAATTAATAAAATAAATCACACTTCACACTCTCAGATTCTTCCCAGCAAATGTTCTTTATGCTGTTGTATACAAGAGAGGACTAAGGACATTTTGTGGAAAAGAGGTTAAGCATTTGGTTTGTAGTAAATAAAAACGTTGTAGTTTTTAGTCTTGTGTGTTCATGACTGGAATGCAAATGCAAATCTACCAAAACATATATGCTATCAAATGAATTTGAACCCTAGGTAAGGGTTGATGTTTGTCTTTCACCAGATTCTGACCATAAACTTAGTTTGTTTCTTCTTATGCTATTAAACAGTTATGTATCAGTCATGAAAAGTGCTTCAGTTGTCACAGAAATGTTGCAGAGTCCATGCCTGCAAATATGATCTATTAAATTTATTTGCTTTTTTTTTAAAGTAACAGTTTGCATCCTCAGTAACTTCTTGGATAGAATATTTAAAATGTTAAAGCTCCAACAGAGTAAAGGACTGTATTTTAGCAATTTTATTGTTTTTCTGTGTATCTAGCTTTGCCCAGCTAGCGGGATCATTAATATATTTTGCCTGGGGAGGAACACTGCTACAACCCCATTTGCACTTGCTGCTATACTTACATGCTTACTTACATGGTAAGTTTTGGTATCTGGGGGCTGCAGGAGTTGCTTCTGTGAGAAGTTGCTAGAAGTGCTTCTGTGTTAAAAAGAGCCAGTTCTAGATGGCTCCTAGATGGACGCACCACAGGCCAAAGCTGTAGCCCCCTGTGATAACATCTTTAAGCAAGGCAATAAACTCTCTGTGCAACAACAGCAGGGAAAGGAGAAAGGGGGATACTTGTGAGAGACAACTCTGCGGACACCATGGTCAGTGCAGAATGGAGGGGGAGTGATAGCGCAGTTTGGTGGGCATCTGACAACCAGCCAAGGTCAATGCACCACAGTTACATCAAATTTTGTTACTGCACAAATTGTTTATCAGTTGTGACTGCACTGACCATTTTAAATATGCTTCTTTGTGCTATGCAGATAAGGCATAGATTAAATGAAAGTAAGTCACAGTAAGAGACAGGCTATGAGTTGATTTTAGAGGTTTGAAGTGGACTTACAGTAACTTTGTGATACATAATCAAAATATGTAATCTGAGCATGTTTCTTGTCTGACAAATCCCAGTAGAAAATAGAAGAAAACAATGGAGCATATACTGGCGACATTATGTAGCTAAACTTTTGACTATTTTATTGCAAATGAGCATGGTCATTTTAAAGTTGAATTGTTACTGCATTAACAGATTGTTTTATTTTTTTTGAGAGAAGTCATACTCTGGCAGAATTTAGGCTTGTGTGTCTCCTAAAGTAACTTACGGTCAATGCTCAGTATTTATCATTCGTTCTTTTAAATGAGTGGAAAACAGCAAATGTTCTCAGTGATTTTTCTACTTGTGAAGAGACAAGATTGAAGGAGCAGTGGTTGTCCTCAGAAAATGAGGAATGTGCTGCCCTGCTGTTACATTTCTTTCCTGTTCTGCTTGCATTTGCTTGAGAGAGGCACATAAAGTCTCACCAGCAATACAGACCATGTCCAGGGAGCAGCAAGAATGGGTCTGCTGCACAAGGCTGTAGGAGCCAGACACCCAGACCTGCTGCACCACAGGCAGTGCCCTCCTTGTCCAGGGACAGTCCCACAGCAGCAAAGAGAGGAGGACAGGGCAGGTCTCTGGTAACAAGCTCCCTTAGCAAGTGATGGATCAAGTTCAGGGTTCATCTGGAGCATTAGGAGATGGGACCAGAGACAAAGCTGGAAACAGGGCAACAGTGTGGACCTACCCAGGAGACAGGGTCAAAGTCAAAACTGGAGACAAGATACAACATATATCCAAGCAGTTTTTCAGGGAAAGGAGCTGCCTATAGCATGAGACTGAGGTCCACGCTGGCAGCAGAGCCAGAGATAAGGCGGGACACAAGCACTCCTATAGCTTAGCTCAGGCAGGGACCAACACCCCTGTGACAGGCTGTAATGTGCCGTGGGCTGGGTGCAGGAGAAGGTCCTCAGGGGACCCTAAGCAGGTTGGTAGGGCTTATGACTGCCCTTGAGGATTTCAGTTTGGTCTTTTACTCAGCACACCAAAAAGGGTCTGTTATTCCCAAGGACAGAAAAAAGGCTAGAAGGGATTTTTTCTGTGCATTTATCAGAGTCTGTCAGATCGCAACACTTTTGCTCTGTTTAATCAGGATATTCATAATAATCCCAGGGGTAGGAATGTCATTGCCTTGAAACTTGCTACAGGGACTTTCCTGCATTTATACAGTGCAGACAGGCCTTTTAATATCCAGACTTCCTCAGGAAATACATGGTACTGTAAACACCCTCCTCATCTCCTGCCACGTGCACAAAATCTGGGCTAAATAGCAGTTTCATCTCAATTTATACAATAAATTCTTTATTTAGTTTCTCATTGAATATTATTGCACAGTTCCCACTGCTTCTCTTTCCTTGCCCTGGCGGTATGCTTTGCCAACAACACGAGTGCATTAGAAACAACAAGGTCATAGATTGTATCCAACAGGCAGATGGCAGACTTCAAGGCGGGACGTAAATTTTAGGAGATCCTCATGTACAAAAATAACTAAACATTACCCAGGAGAACATTTGATAGTCTTCAGTGGAGTATGTGAAAGAGACGGAATAAAAACCACCTTTTTCAGAAAACAGCATTGCTAGGAAGGAGTGCCATAGTTTTCTTGATACTCTAATTGCTTTTTTTGTTTGGTTTGCTATGAAGTTCGTACTACATGCACACATCTCAAAGAGCTGTGACAGATTTGAAGTTTCAAGAACTTTGTTGTCTATTTGGTCTATTTGCTGTCAGTAATAGGAACATAGCATATACATAAGTGGTCAGTTACGGAAAAAGCACTGACATAAAGAAGTGAGTTAAATACATACTTTATGTATTACCTCATGGTATTTAAGAAAATTGTTACATTTGGAATAATAATGCATATTTTTCTGTAATTGATCTTTGTAATTGAAGAGACGACTATATGTAATTTCTGTATTATTACACTCTTTCTGAAACAGCTCATCAGGAAAAGCTCCCTTCCATACCTTTTATATCATAAACCAAGACTTAAGATTATCTGATAGTTGGCTGCTTAAATACTCATTTGGGTCTGCTTATTGCACCACCTCTTTCCAGCATCTTAATTTAGATAATGCACTGCTTCATGTTTTTGCATGGTGACAATTCCAGTCAATACGTGAATTGAAAGGCAAAAATTCCTTGATATATCTTTTTGCTTTTTATCACAAGAAATAAATGTCTCTGTCTTGACAGAAAGCTCACTCGTGTTGGAGGTTCCATTTTGTGGGATCATTATGGTAAATAGCTTGAGTTCACCTCATACTAGCATCCTTTTTTCCTTCCTTTCTTTTCAGCAAGATTAATTATCCAACTTTTCAGTAGTGTTCTTTTAGTTTACTTCTGTAATCTTTGACAATGTAACTGCTGATGGTGAATATTCCACAGATAAGCAAATATCTGAACTACATCTTCCAATGTGCATGTCGAGATGTGCATATTATTCTGGAACACCAATTATGGCACTTTCTGAGTTGAAGTGGACCTTTTTGACCTTTTGTTCAGTTTATATGTAGGCCAGTAGCTGTGTTGTAAACTATAGGTGCTAATGAATGTAAGAGTCACCCAAATCATGTTTTAGTACCATCTTTCATACAATCAATTGGTAATACTTTCTACCTCGAATAAAGCATACACAACTTCCTGATCTACAACAAAAGAGTCCAGGGGAAAGTGGTAAAATACGCTAATAATTAGAAGTCTGAGGTCATGGATAAATGTGAACAGCAGTGACTTCTAGCTGTTGAATGATCCCCTTAAAGAAATTTGCAGAAGCAGCTTCATGGACACCTGGGAGATAAGGGGTGGCTATTTTTTTCCGTTCAGTTCTTTCTGTAAGCCAGTATCAACAGTGAAAACCAGGAGCAATAAAGAAAAATTACTATCATACTCTCTGTGAAGTGTATCAAAAACAATTCAATGTTTTCAATTCAAAGTAATCAAATTCATTTCAGTGTGTTATGCATTTTAAAATAGTGTAACTTAGAGTGGTGATGCAATCTAGATCTAAAACAAAGTCTTAAAAACAATGCACAACACTTTCCTAAAACTGAAATGTTCTGCTGTAGAATTAAAGACCACTCCATTGATGTGCCTTGTCACAGGTGATGCCCTTCTCATCTCTGGGCATCCCTGAGAATATTGCTTTCCAGATAGTTTTTACATGGAGGATTTATGTTCAAAAATTATTTGGTTTTAACTATTCACATAGGCATCCAACTAGCATTTCAGAAAGCTCAGTTCATTGTAACAAACAACATGTTTCTCTCTGACATCTTATATGCATTGGACCTTTATGCATTGGCATGCATCTTTTTTTAAGTGAACAGAGTTATGAGTTGTCGTAAATTTAATACGGGTGTAAAATGTAGAGATATGTTAATGGGCATGAGGTACTAAAATAAGAGTTTATTGACCTTTAGTCTCATTTATAGCCTTAATTTATTAGGTCACCTCATTATTTGATATTTGTACATATCACACGTATAAAGGACACGTCTTGTCCTTTGTCTTAGCCACATGGATGTATTATTGAGCTTGGATAAGATTCAGACAGGAAGTTCATACACAAAGACAACGAAAGAAGTGATCCACTATAGTTGTACTTGTAAACCCAGTGTGTTCTTTTACAGTATGTCCTGCTGTTCCAGGATAAGTGTCCTGGAAAGAGTGTAGTCAGTAGCCCACATTATTCTGATAATGACTTAATGAGCTCTGTTTACAGTACAGTATTATTTATTATGGAAATTCTGTCAGCAGTAAATAGGTGTTGTCACAGAGTCACAGAATTACAGAATGGTGTGGGTTGGAAGGGACCTTACAGATCATCTAGTTCTAACGCCCCTGCCATGGGCAGGGACACCTCTCACTAGACCAGATTGCTCAGAGTTCCGTCCATACCTGGCTTTGAAGATGAGGGATAGGACTCCACAACTTCTTGGGGCAACCTCTTCCAGTGCCTCACCAGCCACACAGTAAAGAATTTTTTCTAGTATCCAATCTAAACTACTCTTTCAGTTTGAATCTATTCCCATTTGTCCTGTCGCTGTGTCACTGTAAAAAGTTTCTCTTTCTTGTAGGCTCCCTGTAGGTACTGGAAGGCTGCGATTAGGTCCCCCTCTTCTCTTTGCCAGGCTGAACAAATTCAATTCTATCAGCCTTTCCTCATAGGGCCGGTTCTCCATCCCTCCATTCAGCTTGGAGTCCCTCCTTCGGATTTGCTTCACAGGTCCATGTCCTTCCTGTGCTGGGACCCCAGAGCTGGATGCAGCACCGCAGGTGGGGTCTCACCACAGCAGAGCAGAGGGACAGAATCCCCTCCCTGGCCCTGCTGCCCACGCTGCTTTGGATGCAGCCCAAATGTGTCCATTTGGCTTTCTGGGCTGTGAGTGCCCATGGCTGGGTCATGTCCAGCCTCTCACCCACCAGCACCCCCAAGTCCTTCTGGGCAGGGCTGCTCTGATCTGTTCATCCCCAGCCTGTGCTGATACTGGGCATTGCCCCAACTGAGGTACAGCATCTTGAATTTGGTCTTATAAACTCCATGAGATTCCCATGAATCCATTTCTTGAGCTTGTCCAGGTCCCTCTGGATGGCATCCCATCCTTCAGGTGTGTCAACTGCACCGCTTGCTTGGTGTCATCTGCAAATCTGCTAAGGGTGCACTTGATCCCTTCATCCATGTCATTAATGGAAGTACTAAATAACACAGTATGGATCCCTGTATGGACCCCTGAGGGACACCACTTGTCACTGAAGTAGCATTGAGACTCTGAGCCATTGACCACTGACGTGACTGGACATGACTGTCGAACCAATTCCTCATCCACCGAACACTCCACCCATTGAATCCCTCTCTCTCCATTTTGAGGGAGAAGGAGGTTGTGGGGAACTGTGCCAAAGGCTTTACAGAAGTCCAGAGAATTGACATCTGTAGCCCCTTCCTTGTCCACTGCTGCAGTCACCCCATCACAGAAGGCCACTGGGTTGATCAGGCGGGACCTGCCCTTGGTGCAGTTGTGTTGTCTGTCCTGAATCACCTCCCTGTCCTACATGTGCACAGCTCTAAGGAGCATCTGTTCCATGATCTTCTCAGGCAGAGGTGAGGCTGACAGGTCAGTATTTCTCAGGGTCCTCTTTTCTGCCCTTCTTAAAGGTGGGTATAATGTTTCCCCTTTTCCAGTCACTTGGGACTTGCCCTGACTGCAGTCACTTTTCAAATATCATGGAGAGGGTCTGTGCAACTACATCAACCAATTCCCTCAGTCCTGTGCCATCTGTATTGGGTACTCTTTAAGCAGGATGCACAAATGCTGCAATTACTTTTGCCAAAAACTAGTAAACAGTGCGCTAGTTAGCCACAGAATCATTAGATTAGCAGCAGCCAAGCAAAGATTTTGGGGCAGGAGTTGTCTCTTTGTGTTTTTATTGAAAAAGGCAAGCCAATTAAAAAGGAAAAAAAAAGGTTAAAATATGTCTTGATCATCAAACACTGAATTTCTGAAACCATTTTTGAACAGCGAGCAGCAGAGGAACAAACTCCCTGATTTTCAGGTGAATCTTGTTTGTTACATGAAAAAATTTTGTTATATGTGATTGTATGTATGAGTGATTATATAAAGTGATTGTTTATGGTGCAAGATGGTCCAAGAGCAGGGAACTGAAATCAACAATTCAGAAGTTCTGGGTTCTGTATAACTTAATTGTGACAAAACAAAAGGAATCTCTATGGTTCTGTCAAGACACTGATACAACACTAAGTACAAGGGCAGTTTGCTAGACAATTATTGCCTCTGTTTATTTTTGAAGCGCTGGGTTTTTAGCATGGCATGGGTTAGCTATTAGAACATACAGTATGGTCTATAAAAATCATATAAAGTTGTTCTGGTTTCATCTGGCTAGAATTAGTTTTCTTCTTAGTAGGTGGTAAGGTGCTGTTTTGGATTTGGTATGAGAAAAATGTTGATAACACACTGATGTTTTAGTTGTTGCTAAGTAGAACTTAACCTATGTCAAGGACTTTTCTCCTGTGCTCTCCCAGTGAGGAGGTGCACAAGAATCTGGGAGGGATCATAGCTGTGACAGGTGACCTGAACTGGCCAAAGGGATATTCCATACCACAGAACATCATGTTCAGTGTAGTAACTGTGGGGGAGTTAGCTGTGAGGGACTGATGGCTGCTCAGGTCAGGCTGCTCATCAGTTAGTGGGCAGGGGGCTGCTGCATTATGCATCACTTGAGGGAGTTTGGTTGGATTTTATTCCTTATTCTTACTCCTTTTTTGATTCATTTTGTTATTGTATCTTAGTTTATTTCAGTTATTAAGCTGTGCTTATCTCAGCCCACGGGTTTTACATTTTTCCAATTCTCTACTGATCTGCCAGGGTGTGAGCAAGCAGCTGTGTGGTACTTAGTTGCTGGCTGGAGTTGAACCATAATAAAAGTTTTGTCTTTACTATTAAAAGTCGTAAGATTTTCTTAAAGGACACAAAGAATGTGGAGACTTACATCTGTTTGAACATACTCTTAGATAATGCAGCATGTTTGTGCTATTCAGGTAATTTAGCTTCAGATTCTTCCCAAAGTCACACCATAGAGTGATAAAATTTTAGATCAACTGGGACTGCAAAGAAAATAAATCATGGGACAGTAATTATAAAATATTCCACAAATCGAGGAAATTAGTTAATCAAATCTGATTGTGGAAGGTATCTTTTCAGCTTTATACCGGCTAGCGCTTGTATTTCAATGCCTTAGAAAGCCTCGAGCAGCCTTGAGAGGTAGCACAGGCGATCTAGCACTTTAGTAGCTCTAAAATCGGTACCTGAATCAGCTGCAGAGCAAATACCATCAGCAGAAGCAAAGAGGGAGAAATATAGCTCCCTGCTCGCTCAATTCCCTGCAGTTAGAAGCCTTCAAATGAGACAGATGACCAGAGATGTTTACAGGAAAGGAGCTGAGCTGAGAGAGAGCTATATTTCTCCCTCTTTGCTTCTGATCTTCCCCCAAAGCTCTTCGGATATACCAGAAAAGAACTAATCTTTGGCAAACACAGATGTCTTCATGCACCACTCAGTTTACATTTTCCTTCTGTTTATTTCACCCGTCATGCCTGCCCTCCTCTGCTGCTAGCGGCAGAACAACGGGCTTCTTGACCTTTACTGTAATTTTGTTTGAGTTAACAGGCAAACCATGCACAAGAATAGAGAGGTCAGTTTCCTTTTCTTCTGTGGAAGGTGTGCTTCACGGTAATCAGCTGAACACCACCAGTGCTGTGGTAGTTACGGAGTCAGTTCAGTTTGTTTCATGATGAACCACAGAACTTTTAGGACAGGTGGCTGTAGCATAAACCTTTCCAAAGACTTCTGGGTTTTTTGGAATGGGAGGCCAAAGCAGGCACACTGTGCTGAGCTGTGTGTTGAGCCCTTTTGGCAGAAGCCCTGCAGGATGTACAGGCACATGCTGAGCTTTTAAGCTTCAAGCCCTGTACATTTTAGCCCTGCCTAAATCTTTGATAAACTGGATGTATCATGGGACAAATCTTATCAGAGACCTTGATTAGAAGAGAGGACATTGTATGGAATTTTCTTGCAAGATCACAGAGAGAAAAATTGCTAATGAGCCAAGCAGGAATAATACGTGTCTGGCAGCTCTGGTACAGATTATTCCCAAGCAAAAGGCTTTTAATCTTTATTTGCCTGATGTTAGATATCTGCTTGCTTGATTTATTTCCTTGTAATCATTCCTCCCAGTTATTTTTTTAGAGATATAACTTCTATCGGTGATTGCTAAAGTAAGATTATTAAGTCAGTTCTGTTAGTTTTCAATTCTTAAATTTTATCTAAAGTGTAACATACCATGTGTCCTAAACAGTTGCCAAGAGATGAATGTGCTATTTAACATACAGAGTAATTTCAATTGTCATTTAGAGTTGAAATGTCAATATACAATTTCTCAAGTGGACAGAACCATTGAAGAATACTTTTTAAAAAGATCTCTTTGAGATACAGAAGTCTTTCTAGAGGAATATTAGCGATAAATGATTGTTGGCTAAGATTTATCTCTTGCAACTGATATGTAAACTATTCATGGCAGAGGTAAAGGAATTTTTAAAAGCCATATGCAGTCCTTGTTTCTTGTCATTCTGTCCTGTTCTTGCCATTCCAAATATAATGCACTCTTGCCTTTTTTACATCTTTTGGATGAAGAAAGTGTAAAAATTAAATTGAAGTGTGAAAAGACAATTAAATAAGGACTTTCTCTGTTGAGAAGCATGATTGCAACAAACAGAATACTTAGTAGTAATTGGAATCATTTGGCAAGCTAAATTGTTATGTAAATGAATAAACTCATTTGTTTCTGTGTTTTTTTCCAGCATTGTGTAGTGTTGCTTGTGGTCTTGGTTTTTTAAAATTCAGAATGCATTTGTTGCCTAAAAACCAGGGTCCAATAAAGCGGGTCAGTAGAGTTGCTTTTTATTTTTTCCTGTGCTTTTTAGATTAAATAAGGAAGAGGTTACTTAGAGGAGTGCCAGAGAACTTCAAATGCTTTAGTCTCCAGCCTTATAAATTGGCACATTTTAATATTTACTTTTGCAGCATTTGCTTACGGATGTGAATTTGTGCTCTACATATTAATCTTCTCCAAGTATGTTTGACTTTAATAGACTTGTGTTCTGCTTCAATGATTATTCAGTAGATAGATATCTACAAATATGGAGCTTTTTTAACAATAACATGCTCACACTTGCACATAACTGAGCTTAATCATAAACTCACTTGACACCAGTGGCATTCATGGTGTTATGCCATGACTCTGCTTGCACAGTTAGTCTCTTCACTCTTGATATAACTGTCTGACTGTTTGCATGAATAAAGCAATCGCCTCATCCTGTCAGAAACTGTTAGGTGTCTGAAACAGTCAAAGTATTGATTATATTAGGCTTATAAAAAAAGATGTCTGTAAATTTCTCTAGAATTACTGTTTTGTTTCATTTGATTTTCAAACCTAATGTGTGTGAAGCTGGAATTAGTTAACTTGAAAGGGGCAGCTGGGGGAAATCTCCAGGGGCTGGAGAATTAGTTTGGTTATTAAATATATGATTTTCTGAAAAGGAAGTTTCCACACAAAACTCAGCTCTGCCATTTTATCTTTTTGAATCATTTAACTTACTGAAAGAAGATCCAATTGCCATTTTAAAAATAGCGTTTTACTTGATTTTCATGTGTTACTACCATAATTGTTATCTGTAAGTCACCTATTCAGGTATATAAATGGCCATTTAATAAGGTCTGTAGCCTGAAACTTGAAAGTTCATGCCGTTCTGTTGGAATTTATCTATTAATACAATTGCATGTGGTGGTATTAGTCAAAACACACATCTGTGAATTCTGTTAAGGTAGTTGTTACAGTAACTTCTGACCCTAAGCTTCATTTATTAAGTGTATTTAGGAAGAAAATACCATCTATGTGGCTTCCACTCATCAGAATAGAAACAATTCTACCTCTGTGATTTCTAGGTTGTTTTGGACTGCAGATTTCAAAGAGCTCCACAATTCCTGTTACACAGAGACAGTGATCAGTACAGTGTATATTTACTGGTTTCTCTTTTCTGCATAACTTAGGTACACTCAATGTAACACTTCACAAAGCATATACTAAGCATGATACTTCATTGAGTCAAGTATAACAGTAATAGACACTAGAGCTGCGTCAGTTTTTGATATTATTAAATTATTTACTATTATTTTTGTATAATTCTACAGTTACAAGACGGATTTATAAGTGTAAGATGTCTTTCAATATTTCTGCTTTATGTAATTCAATGTATTTCTTCATTTTTAGGCTGTGCTGAGTCCTCTTATAGCAATTGCATTGAAAATATCTCAGATTCATGAGAGGACAGGCCGAAAGGGACCCACTGTCATCACCTGAAGCCATGGAAGATTGTTAAACCAGGGCCAAAAGAGGAACAGCAAGGAAGAGACAGAACCTTGTTAAGACTTGTTAGCCATTTGTGCCTTGTATGATTTTAAAAGTTTTCTTGGGAAGAGAAGTAGGGTGGGAAGAAAAATTTAATATAACATTGAGCATAATCATTTGCATTGATCTCCAAATGCAATAGTATATTGACTTATTTGTTTTACCTGCAGTATTGTAATTTCTGATAACAGTATAACCAAAAAAAAGGCCTTAACGTTCAAATGTTGTCAGTAATGTAGCAGAAAATGACAACTGCTTGGTTTTGAATGTTATGATAAAAGTCGGAGAAATTTCAGTTAGGGAGAGAGAGGGAGGAGTTGCAAAGCAAAGACATGCTTGGTGAGTATTGTTTGGGATTCTCATCACCTTCTGGTAGGTTTCTGAAGAGGCATACAGAGCATGTCTGAGTCAGAAGGCCATGTACTAAGCTCTGCACAGGGTGTGTTTCCTCCCCTGGTACCATGCCTCTTCTCCAGCCTGTCCTGTTGCTCACAGATGCACACTGACAGCAGTGGTGTATACACACTTACACTTGCTCCCAAAGATGGGGTTATTCCATATATTTTTACCCCTGCTTTTAAAACATATCAATGTGACTTGTGCCTTCAGATTTTCCATATTTTTTGACTCTTCAGTTGTTTTCCTCCAAAAGGAGGCCTTTGTGCTATAGAGCTGATTTTGTCCTTCCAGCAATATGTCGGGTATGGCTGTCTTCCGCAATATTCCTCATGTCAGGAGATGATACTGGTGCTTACTGTGTTTGAAGGATATTCTCTGCAAGTTCAGCAATTCTTTAAGAAGGAGTTACAGAAGTTTTTTTAAGTCTTTGGAATACTCATGCTCCACTTACCACAAAGTGAGTGAGTGAGAGGGAATTAAACACTGATCAATTGAATAGAAACACTAGTCTGATTCACCCTCTGGACACAGTTTCTATTAGACTCTTGGTAACAGTGGATCATGCAATAAAAATTTGGGGAGTGCAAGAGATGTCCCGGCATAGGTCTGAGAAGGCTGTTGGGGATATGGACATCAGCATTTTTCTGCTTGTGAAATGATACAGCAGTTCTAGCTACAATACTGTGCTCTGAAAAAGAACACAAACACTTTATGCATGTGATTTGCTTGAAAGCTTTGCTTCCTTGGAAACAGTGTGGTCACTTCTATCATTCGTCAAGGTGGCTTTGTGCAGCTTGCGTCTTTGCAGTGTATTTCAATTCATTGTGGTTGTCAAGAGTTTTAGTACAAGTTATATAATATCTCAGCAAAGGAAATTGTTTCAATTTCTTTCAACACTTCTGTCAAAAAATGGCTATGGCACTTAGTATACAATAAAGAGTAATGCTGTATATCTGTCTTAATATATAATTGTGGACAAGACACCCTGCACTTTCAAGCATCCTAATAAAATTGCCTTTATTACAATTACATTATTACTTAATTGACTCTAAACAAATGAGGTATGAATGTTCTCACGTAGTTTCCTACCTTACGATTAAGTGTTCCCATAAACCAAAAGAGATTTTTAGGACTTCAGTTCTTTTTATAAAGATTTTTCTTTTATATGACTATGACATTCTCGCACAGTTTGGACATCTACTTCTGAATGTAAGAGCATTCATCTTCACAAAAACCTTGTTTATCTAATACTTTATTATAGATTAAACTTCTCTAGAAGCAGGATAATAAGCTCCTAACTAGTAGATAACACATGGTCAAGCATAGACACACTCTGGATTATGATGGTTCAAATTACTGCGTTGTGTGAAAGAACATTCTGAAAGTCAGTCCACTAAAATTTCTAAAATCTCTTGCACACTCTCTGACAATGAAATGATTTTTGATCACATAGTGAACTAGCTGTTTATACTATGGAGTATCCCATTTGCCACGCTTTTCTGGAATGGGGAGAATGTAGTTTAAAAAGATGTACTGAAGCCAGGTGCCCTTCAGGATGCAGTGGGAAGACTCAAGAAAAACAGGTGAGGACTGTGAAGAATATATTGTGAAGAAGCACATATTTGTGCTTTTAAAGGTGTCACTAGAGCTGCAGTAGATGGCAGTCTGCTTTCATGAAGGCAGTCATTGTAAACAAAGTGTATATTTTAAAATCTCTGTATTGACTGTGTCCTGGGCTGCAGAAACATTAGTTGTGCCTGTGTACTGAAATGGAGAAAAGGGCTGCCTGTGTGTGGTTTTGAATAGCTGTCAAACAGCAGACTTGCAGAAGTAGCCTAACCCCAAATCCACTCACCATCCCTTTTTTTATGGTGGTAGGTGATACTGATAAAATTTAACTGGTATTTTCCACCAGTTAATTGTTTTTCTCAGCAAGAAGATAAATAAAACTTTGTGAGGCTTGAGTACAGCTCTTTATACCTGATGTGTGTGGGAGAGGACTGTAGCTGCAGTCTCATAGAGTGTGCTGCATTTCCTTAGGTCTTTTAATTATTAACATGAGAGATGAATGCATGGAAAAAAGCAAGGTATATGAACTTAAAAAAAAGATGCAAAGCTCCCTTAAAAACAGATCATACATTTAGCAGAGAGAAAACGATTATTAATATTGTTCCTCTTATCACAGTGTCTAGGCACTGTGACAGAGACCCACACCCTTTTGTGCTATTGTTTAATTATCAGCTTCCTCAAGTCTGGAAGTTGCAAGATTTCCTGTATTACTCAGCTGTGATTGCATTAACATTTACTTGGACAATTCTGTTTCCCAAAACCTCAGCTTTTCTCTGTTCAGAGACAATTTGGAAGGCAATATACTACTCACCTGAACCACAGGATCACAGAATCCTCAAGGTAGGAAGGGGTGTCTTGGTTTGAAAGACAGGTGTCTGCTAAGGAAGGCAGGAGCATCCCTTGGAATTATAATAACTCCCTCTAGAGTTATTATAATTTTGAAATCAAGGGGCTTTTATGCAAAGATGTGGGAAATAGGAATAACAGTTCTTTACTATTATGTATCTATATGTGTATAACCAGTCAAACAAACACCAGTAACTCTGGCAGTAACAACAATCACAAACCCAGCCCCAGCCCTCTCGGCTGCCGGGCCCTTTCCCCTCGGGTGCAGTTCCGCTCGCAGCCGGCAGGGGCGCTGGCGGCTCCCGGTGAGCAGGGCAGGTGCGATGGTTCCCCCGCGGCTGCAGGGGGCGCTCCGGAGCGAGCTCGGGGAGCACGCGGCTCTGGCGGCCTGGGATCCCGGGAAGGGATGGAACAAAGGCTTCACAAACCCCTGGGCAGCCGATCCCGGTGTCCGGCCGGGCCCTCGGGAACAGCAGGCTGGAACAGCAGGGACAAGCATAAATCCCAGGTGGCAGACGAGATGTATCCAAACTGTGGAGCTGCAGTGGGAACCCACCGCAGGTCTGGGCAGGCAGGGCGAGCTGGGCTACAACGCAGCGAAGGCTCGGTGGGGGCAGGGCGGCCACGGCCCGGCTCCGAGCGGGGCAGGGAAGGCGGGCTTGGGATCCCGGGGTTTCTCTGGCAGAAGGAAAAAGCAGCCGAAGAAAGCAGCCTCCCTCTCCGTCCAAATGCCGGGACCGACTGTCCACACACCCAGGTGAAACAAAAGAGTAGCCAGATGCACCCCACCCCTAGCTCTTTTGTTTTTCTGAAGTACCCAGCAATTTGTCCCCCTAGCAACACATATGGGGAAAATTCCTTTAACAGGAAAAAAACCTAGGAGAACTCTTAAAACCCCAGCAAGGGGCCATCCAGTTCATCAGGACTAAAATCACCTAGTCTGTGTCCCAACTCATAGGAGAGTCAGGTAGAGGAGGCTGCCCAGGACCATGTCTAGTTGGTTTTGATTATCTCAAAAGGTTGAGATGCCATAACTTCTCTGGGCAAACTGTTCAAGTGGTTGACTGCTCCCATAGTGAAAAAAACCCCAAAAAACCCAACAAAAAACCCAAGACCAAAAACCTTGAGTGTTCAGATGACATTTCATGTGATTCAGTTTGTGCCCATTGCCTTTTATTCTGTCACTGAGCCTGAGTCCATATACTTCTTCCTTCCTCATCAAGTATTTCTAAAAATCAGTAAGATCCTTCTCTTCTCCAAACTAAGTACTCCCAGCTCTCTCAGTGTCTCATCATACGACAAATGTTCCAGTCCCTTTTTCTTTGTGGCCCTTTGCTGGAGGTACTCTGCAATGTCCATGTCTGTTTTGTGCTTGGGAAGCTCAGACCTGGCCCTAAGCACTCCAGATGTATCTTAACTCCACCAGTGCTGAGCAGAGGGGAAGGATCACCTTCCTTCACCTGCTGCTACTGTTTTTCCCGATGCAACCCAGGATGTCATTTGCTGTCTTTGCAGGTGAGTTGCTGATGAGTTGACAACTTTTTGTTCGGCATGTGACCCCCAGATCCTTCTCTGCAGAGCTGTTTTCCAGCCCACTGGCCCTAGCATGTGTTGGTGCCTGGGTTTGTTCATCCACAAGGGCAGCACTTCCCTTTTTTGAACTTCATGAGGTTCCTGTTGGGCTATTTGTCCAGCCTTTCCAGGTTCCTCTGAATGGCAGCACATTCGCTTGGATTGCCAGCTGCTCCTTCCAGTGTTGTATCATCTGCAAAACTGCTGAAGATGTGCCCCACCCCATGATCCAGATGATGCCAGTATTGGCTCCCATATTGACCCCTGGGTGACACTGCTGGTAACTGGCCACCAGATAGACTTTGGAGCAGTGATCACAGCAGCTGGCTGCATAGCTGCTTTTCAAATCCACCTCACTGTCCTCTTACCTAAATTGTGTTTTATCAGGCTATGAAAATGTTTTTGGAGATGGTGTCAAAAGCCTTACTAAAGGCGAGGCAAACAATATTCACTGCTCTCCTGTCATCCACCAAACGAGTCATCTCATTACAGAAGGTCATCAAGTTGGTTAAGCACTATTTGCCTTTCATAAATCCTTCCTGATCCTAATCACCTTCTTGTCCTTGGCTTTGGCAAGGATTTTGTCATAGCTTTGGCAAGGGTTTCCAGCATTGGCTACTCCATCACCTCCCCAGGAACTAAGGTGAGGCTGGCCAGCCTGTAACTACCCAGATCCTCCTTGTCTTGAAGACAGGAGTGATACTTGCTCTCTTACCTCAGGGACCACTCCCAGTCACCCACAATCTTCCAAAGGCAATAGAGGGTCGCTTGCAATGGCATTGAGTCAGCTTCTTCACCTCTGTGCATGCCATCCTAAGTCATTCCATGGATTTGTGTATGTCCTGTTTTCTCAAGTGGTCCCTGACCTTTTCTTGCTCCATCCAAGGTAAGTCTTCCTCACTCCATATTTTAACTCTAGTCTCAAAGGCCTATGATTCCTGAGGCTGCTTTTACCAGTAAAGATGGAGGCAGAGAAAACATTGACCACCTCAGGCTTTTCTATGCCCTCTTTTAACTCGTGTAGCTGTAGAAACTTTTCCCATTACCCTTCACATTTCTCACCTGTCCTAGTTTTGTCCAGGACAGAGTTACTTTTGCATTTGCTGGGATGGGGGTGTGGGAAGGGCATGGAGACTGAAGCCATATGGATGTGCACAGGTGATTTATTCTATATGACTCATGACATCGCTGTGGAACACAGCTTTGGATGGAAGAAACGGCAGAGTGGGAGCACAGACATTTTTGTTCTCTCTTTACCTGTGGGAGCATAGCACTGGACAGAGTGGTGCAGTTGGTGTGGTCTGGGCGGAGAGGTGCAGATGGTCTGGCTGGGGGGCTTGTCCATGATTGTTTTCCGTTGTCTCAGGCGTGGGATAAAAAGCCCCACACTGGCTGTGGTAATGTCCACCCTTCTCTCCTTTGTCTTGGGAAAAGCTGTGTGGCCACCAGGGCTGCGGTAACATCTGCCATTTTTCTCTTTTTTCTCAGGAAATGCTGCATGTCACTGGCCATGGTAAAAATGGGCGGTTGGACTTCCATAAGCATTTTTTGCATGTAATCTCTATCTTTTATACATTGTTATTATTACTATTGTTGCTGTTACTGTTTGTTTTCCTTATCTCATTACTGTTTTTCCAGTAAATTGTTGTCTCAACCCATAATCTCTGCCTTTTTTGTCCCTTTCTCACTGGAGAGGATGGGGGAAAAGGAAGTGGCTGCTAGGAGCTTAATTTCCAGCTGGTCTTAAACCACAACATCACCTCATTCAACTCCAGGTGGGCTTTGGCTTTCCTCATCTCATCCCTGCATGATTGGACAGTGCTCTGTATTCCTCCTAATTGCACTGTCCCCGCTTCCACTTATCATACATTTCCTGTTTATATCCGAATTTAGTCAGGAGCTCTCTGGCTATCCATGCAGGCCTTTTACTGCCTTTGTTTGATTTCTGCATGTCAGTTGAACCATTCCTGAGCTTGAAGGAGGTGATCTGTGAGAATCAAACAGATGTCCTGGACTCATCTTTTCTCCAGGGCCAGACTCTTCCAAGCAACTCTAAAGATGTTAAAAGTCTTCTCTGCAAGCTGTGGTTCCACTCTTTGTTGTTCTCCCTCCTCTCAAATTTCTGAATTCACCACTTCATGATCACTGCAGCAAAAACCTTCTCATGCCCATGCATTTCTTCTGGTGTTGTGAGTGCCAAGATTGGCTCTTCAGTCAGCAGTGTCAGGAAGTTGTTTGTCAATGCACTGAAAGAATCTGTTCTGCTCTGAAGCTTTAGTTTGACTGGTTCATATCCTTTAGCCCAAAGAAAATTTATTTTAATGCAAAATTTCCAGCTGCTACTCTTGGCAAAGATAATTTAATGCTATTAAGTATGATCAAAAGCAAAGTGTTTAAAACCTTTTGCTGCTTTAAGATTGACAATTTTGAGCTCGTTGTCCATGCCATTTTCCATTCATAATAAAATTGTTCATTAGCTGAAAAGACAAACTTAAAACCAGATTTTATCAAAATATTAGGTATTAACTTTAATGTTCTCCTTATCTCAATAACTTTTTTGTATCGAATACTTTATTGCATACTGCAGGTTGAAGATGCATTTATCTTCAGTTTCACATTTCTGGATCCATTATGACTTCACCCCATCTGCAAAGGGCTGGAGCTAAAAAGGGGCACTGCAGGACTCTCGTGGAATTGGGAGAAAGGAAGAGAGGTTTAGGTCTTCCTGATTGTTCATAAATTATGTGGAAATGCTGAATGCATTTGCTATAGTGAACTGCTCCAAGAGCAAACTTTAGTGGTGCTCCTGCAATATTTGCTCTCTGTATGACCCAGAACTGTAGTCCCAGCCATTTCCCACTCATTTGGTCTTGCTTTAATATCACCTAGCGGAAAAGTTAGACATCCGTAGGAAAAAAAAATAATCTAAGCATGCACAGGACAAGCATTTTGCTGTGGGATATCTCTTGGTTAATCAGCCTCATCTGCCGTGATTGATGCCTGCATTGATACTTGAGCAATGCCAGCTGTCTTCAGAATCTGGAACTCTGGAGTAAAGATGCAAGAGGTTTTGGGGGATGGGTATGGTAATGCTAAGAGGTAAGACCATAACAAGGTCACTCAAGTAGATCCTCTCTTCGACTGTTTTGGAAATAATGTGTTGTTCCTCTGACTTATTGTTCTGTGTGCTGTGCTGCTTCTCAGTCACTTTGAAAAATATTTATATCTTCTGTCTCTTTCAGGCACTCATTTTTCTCTCTCTGGGTACTTTACTACATTTCTCATCCTCAACTTGTCTTGAAAGGGTTTTTCTTCCTCTGTAGTTTTTCCACCCGATTTCATTCTTTTCCTTTCTACTTACAGCCATTGAAGAACTGTATGTTCTTCCCATAAAGGATGAAATTCTTTGAAAGGCAAAACTGATGCAACTGTCAGTTTCCTGGCCTTAGCCATGGCTACCATCATGGCTTGCATGTACAGTCATTATGCTTGACTTGTAGTCTTACAGTATGTGAGCATCTGGAAAGTGTGCTAGCTTTTCTGTCTTGCTGGTCTGTGACAAAACCGGGAACAGGTCATCCAGAGAGATGATACATGCCTCATCCCTGGAAAAATTCAAGGTCAGGGTGGACAGTGCTCTGACCAACCTGATCTCATTGAAGATGTACCTGCTCACTGGGGCTTGGACTGAATGATCTCTAAAGGCCCCTCTAATTCAAACCTTCCAACCCAAAAAGAAAAATTCCATCTAAAGTAAATGTTACAAGTTCAAATCTGAGTGAACCTCATGAAATTTTTCTTGTAATCTGGAATTATAGATGACAGTGGCCTGAATGCAAATTTGCCTCAGTGATTTTGTAGGAGGAAGTATACATGCAGCTGAAGAAGGAAGAGTCCAAGCCTGTATTTTTTCTGGTGTTGTGTAATTATGAGGCCACTTGTGTCAGAAACAGGGTACAGGGTCCCTTTTTCAGTTCCCACAGTCTTGAGCAAGCTGTGACAAAAGCAATTGCTCTTAGAGTTGGCTCAGAGGAGTCAGAGATTATTTTTCCTCCTGCAATTGCTATCTCCCTCTGAGGAGCTGTAAGTATAACCAGAGCTCTCTCTTTGGCAGCTAGGTGGTGTATTTTATTGTGCCCTTATCCTGAATCATGGGCACCTCAAATCATATAAGCAAATACAAGGCATTTGTTTTAAATACAAAATTTATTCATGAATTCACTAGTAAAATAGCAGTTATTTTTACCCCACATAAAACAAATAACTGGAAAGGCATACAATACAAAAATAATCAGTTGCAACAAATACTCTGCAAATTCCAAACAAAATCTGAGCTAATAGGTTTCCCAAATCAGTTAAAGTTTCAAAACCATAAATGACAGCTTTCATCTGAAACTCCTTATGAAGCACAAGACAAGACTGATAACACCATGATGCTTCATTTATCTTGCAGCATAAGAAACTCCTGTTGCCAGAGATGGTGACTTCTGCAAGACACAGCCTGAGCATTTCCATCTCTGCAGAGATTTATTCTAATCTGCAATATTGAGCACTTTTACATATCCCCTCTAACTCCACTCTAAGTTGCAAATTATCAGTATTTTTCCTGTGCAATTTCACAGGAAATAGTAGTGAGTGTACTATTACAGATAGTATCAATAGTAGTGTACTATTAGGATCATTGACACAGCTCTTCTTCCCCTCTTCTTCAAGTTTTCCATGCTTCACAGATGCAGGATTTTACTGGCTGCCTGTCTCTCATGTTTTGACAGGTGTTGCTCTTCCTGAGGTCTTCTAGAAGTCTGTATCCTGTTGGCAACTGATTTCTTGTGTGGATAGATGAGAATTTAACCCCACTCTGGGGTTTGGGTCTTGGTCAGCTGTTTGCTGCTGCTACACAGAGAATGTGTATGGTGGTGGCTGTTCCTGCTCATTTGTTTCACTGACAAACTCTGCACTACTTTCACTATATGGAGGCGGAGGGATATTGATGAATTCTTGCTGTTTTAGTGTGGAGGCAACTGACAGTGGAGACACAAGTTTTTCATGATCTATGCTGTCTTCATAAGAGGGAGGAGAGAAGTCAGGCCTAAAATAAGCAAACCAAAAAGAAACACATCATGGTAAAGTGTGATTTGTCTCACAGAGCTTGGTTAGATGCTTTTTCTGTTATGTTTCCAAAATTTAGATGAGGCTTTAACTGTAAACAGACACCTAAGTGTGTTCGGAGCAATGGATTATATGAATATAAAAAAGTAGGCACAAGTGGAATAATTTCCCTTGTCTTGGTACAAAATATTTTATTAAAACACGGCATTCTAAAAAGACAACCCTTCCCCACGAAAATTCCCAACCATGGCATACAAATACTCATGCTTGTGAGTATTTCAACAAGTGCCTGAGAAGAGTTTAATTTGGAAGAAGAATGAGATCAGTGTTCAAAATTATTCATTATTACAATAACCATTGTTTTCCAGAGTTTTAAAATAAAATTGGTATGTCTGTGCTTATCTAACCAAAATTTGCTGAATGTTGTTTTTATAGTTCTTTTAGAGCACCCATTGTCAGTGTTTCTAGTGTGGTTTCCACAACAGTACAGGAAAAGTAATTTGTATCCAGCGACCCTGTTAAAGAGTTTTGCCAGGCCTAGTGCCAATCAGTTTAAGAAACTCTCTCTCTCAAAGCATCAGACTTTGTTAAGAAACAAAATCATAGGGTCACAGAATGTTTTGGGTTGGAAGGGACCTTAATGTTCATTTAGGTCTAGCTATGGGCACAGCCACCTTCCAGTAGACCAGGCTGTCCATCCGACCTGGCCTTGAACAATTCCAGGGATGGGGCAGCCACAGTTTCTCTGGGCAGACTGCTCCAGTGCCTCACTGCCCTCACAGTAAAGCATTTTTTCCTTAATATCTAATCTAAACATAACCTTTCTCTACTTGAAACCATTCCCCCTTGTCCTGTCACCACATGTCCCTTTTAAAGTCCCTCTCCATCTTTCCTGTAAGTTCCCTTCATGTACACAGGGTGCTGTGGTCTCACTGGAACTTTCTGTGAGCTGAATAACTCCAACTCTCTCAGCCTGTCATCATATGAGAGGTGTTTCATTCCCCTGATCATCATCATGGCCCTCCTCTGGATCCACTCTAGCAGGTCCATGCCCTTCCTGGGCCAAGGACCGCAGACCTGGACGTGGTGTTCCAGATGGGGACTCACAAAGACACAGCAGAGGAACAGAACCCTTTCCCTCAGCCTGTTGGTCACACTTCTTTGGATGCAGCCCAGGACACGTTTGGCTTTCTGGGATGCAAGTGTACATTGCTGGGTCACACTGAGCTACTCATCAACAAACCCACCCAAGTTCTTCTCCCCACGACTGCTCTCAAACCATTCTCTGCCCAGCCTGGGTTTGTACTTGGGTGTGTGCCAACACATGTGCAGGACCTTGCACTTGGCCTGGTTGAATTTCTTGAGATTTTCAAATAGGGGGGACAATTAGACAAGAAAATTTAAGCAGGAGCCATATAATGAATGAGCTGAGGCTCCTTGCATACTTCAGCTTTGATAACCTACACGAGCATCTACCCCACAGCAGCATCTTAAATTGTCTGCTGAGATGGAACTCAGGATGCTCCTGAGTGAGGTTGGTGTAACTCCACCTGCTGCCTCCATGCATGACTTTGGAAGCTTTGGAAACTCGGAATCTTTCTCTCTTTCATGCGGTATACGCTACCTTACGTATTGTTTGCATGAATGGCTGTTTGCACATTGCTGCTTGCTCTAGCAAATAAAAATTCAGACTACAATTCTCTCCACAGAAAAATAATAAAATGGCTACATGATTTGCATCTTGTAAAAGTCTTGTATTGCTTCTTTCTTCTCACAGTATGTTTTAATAATAGCATCCCTCCCTCCCAATTCATCTGCAACACATACCTGTCTATGGTGCAGACATGTAGTTCTCTGTGGCTGGGATTTCGAATGAAGATGCCAAGGGCCCTGTATTTCAGGGCTTCATGGAAAGTGCTCCAGAAAATGCCAGTAACAAGGAGAAAGAGCCCCAAAGCTAACAGGCAATAAAACACTATCTTGTTTTTTCCACATCTGCACATAGAGGAATCTGTGGACATGCAAAGTACTCCCAGGCAAAGAGTGGAGAAGCTGAGTAAGAGCATAAATAGACGAATCAAAGTAAAAAGACATTTTGGCATCTTTTGCAGAAGACACAGCACTTTGTTCCTGTCTGCGGTTTGTTTGCTGGCTCTCTCTGCTGTACTTCTCATCTTCATGTATGGGTACCTTATATACTACAGGACCAACTGGCCCTTAAACAATTAAGAAAAGCAGGCAGTTCTGACTTACTCATTAACTCTTTGAGAGACTTATAAACCCTTTTGAGATTAATTTGTAACCTTCTACCTACTTTAAGGAAGGAAGCAGAAACTTTCTGAACCATCCCTTTGCCGCTGTAATCTCCGGAGTGTAAACTTGGCCTGCTACATTCATGGCATGATTTGCAGTGGTTTATACACTTCGCTGCTTATGAATGAGACCTGGATTTGTTAAATTTGACTTTAAAAGAAAAACAACCAACAACCAAAAAAATGCTGTTCAGAAATCCCCATTAAAAGTTTGAAGGGAAAATACGCTTTGTATACATGCGGACATTGACATGGGAGGGGAATGGGCCTAGGTAAAAACTGCTGTTCTCTGAGAGGCCATGTCATCTCACCTTTTCTCTCTGACTTGCCAAGGTAAGGTAGCACTAAAGAATAGTACTGTCTGACAGGTATCAATCTAGGTTCAACAAAGGATTTACTTCTCTAAGCACTAGCTGTTGCCATCCAATACCTTGGTCCAGAGAACCTAGGAAGCTGACATGGAGCACTTGCATGACCTTTGCAGTACATAAAGTAGTCCAGCACCTCAGACTGGGACACAGGACAGCTCCCAGAAGAAGCAGCAGGAGGCTGTGAGCTCCCAGAAGAAGCAGCAGAAGGCAATACCTCTCTTAGTAAGCAGGTTTCCGAGACGTGAAGTTACCCCAAAGATAAGCTGGGCTCTGACTAGCCCTCACAGCTTTCTCTCCAGCTCCCTAACTTGGGTGGTTATTACTGGATGGGTATTACAGCAGGCAGCTCACACCTACCTATACTGCTTTGTAAGGTTCGAGCTGCAAAAACAGCAAAAAATTCAACTGCAAAAGCAACTGCTGAGCACAGCAAACAGATCACTTCCCTTAAAAGAGCTGCTCCACTGGAAAAGACATAAAGTGGAGCAGATTCCCACTAATGTAAGTTGCCACTTAGCATGTGTGCAGGTGCATGCTTCTCAGGGACGGGGTGGGTCAGGGAAAACTTATTTTAGGCACTGGCTTCACCAAATTCAGGTCTTTACAAGAAGTGGCCCAGTTGTGACAGAGGAAATCGGTAACTAGGAGGGTAAATTCATGTGTTGGGGTAGGAGTTCATGCAGGGAAGGTGCGCATGGAGGCTGAGAACATGAGAGGCAGGTGAAGCACAGTGAAATGGTAGAGTCAGTGCTGCTGGATGCCCACTCAACAGCAACAGCTGCTCTTCCAGAAATGCAACTGCGAAAGTGTAGTGTGACGGAAACACATTAAAATAAACAGTTTCGATAGGCAAGTAATTTACATCTGTCTTGCCAGCTATGAATTCCACCAGCTCATCTTCCTACTGCTGCAGGACTGTTTTCCAGGACATCTTTGCTTCATGCTCTGTTGTTTCAAATATTAATGAATCGTCTTCCTGCAATTAGTTTTCCCATAGGTTAACAGATCCAGCTGAGTTTACAATAATACTTTTTTTCTGTATAATTTCTACTTTCTGCATATCTGTTAAACATACTTTATTTTACAAAATACTTTTTATTACGTCTGGTTTTTTAGATGTTTCATATCTTAACTCGCCTAAATAGAGATACTGAGTTATTCATGACTGCTATCGAAAGTTCATTTAATTAATGTAATTCCCATCTTCTGTAGTGCTATTCCCTCTGCTACAAGATGGTATTTCTGAAACAATGATGTTGATAGGAATAGTTTTTACTTCTTGTTTTCTATACAGAACTGTACTCATTGACCTGTTTGGTCACTGAAATTTATAACTGGAACATTAGCATCATATCTGTGGTGATAGAGAATTAGTTAATTGTTACAGGAAAACCTGTAGAGAAAATTGTATTCTGTCAATGTGAAAAAAGATCTAAGAATTCAAATACACCCCCTTTTTATACTAGGAAAAGAGATAAAAAGAGATAGTCTGAAAAAACCCTTAACAAGGAAGTTAAAAAGATTAAATAAATGTTACTACTCTCAGAAGAATCAAAGCCAGAGACTACGCTACACTTCACTTATGGGGAAGAACTGGATTGCATGATAAACTTTAGCCAAGGAAAAACTAATTTTCTATGCCAGCCAGTTCCCTGAAAACCATAAGAAATTAAAGGGAAGCAAGCGAGACCTGTCAGTGGCAGCTGCTGACTCCACAGGATGGTGAAAGCAGAACCCACCCATGGGGAGGGAGCAGGCCTGTGGAGAGGCTGCAAGGTGCTCTGGCCAGCTCAGCACTGCCTGGGAGCTGAGGACTGGGGGGGTCACAGACTATGAGGGGTTAGTCCTTGCGATGCTGTGGGAGAAGAAGGCATATTTAGGAGCCCCTTTTATGGGGAAGATGTATATCTGCCTCTTGTTTTGCATTTGGAGATTTGCAGGGTTTTTTTGTAGGCTGCAGAAGTTCGGTGATTTCTCTGAGAGGTCAGTTTAATCTATTGCAACAGACTACGGATATATTATCCTTGAAAACAGCATTTGATTCTAAATTACTGCATCTCACTCAGCGGGTATATAATGGAAAAGGACAAAGAAAAGTGAGAATAGCTCCATAACACTGTTTAATTATCAGGGTTCCATTATTTTTCTTACTTTCCATCACTTCATATTTTCTGTAATGTTGTTCTTGACCTTTTACAATTTCCCTAACATTTTGCAGCTTGATTATTTATTTTATTGGCAGTGAGTGTCTTGGACTGCATCAGACTGGATGAGCAGATTTCCTATTTCTCTTAAAAAACAGGAAGAAAGTTGCTTCTAATGAGATCAGGTGGGAAAAGGGAATAGTTAACACAGTGTAAAGGTTAGTGAGCAGAATTGGCTGCTGACCAAGGTCAAAAGGTAGCAGTCCAGATGCAGAAAAAACACTTCTTAGGAAGTCTGATTGAAGATGAACTTAATGGATGTTCCACTGGATGATTTGACGATTGTGATTGTTTGGCAACTTGCATTTCACTTGGAAAGGTCACTGCTTATCCTGTATCCTGTTGAAACATGTAAGGTTTCAACGGACCAGTTTCTAGAATTATGCTACTCAAAAAGAAATTTACGATACCATATACATTTTTATGAGAGTTGTGAAACACAAACTTATTTTTTAACTGCTTAAAAAATGGAAATCTTGATAATCAGAAAATAAAAAAAAAAACTTTTTCTTGCAAATATTTGGGTTGTGTTAGTGCCAGATGCATATCATATCACAGTACATCACAGAAGGTAATGTCATATTAGAGGTCACATTTGCTACTAAAAAGTGATGTTTTACCAGAAATTTGAATATGAATATGAATATGTTTTGCTCTAGTCTGAAAGGAATTATTTTTAACAAAACTAAAACTCTGAATTTACACCAGTTTTGTTTTTCTCTTCTCTAACTTTCTAACATCCTTATCTGAGATGATTTGTTGTAATAACTCACTCAAAGGGTTTTGTATGTTGTTGTCAATAATACAGAGCAGATTTGCCAATGGGTTTCTTTAGCAATTCCAGTATTCATTGAAAATATGCAATTGAGGTAATGAGAAATGATTTTAAGCTCTGCAGATGTAGTCTCTTCTCCGTATCATACCTGAATTAATTGCAGTGGTTTTGAGAACATAGAAAGTTTAAGAATGACTGAGAGTTGATGCAATATGAACATCAAAATCATATTTCACAGACCAGTTCCCAATCTGAGAATTTGATGATGCCTATGCAAAACAAGATGCGTAAACACAACCAGGGCTACTCTCGGTTTTTGAAGATATTATGGTTTTAGGAGGTGTGGCTCCTATTTGAGAATGAATGATTGAATTTCATAAAGGAAAATAGGCATAATTCATTCTACAGCTACTTGAAAAGAGAAGGGATAAACTAATTTGATTGAAGAAAGTACACTGCAGGATTTTTTTGAGAAATTTCCCCAAATGGTTGAGAATAGTTTACTCTGGATACAGGTAACATAAACAAGCAATAAATATTTAAAATAAAGAGAATTTAGATTCTAAGTTTTAAAATCACCGAGAAAATGTTGAGGTTAACAGATGATATTTTAACAAATATTTAAACTTTATTTTTGGTGAACCAGATGTCCTTTTTTCCCAGGTATTCTTTCCAAATTTTATTGTTTTATTTATTTACTAAAAGAATGAAATACAGTAACTGTGATAACAATTGTGATAACTAACAATAGTTTAAAGTTTAATAGTTTAATGTTTTATTATTTTAAATAGTTTGAAGTGATGATGTAAACTGTCTAGTCAGAAAAAATTACACATAAATGGGACAGTTCCCTAATGAATGTGGAACTATCTTTGGTCTGTCAGACTATTGATATATCTATCAGAACTTGTATATTTTTGTAAAACTTTGACATGAACATAATGGATTATCAGCAGATCTGAGGCCTTCCCTTTTAATTTATATCTGGCAAAACCAGAATGCTAGCTGTGTTAAAAAAAAACAAACCCAAAACCAAAAGAAGATACAGTAGCTATTGCTCTTCTTTTTCTCTGAGCAAGAAGATTTAGAGGAAGGCTCTACCAATGAAAACACAGGCATGCTGTATTTGTCTCATGTTCACATCTTTAAAAATACCACATCTTGCATGATATCCAGGAGCCTGGGAAAGCTATGAACTGCATATGAACATATATTGAACCAGACACTATGGTTCTTTCTGTGGAATTAAGAGTTAAAAATTATCATGTGTACAGTGGAATAGAAAGCTTTTAAAATGAAAAAAACCCCCAAAACAAACAAGAAAAACCAAGCCCACCAAACAGAAGGCCTTGGTGTCTGTTTACCTAAGCACAAGAATCAGAGCTGTGGGTAAACAGTGACAGCCTGGCTGAGAAGGGTGGATTGGAGGGTGTGTAGGGCCATCATCTCCATTCTGCTCTGTTCCAGCTGTTTGTGGTGCCTCCAGGACAGTTGTATCTGCATAATTTCTGAGTAGGAAATAATTTTACAGCCCTATTTAGCAAATATGGATAACTTTGACCCCAAAGAATAAGGATCCTCTGTACATGAGACAAGTTCACTTTTGTTCATGCATCAATAGTGTAGATGATATGCCAGCTGAAATGTTCATTTTACAGAAAGATTTGTATTCTACCACCACACATGTGAGGATTTTGGGAGAATTCCAATCATAACTTAGTAAGAAATTACCAGTTAAAGAACAGTGATATCATAGGTAATTAGGTGATTATATTGTTTAATGACAGTATAAAATGTCTTGGGAAAAAGATTACTTAGGGAGGAAGTGAACATTATTTTCCATTCAAAATTTAAGTGTCACTCTTCTTTTACCTCTTACTCCTCCTTCATACTTTTCTCCAGAAGATGGTTGTCCTAAGGATTTTTAAATTGAGGTTTAGGAGTAAAGTATGTTTTTGTATGAGGACTCAAAGCAAGACATATAGCCTCTATAGATACTTCCAGGTAGGGCTCAGATAATCATGAGATCATAGATACTGCCATATGAACAGGGCTGTCCTCCTCTAGGAAAGGCAAGGACTGCCCTGAGCAGTTTTTAAATCTGTCTTTAGCTTTATGGTGTGGAAGGCACTGAAGCACAGTCCTGTTGGCACTGATGCCTATTTGGCATTGGCAGCAGGAGCAAAGTCAGGTATTCTGTCTTGGCTTGAAGGCTTCAGCAGTTTCGTCAAAAGCAGATCAAAACTGAACTTTGAAGTGCTGGTAGGTCTTGTTCTGGTAAAGCACAAAAGGCTTAGAGCTAGCTGTTTAGCAGTGCTGGAAGGTTTAATATTAAACCAAGAATTCCTACTGGCTTTCAAATACAGTTAAATATTGTAACACAGTTCGATTGAACCTCCTGAAACTCTTCTTATTTGACATCATTCCAGGAGGTTGGCTGAACACTACAATCAAATATTGTACATTAGTCGAGTGTAATTGTCATAGGTGTAACTTTTAAGAATTTTAAGTGGGGTAGATGCAGAAGTCCTGCTCTAGGTTAGAGGAATATCCTGTGGCAGAGTTTTATGCAAAGATGACAAATGGTCTCAAGTAGCAGGATCTTAAAATATTTTTCAAAATTATTTTCAGAGTGAATCTGGTGTTAGAAATTACAGTTATCTGTATTTGTTTCTGTAATTGCAGTGCCTGCTTTGGTATGTAACTTGACTTTCAGAAGGCTACTCATTTCTGATTTGAACCAAACAAGTTAATCAGTTCTCAAGTAAACCTCAATAGTCTATCTCTCAAGCAGTCAGGTTTGTAAAGAAGCAGGTTTTCAGCACTTACAGCATACCTTCATTTGCCAAAGAAAATGAAGAACATGGATATCACAAGAAAATACAAAATGATTTTTAAAAAGACTAAAGCACAGTGGCTGAAGCAGCAGTTCACACAAATATGAATTGACTGGGAAAGCACAGGGACAAGAACTACAGCATGTGTAAAGCTTGCATTGTGCAAAGCTTTTGCACTTCTGTGGAAATGAACAGGGCAGACTGATGGAGAACAGGTAAGTCATTCCCCAAAAAAAAAAAAAAAAAGAGGCCAGAGTAATAAGAAGTGTCTTAGGAGGTGGGGGTTAGAGGGTTAGAGGTGAAGGTCTGCGTTTTGACAAGTGGACTCAGAAAAGTCAGCAGAACCCCCCATGGCTCTTCAATTTTCAGTTTGTAAACCAGACTGCTGATACTGGCAGGGAATACCTACACAACACTGCTCATTAATGCACGGAGCAAGGAGACCTACATTTAGGTTGCTGCTTTACAGGGAAATGGAGTGCAGGAAGCTGGTATCTCCCTGATGATTCAAGGAGAAATGTCTCCAGCTTCTGCAGGATCTGAAATGCATGACTCACATGTGCATGCAGAGGCTGGCAGTCCCATTGCAAAAGCTGACTAATTCCATCCCTCTGGGAACCATTTCCATTCTCTTTGCAGGCTGCTACAGAAGGCTGTAGTGGCATTGCTTCTAATGATTTGGAGATCTCCTACTATACATGATACAGGAACATCTTCAACTCCTCACAACATAAGTGCAAACTCTGTCTCCTTTGTAGATCATCGGATTTTCACTTAGAGAAGACTAAAGGGCACTTCCCACCTCAGAAGAGGCATCTGTTAGGGTGGTCACGAAGGTTCTGCAGGAAAGTAGGGGTCTCTATGGAAGTCAATGGCTAAGTCCTTCCATTGGTGTGGAGTGAGAGGGCAGACCCTATTTCTGGTCAAAGAAATGGTACAGACAGATATCTAAAATACAACCTGGTATGCAACATCATGGAAGTCCAAGTGAATTAATGGGGAGACCTCATCACAGTCTACAGCTTCCTCACGAGAAGAAGAGGAGGGGCAGACACTGATCTCCTTCTTCTGGTCACCAGGGACAGGACCTAAGGGAATGACATGAAGTTGTGTCAGGAAGATGAGATTAGATATTAGGAAAAGGTTCTTCATCCAGAGAGTGTTTGGGCACTGGAAGAGGCTCCCCAGGGAAGTGGTCACAGCACTAGCCTGAGAGAGTTCAAGAAACATTTGGACAACACTCTCAGGGACTTGATGTGATTCTTGGGGTGTCCTGTGCAGGGCCAGGATTTGGACTTTCACAATACTTGTGGGTTCCTTCCACCACAAGATACTGTATTCTGTGAATCCCTTGATGGATTCTATACTCAGAGACAAAAAAAGCTAGCAAAGACCCCCATTATTCTTTGGGGTATAAAATTTAGGGATGTTTTAAACACATCTAAAGTGTGGCTGATGGGGCTGATACTAGAAACAGCGAGTAGAACCACTCGTAGCTCGTGGTGAGGCAGAATCAGTGTTAGGGAGACCATAGGGTGTAACACAGACTTTTGTTTTCAACAAATCGTTAATGACCTGGTGGATAATACAATGACACTCAAAAAGAATCTAAGAAAGCCACTGCTTTTGATTGATGGATTTTTGATGATTTGATTATAGGACAAGGGTTAATGGTTTTAAACTAAAAGAGGGTCAATTTAGATTAGATATAAGAAAGAAGTATTTTACAATGAGGGTGGCGCACACTGAAACAGGTTACCCAGAGAGGTGGTAGATGCTCCATCCCTGGAAACTTTCAAGGTCAGTATGGACGGGGCTCTGAACAACCCAATCTAGTGGAAGATGTCCCTGCTCTCTGCAGGGGAGTTAGACTGGATGACCTTTGAAGTTCCCTTCCAACCCAAATACTTTTATGATCCTGTGATTCTGTGATTGAAAACACAAGGAAGGAAAGGCACAGGAAAAAAACCAGCAAGCTAACAGAAAACTGGAAAAAAATGTAATTTTTCCTTTGGATCATGGGTTAAGCAAAAGCATTGTCTGGATGAATGAAACAGCAATTCTGCCTTGAATTTAAGACTTACGAGGAACTGATGAGTAAATCCAAGCAATATCAAATATATTCTTGGCAAGGAGAAGAAGAAGCAGGGAATGTAGTTCATACTGGAGTGACTCAAGTTCCTTGGAACAAGAGGACTACACAGAGAAAGGTAACATTTCACAGAGAACATTTCTATCGTCACAAAAGGGGAGGGAAGAAATCTGCAGTACTGCTGATGACAATCAAGGCTCAGTGGCACAACTGTAATAGAGACAGAGGCCTCAAGAAAGATCTCTTCTGCAGGAATGAAGAAGTGTTAATATTCATATTCAAAGGCACTGGTTCCATACATGACTTACAATATCCTGGTCAAGGTTCCTTTGAACCTATAGCAGACACACAGAGGTGCTATTGAGTAAAGAGTGAATCAGCAGGCCTTTGTACAGGAAGAAACTGAAGATGCTGGACATGGTGTACTGGGCAAAATTAAAGCTGAGAGGCAGTATGGTTATTGTCCACAAACACACCAACAAGGGAACACCAAGGGCAGAAGGAAAAGAACTACTAAAATTATTGACTATGGAAGCATAAGAAAAAAGGATTCAAAATCGCCAGAAAGAAACTTAGCCTGAAAATGAGTAGACTTAGAACAGGGAAATTCCTGATTCATTTCAGAAACAAACATGGAAAAAATATAACAGCTATGAAACTAACTTAGTAGAAAGGGACTAAATACCAGTGAATGCTTAGCCACCGTGATGAGTTTCCCTTCCCTGTATTCCCAAGACTTCTATAAAAGAAAGATATAGACCTTGTAAGGGTCTATTTATGAAGTTAATTTTAGCAGATTAATCTGAACCACAGTTACTGTTTTGTGAACTCATACAACATACTCTAATTAAAACAATTGTGTAGTCTTTGAGAGAAATGATGTCACTGCCTTTTGTCCTTCCCAGCCCCTTTTCCCCTCCCTTCCTATTTGATCCAGCATTTACACGCAAATGGCCACAGTTTGAATCAGAGAGAAGAACTTTTTTTCCCTTTTTTTCTCTCATCCATTTCAGCTTCCAGCTGCTCAGCATCTCCACCCAAGTGAAGGAGCACCTAGAATTGGGCAGCTGGGAGCAACTTCACCTTTTAATAACTGTGTACTTGTTGATTATATCCCCAGAGCAGAAACAGTTCCTACCTATATTCTGAGTAGGGTTTTTTATTTCTCAGGCTGAAGTTCTGCTCTCTGCTTCTCATTCGCTCTCTTCTTTCCTGCTCTTCTTTGTTCACCATTTTCTCCCAGTTTTTTTCTTCCTCTTACCCAATCGTCTTTGCAAATCCAACTTCTTTCTTTAAAGCTCCTGCGCTCTTCTTTAAAACATGCAGCATTGCAAGTTGAACAGCACGTAAGTGTCCAACTTTAACTCCTCATTACAAAACAGATAGCAATATAGTTGAATGACTCTTGGTAAGGATGACTCAAATAGCTGTAGCTGGAGCATAGGAAATATGAGAAAAGGTTGGGCAGAGAGTTCCTGTTTAGCCCAGTGAGAGCAGGAGGTGGTGGTGAAACTAAAGCAGCCTTCCATCTCATGGAGGGATGTTGGAGCGAAAGCTCCTCTGGACTCAGGCCCAGAGGGAAGCCAAAGCACAGGGATTGAACCTTTGGACAAGCTGAGATACATGAAGCCACACCAAAGTTAAATAGAAATATAGATTTTTAACTTCAGTAGAAATATATGCTAAGTGCCTTAAACATTAAAAAGCTGTAGCAGAGACCTTAAACACAGTTCTTGCTGCAGCAGTGTTACCTTTTGACAGAATTCTTTACTTTAGACAAAATACAGATAGAATTATACTGTTCACATTTTTTAGATAGAGTGTTCACATAAACAATAAGAACTGATAGAAATTGTATATGCAAATCTGTGTGATACCTGTGTAGCACTTGTGTAAAACTTAGGATTGTTAGAATTAGAGTGGGGTAGGTTAAGAAAAAGAAAACTAGAATCGTGTGTTAATTTTATTGGTCAATTAACAAATATAATCCACACTTCCATAAGAAAATACATATAGTATATTGTGTATAGTATATAGTGTATAGTATACATAGTGTATAGTGTATAGAGCATACAGAGTATAGAGCATATAGAGTATATGGAGCATATAGAACATATAGAAGAAGCTGGTTTTGCCTGCTGTTGCTGCTGCTGCTTGGCTTTATCATGTAATCCCCTTGAACTCTGTCCTCAAGAAAGCTGTGAAACTATGAAATAAAGAACTTAGCAGAACAGCAGCCTCCTCTGCTCTTTTACCCTAGTCTGAGAAGGAAGGGTATCCCGTCAAAAGCTCAACAGAGGGAGATTACTGAAAAGAAAGAGTTTATTATAAGACAACTCACTTTGGAAACACTGTAAACTAATCCTCCTTTACTATTAAATAATGTGTTATTTGCTTAATGACAATAGATACATTTTAGAGAGAAAAAGTATCCAGTACTTGTTGGGGTTCAACATTTTTCACTCTTTTCCATTTTTCTGACTGACTCCATCCTATTTGCTTGCAATCCACTCTCCTGAACTCTACAGGTCCTGTTCATGGTTACTGAAAACGAATACTTCTTCCCTTTATCCCTAACCCTTGACTATGCAGCTATCAAAGTTGATGAAGTGTCTACTTACCCTTCAGTACCTTGTTCATTTTTAAATTGCTTTACTTTCAGTTTCATTTAATCTCAATGTCTGATTTACTCCTGGATTGTTTCCACTGGAAATGCTGAGGCCAGCAAAGATGATCTACATGAAGCATGACAGAGAACAAACTCTCACAAGAAAGTACACCTGTGAACTTTATGGGGTTTCGCTATTGGAAATTTCACTTTTTTCTTTAAATTCTCAGGTACAAAACACCTGAGTTTCGTGTAGCAGCATTTTACTCTTCAGACTCATGATGTTCAGCAAATGTCAAAAAACATCAGTGTTTTTTAAGGGGAAAAAGAGAGCTCTTTGAAATTTCTTGTTATCCTTTAATACAGAATGTCTGCACATAAACTAGAAGGCTTCTATATAGATCTTAGACAGGTGGAAAAGGAAGGGAAGAGCATATGACTGTATTACAATTCAGGCTTTTTAATAATATTTCATAGTCCATACACAATTTCAGTTCTGCCATTGGTCAGTGCTTCTGTTCCCTGCAGAAGACCAGACCTGTATCCATCTTCACTGTCTAAAGCATACCTACAGAAGACTGCTAGAAGATAAATGATTAAATTTTGCTTTGTTACTTTCTTGTAATGTAACTTCAGTGATCTCTCCCCACCTGTGCAATAACAAAGACAACTTTGGACCATGATCTCACTGTGGGAGCTATTTCCTTTGATGTAACTCAAAACATCTTGAACTCCTAGTGAGAAATTTAATGTTAAGGCTCTGCTGTTTGCAAGCTGTTTGCAAGCTTACCTGATGGAAGGGAGTCATCTTGCAGTGGCAAAGGAGAACCACCATACTCACTGCAGTCTAATTACTCATGTGTGTGCAAAATATGCCTTTGTAACACCACCCCAATTCCCCGGCCCACAGATTTCCCATCTGAATTAAGATTTTGTTCTTAACAAGATGGACATTTAAATTGATGTTCCAGGTCAAGGCAAAAAGTGTTGCGAGACGGTCGGCGATGAAAGAGATGGGGCAGATTGCTCGGATGCAATAAGCCAATTTTATTGATACAGAACTGAGTATTTATACCTTTTTAGCAGTTATATAAGCAGTTATATAAGCAGCAATCACTATAACAACCATATCTATGTTTCTTAATAACACTGCAAAACTAGAAGCTAGCACTAACTATCACAGGTACGTACCAAGCATGCCTTTTATGCTGACTGTTTCATTATAGGCCTTACTGCCTGCCACGGTTTGCGGCCTAGCAGCATTAGCGCGTCTACTTCTGACATGAGTTTAGCAGTGCTCTCACTTCTGCTTTCTAGCTGTATCTCCACAAAAAAGAAGGAGACTGTGCCTTCAGCCCTGGCCTTGGGAAAACTTGATCATGGGAGTATTTTATCTTCTGCGGTGAGTGAAATAAGTGGATAATTGTAGAGGGATTCCTTGTGGGACAGGGGCATATGATCCCTCAGGAGACTCTGGGCAACCCAGGGTTGCTGCAGAAGAACCCCTGAAGGGGCTCAGGCTGCAGATAGGCCAGAAAGACACCTGGCTGCAGGCAGCCTTGAACAGCCTTGGGAAAAGTTAAACGCTGGTTGGCTCCCCTGCTGCTTAGAGGCTGTCCCGTGGGAATAGGGCGTGAAGCTTTGTAAAGTAGATAAAAGTGAGTGTAAGTAAACAATAAAGGGAGCACGATGCTCAAATTGTATCGGTGTTCGTATCATGACTCTGGCTGGTCTCCCCAGCACTCGGAACGCCCCCACTCCCGCTAAAGATAATTAAGTAGTTTCATCATTTTTATAGAAGTACATGTCTATTTTAAGGTTTCATATGACCTTCCTAGTCATCACCTTTTACATAACAATCGAAAAGATGGTAATATTCTTCACAAAACTAAAACTTATGGATAAATATCAATCTCTTTATCTTCTCCACTAGCCTGAAATCCTCCTTTCTCAACTCATAGGTTCATACACTGCTGGCAACTTTTTATCCCATGCAGTTTCCCACCTGATAATTTGGCTTCATGAGAATATTGTGAGACACTGCACAAACATGAATTGAAAAAGATAACCCTTTGAGCAGAAGAAATGTCAGACTAAATACAGAATAAAAGACCTGAGCTGCCTGTCAAGCTCATAAGTGAGAGTAACATGATCACAAATTCTCTCCAATTTAAGAGAGAAGGATTTGTGAGGGACTGTGTTGAAGGCCTTATAGAAGTCCAGATAAATGACATGTGTAGCCCTTCCCTTGTCCACGGATGCCACCCCATCATAGAAGGCCATTAGATTGGTCAGGCAGGACTTGCCATGCTGGCTGTTTGAGTGGTGGCCCTGACAGGTACCTCCATTCTGGTGCACAACATCATTCCTGTGCAATGCCATCTGTGTTGAATGTGCCTGGGGCAGAGCTGACATCAGACTGACTTGACTATCCAGCTCAAGCACTTGTGTGTGAGCTGTATTTTGATATTTAAGAGCAGCTTAAAAAGGGAAAGGTTTCCTCACACCTAATTGACTATAGAGATATGCATCATACAAATTTCCAGATAACTGCATGGTGATGTATGACTTCAGATGAAAATGTTCCGTTTCATTCTTTGTATGTTCAAAAAGAGTGCAAACAACCCTAGAAATGCTAGAAGAGCTCGAGAGCTCTTCCTGCACTTCACACTAGAGAGGTCTTTTTGTGAATAATTTATTTTTCTGTAGGATTTCAGGCAGGAGATAGTTTACTTAGGATGTAGTGCAAAAGATGCAGCATTCTCATCAGGAAAAGCCACAGGACATTTTCAGCAGAAGGGAGATTCACACACTGGTGAATGCCGAACATGAAAGACATCTCCATCAACAAGCTAGCAACAGTAATTTTTATTGTTCCCCTTGCTACTTCAGTACTTTGAGGTATTATGCTTTTGGAGCTCTGAAATGTACTTCCATTGCTTTCAAAAACAGGAAAAAAAAAGCGTCCATCTGGTACACATAGGCCAAATAATTTGGGTATTTCTAGAAGGCAGTAATAAACATTATTGCATTTAGAGAATGCTGCTAAAAAGAAAGCCTCTGGCCAGTACTTGGCTACTATTGTAGCAGATTTCCCTCTGTGGTTTCATCTCTGAGCATGCATATCATCATACTGGTGGCAGCAACTCAGTGCAAACTCACTGCGTGTGATCCTTCTGACACACATGTACATCAATTAAATCATTGCTTTCTAATAATATTATTATCATAATATCGGGGAAAAAAGAAACATCAGAAGCTGAGCACAGCAGAAAGTGCCTAGCACTTAGTTTCTTTGGAAACCAAAAGCATACACATATAATATGTAGAATTCAACTGGTGTACATGTGTTAACACTCTTCCAAAACATGAATGCAAAGTAAGTCACACCATATTGTTACAAAACAATACAAAATATAGTTCTGTATCTACATTTGTAGAAGTAGTTGATAGACTCTTTACTATTTGCTTCCCCCGTGTACAGACAATCCACAAATCCCAACTTATTTCCACTGTTGATATTACCGCATCCCACAGCCGTAGGGAGGAGGAGGAGAGAAGATCCAGCAGGCAGGAATTCTGCAGCAAGATTGATTTATTTAATTATTTTACAAACTCTTTTTTCTCCATAGTCTAATTGGACAAAGGATCAGCCACCCCCTGGGTGGACTGGCTAAAAGTCCTAAACATCCATTGTTGAAATATTTTTCTACTGTACCATACACAAAGTTCTACAATGTCGCAGGTGTTCATAGTTTACAGAACTTCTGCTATTATCTTCCATGAGAGAGAAAAGTATCTCACAGTTTCGAAGAAGCAGGAAAATTCCTTGCTAACAGCATTTTTGTATCCACACCAACTCATTCCTTACTTCAAAAGAAACCTTGTCTGATTAAGTGCAGTCCAGAAGACCTTTAGCAAACATCTTGAAGTAAATATCAAAAATTCAACACTCTCATCCATTCAACAAGTAAGGCTGCACAGTATTTGCCAGCCCATGCAGAAGTCAGAGTTGTTTTATCTTCACGATTTGCTGTACAGAAACAGCAAATGTATTGTTTGGTAGAACATAAATAAATAAATAAATAGAATTCCACTTATAAATCCTCAATACTTAGTTCAAACCAACTTGCTGAGAAGCCAACAAACACTAGCAGCTACAAGGGTGATCTGCAGCAGAGGCAGCCCTGAATGTACTTCTCAACATGCCCTGCCCCATGCAACCACCAGTAAATTGTTTTACTCCTCCCCAGAGGCAGAAGCTCAGCAATAGTGCCTCCCTGTCTCCCATACGCTTCTCCCACCTGAGGGTTCTGCCGCCTGTCTGCTTTGGATGCAGCTGTGGTAGGATGCAAAGGCATTTCCTTGACTCAACCAGCCAGCTGGTGAGACAGGGCTGTGCACTGTTTGGGGATTCAGAGGTTTGCTCCATGGCTCATCTCAATACGTGCACACAGGTGGCTGCTGTTTGGAGGTGCAAGCTTGAACATCACAAAGGACCAGAGCTTCAGGACTCAGACACAACCTCACACAGAAGTTACAGGCAACTTGGTTCTCCTTCCTAACACATAACTGGAGTAGTCTGCAAGACTAACAGGTTTGGAGCTAGATCTAACAGAACTTTTTTCCTCCAAATAAAAAAATCACCAAAACTCAAATCAGCTCAATGGGACAATACAATAAAATAATTATGACTTTTCCCTTGAATACTGTGTAGATGCTTTAAAGATTATGATGAAGAATGGCAGCTGGAGAGGTTTTCAGTAACCAGAACTATTTGTAAATTTTTAGGCATGAAACTACTTCACTGATAGTCAATAGTGTAGATTAATGTAAGTCCGTGCAGACTGTAGTGTTGGTTTGGTTGCTCTCTCAGTTACATCAGAAGGATTTTTGAACAGCTGGAAATTAAGTGGAGTTTTCAAAAGATACAGTAGTTAGCATAATGCAGTTCTACATCTTGTCAAGCTTACACTTGACATAAAATCTCATGAACAGTCATTTTTGTTTGGAAACTTTTACCACACTTCAGATTTAAACATTATTTTTTCACCGTGCCATAATATTTATACATGCATATATAAATACATTCATGTATTATATTGATACTTTTTTAAAAAGCAATAATTTATGTTAACTTTCATTGCACAACAAGAAATTTTCTTAATATATTATTGCCTTCACTCAGGGAATAATTCCCCATGTTTTTCCATAGGACCATCTTCTAATTTCTTTAAGAAACCTGCATGATTGAAGCATTGCACCTTATTCCCTTCTCCTGCAAGCTAGAAATTTCACACTTCAGAAGTGACCATATGCATAACTATTCTTCTCAACAACATGCTAACAGCACCACGCAACAATCATTATTTCATGAGTGTCACTGGTAACATCCACCTCAGTTCTTTCCTAGTTCTCAAATTCTCTACATTCTTTGTAAACCTTAAATAAAAAAAGTTAAATCAAGGAAAGTAAGACCTCACAGAAGTGAGAATTTCCATAGGATGGGTGAAGATGCCTCTTATTAGTTTTTCTAGAAGTGCAGTGCTAAAACCTCTGAAGAGGTTTAGCAGTGCTCTCACTTCTGCTTTCAGCCACAGACCTGCAAGCACTGCAATCCTAGCTCCTGGATGTCTGAAACAGCTGCACCCAGTCGTCCCTTCCAGACATGTCTGTCAGAGGCAAAGCAGCCTAGTCTCATCCTGCAGCTGAGTGTGCTTGTCCAAGGAGCTCCCTCGTGCCCTGGCTTGGCTGGGATTTTGCCAGCCTCAGCAGCTGGTAGCAGCCCTGCTCTCATCTGAAGCCAAGGTCACTCTCAGTTGCATCATGGAATGATCAGAGCAGCCATGTAGCTGTCTTCCAGCTTGATCTGTAGCTCTGTTTTGACAAGGGAGGGTGATTTAACACCACAGTATGTTCCCTGTCAGAAAGGATTTTCTGCAGGGAAGTTGTGATAATGTACACCACCCTGGAAAGGGGTGTGTGACACAGGGGTTTTTTCACAAATGAAGAATCAGTAGGCATTTGCTCACACAGCTAGGATGATATAGAGCAGTGATCTGCAGGGAAGGACTTATATGCCTTTTTCTCCCTCACAGCAAAGAGGTGCTTTACATCTGTAACTCCTGTGTGGGAGGTGTGCGTCAGGACACATCCCCAGACGGTGCCAGGTGGTTTCTGCGAGGGGATGCTGTGTCCTTCATCTCCTGAAGGAGCACCCTGCTTGAATGGAGGTCACAAAGATGCAAATAGCATTATGCACAGGTAGACAGCGCAGGAGACAGGAGAGCGCAGCTGTTTAGTTGATCACATGCCCTGAGGACAGCTACCAGGATCCATCCCCTCTCTTTGCCACAAGAGTTCTCCTTAAGACCCATCTTGCCTTCATGACTGCAAGAGCCAGATGTATGCCATGAGCCTGGGCTGGGTGTGGGGACTGTGGAACAGCCACATCTAAGGTGCTTCTCCTCTCCTTCACTCCTCCAGCAGTGCTCAAAGTAGCAGGAACTGTTTGGGAAGCCTTAATTTGAAGGGCTGCAGGAGGCACTAAGTGGCTGGATGGAACTGGTGTGGAAAAGTACAAATGAGGCAGAGCTATCCAGTGCTGACAGAGAACATGAGCCTGGACCTGCAGAGTCCAGGGAAATAAAGGGAAAACACACTAGGAATTTAGCACATGGAAGGAGCTATGGGATGGAGAAACTGGAGGTGTCTGTCCTGTGGAATTAAAGAAAAAGAGATGGGGTTTTATGCCACAAAGGAAAGGATTAGATCAGTGTGGAAAGGAACTGCCCTGCTGAATTGTTGAGCCTGCCTCATTCTAGGGATGTTTGTTTCTGAACTTGCCAGGAAATGTCTCTTGAAGTCTTTGAAAACTGCATGTTTTCCAGGTGACGAGCCTACAGTCATGGAGTTAAGCTATGTTTAACTTCTGTGGTTTAATCCAACTCAGGGATTTTTTACCCCATAAATGTCAGAAGTGCTGGTCTTTCACTGACACCTGTGGATGTAAGGCAGAATTGCACACAGGCTTTCATGCTCTGAAAGTCAGAAGTTTCAGCTCCCAAACGTTCTGGAAAAGACTATCTTCCCTCAGACTTTTGCCTGGGGAGTCAGTAACAATGTTCATGATACTGCTGCAGTGATACACGTTAACTTGTGAGATCGAGGTTTGCCTTTCTCTCTTTCCTGGTGGAGAATTATCCATGCAAAGTGATTTAGGGATTCTGCCTTCTTCTATAAAAGCTGACCATGTGTTAACTGCACCCCTAACCATGTGTTTTACAAGATCAAGAGCAGGGCAAAGCAGTATGCCTTGTAGTTGAAACAGACAGGCATGAAGCATCACTGCCCATCCAGAAGCTGGTTTTGGTGATGAGGAGAACAGCGGGATGGGAAGAGGGAACAGTACCTGTTGCACACTCTGCATTGCTACTGCAGTTAAAAGTGCTGCTGAAATAGTTGTAACACTGCTAGCACCCTGTCCTAGACCTCCTTAGGTTAACACAGGCTCACATTTAGCGCAGGCTGAAGCACAATTTTAATTGTGTACCTTTTAACCATATACCTGAAGCACAATTTTTATAACTTACCTGCAGAATAAACTTTTAAATGTTTATTTTGCTGACACTTACAGGTGTGCAAATCCCTTGGCTGACATACAGGATTTCTAAGTGGGTTACTGGCTTGTCAAAGGCAAACTGCTGCTTGTATGAAAAGTTTTACATGAAGCTAGGATAAATTGACCTCAAAATAGGATGACTTCAATGCCTAAGATGCATATTTTTGGTAAGACCAGTGCCACGTGCATGAAGAATATAGTAGGAATTAATTTACAGGCATAGAATATATTATATTACATATATATATATATATTCTATTCTATTCTATTCTATTCTATTCTATTCTATTCTATTTTTTATATATATATATATAATATTATAATAGAATCATTATAAAAGAGAGAAGGGCAAGGCAAGGCAAGGCAAGGCAAGGCAAGGACCATCCCTTGCCATCCCAACACTCCCACCAATGAGGCCAGTGCCCTGCTGGAGTCAAATGAATAAGTGAGTGGGGCATTCATGGACCACCACTTGCCGTTTACTGTCGTATATAGCACATGCTCATTAGGAAATATTTATTTCCTTGCCTTTGTCCTCTGTGATTGTCTTGACTGTCTTGATAGAACAACAGCTCTTGTAAGATCATTTGTGTCCCTGACACAAAGCTGTGCACTAACTTTAGCTCCAGCTGAAGCCAAACCTAGGAAAATCATGGCAGTCATTTGACAATCATTTGTGGTCATACTGATTCACTGCAAGGGTACCTTTCCCTATCTCAGAAGTACCCTCTTCCCCAGCCTTCTTTCACAGATTTGTGTGCTTTGCAGGAGTTTTGATTCGCAAACCCTTTATTGCAAATGGGATTTTGAAAGAATTATGGTATGTAGTGGGGCTTCTGCTAGATGCTGGAAAAAACAACTTTTCAAAATCATTTTCTCGGTGATATTTGTTATGTTTTGGAAAGCAGTATCTGATCTACAGCACTACTGGGAGTAAGACAAAAAGAAAAGTTTTTTGCATTGCTGTAGGATCTTCTTGGGACCAGTAAAGTTTAAACAAAAAGGTTTGGTTAATGGTGGGGCTTTGCTACCATACCAATAGAGAAACATGCACTCTCACAGCTTTCAAGAAATGAGGGTCTAGGAGCAGCCCTCTGGCAAGGAAAGCTTGGGAGAGAAAAAACCTCTTGGTGATAGGACACTCTCTTTGTTTGCAATAGACCTTGTTAAATACTACAGTGATTTTTTTTGTATGCTTTAAACCTTTTTCAAGATCTTCAAATAGATACGGACCTCTCTGTCAGGAACTCATCCTATTTGGCAGTGTTGGCAGCCTTTTCTGTATGCTGTTCCAGTGTTATATCAGTAACTCCCACTGAATGGCAGTAGCAGGCTGTGCATATAATTCTGATGTATCTAAAATGCCGGGTATTAAATTAAGTGTGCACAATAAAACCATTTAAATGTTGCACTGCTCTGAGCTAATCTGGACATCTCACCAGTACTTTATAAATACATGTTGTATTTACAATTCTGTGATTAGATTGAAGTAACCTATTATCATAATGATAGTACTCACTGTGTATATTTAATATCATAGAATAAACAGAGGTATGCCATAAGCCTGGGTGAAGGCACAGTTATAGTAAAAAGTGAGTTCTCCTTAAATAAGGGCTATTACTTGCAGCTTTACAAGTCTATGCTATGGTGACCAGAATTAATCTTCTTCATACCTGTGGCTTATATATCTTTGCGCAAGAGTGGTGTGGTCTTAATACACACTTCATACATTTGTTGCCAGAAAGTTCTCTGCCAGAGTGAGGACAATAATGCATATTTAGAGAGGCAGCAAATGCAGTAATAATATTCCTTGATTAAGGTTTCAAAAGGATGTCAGTAGACGTGGGTCTGTGGTTTATAGCTTAACAAAAAGGCATTCCTCAGTCCTTTTTGTGATCTGTATGCACACAGAGTTGATGAAAGCAATACTTTACTTGTGCTTTTGTGGTCATTTGTGCTCAATGCAGAAAAATATCTCTGTCTTTCCAGCCCTTATTTATGGGAATTGAATTGAGGGGCCAGAGTTTACCACTTCTGCTTATCAAAGACCCATGGAATGGCTTGGGTTAAAAGCAACTTTAATCTGTTTCCAACACCCTTCTGTTTCACTAAACCAGGTTGCAGAAAGCCCCATCTCACTTGGTATGGTTATTCTAAGTACCCAATTGTTATCACTAGTGCCCTCTTGGACTGTTCAAATTTCTCATTTAGCTGAAGTAACATCATGAGATGGGGTAGCTCTTCACTGGGATACCTCAGATTGCTATCAAAACACCAAAAAAACAGCACAACTTCATGGCACCAAACAGTTATTCCTCTTTATGTTCCATTGTTCTCTGTAAAACACATTGCTAGCTAAAGGAACTGGTGGCATCATGGCTTGTAGCAGTAATAGTGTGGCCAGCAGGACCAGGGCAGTGACTGTCCCTCTGTACTCAGCACTGGCGAGGCCACACCTTGAATCCTGTGTTCAGTTTTAGGCCTCTCACTCCAAGCAAAACATCGAGATGCTGGAACAAGACTGGAGACGGACAATGGAGCTGGGGAAGGCTCTGGAGCACAAGTCCTGTGAGGAGCAGCTGAGGGAGCTGGGGGTGTTCAGCCTTGAGAAGAGGCAGCTCAGAGGGACCTTATCACTCTTTACAACTGCCTGAAAGGAGGGTGGAGTGATGTGGGGCTTGGCGTCTTCTCCCAGGTAACAAGAGACAGGACTAGAAGAAATGGCCTTAATCTGTGCCAGGGAAGGTTTAGATTGGATATTAGGAAAATTTCTACACAGAATGGGCTGTCAAGCATTGGAGCAGGGTGCCTGGAAAGCGGTTGAGTCATTATGGCCAAAGTCATTTAAAAGACATGTAGACATGGCACCTAGGGAAATGGTTCAGTGCTGGACCTCAGCGCCGGCTTAATGGTTGGACTTGCTGATCTTAAAGGTCTTTTCCAACATAAATGATTCTATGATTCTACAGTGATATCCTTTCATGTGCTTTTTGTAACAGTACTGCCCCATTCAGCATCTCCCAAGCCTTACTTGGAGTATATTACTGATTTTGACTAATAAAACAATATAGAATTAATTCTGCATCTGACAAATTCGGAAGAAGACTAAGGGAACTTTAAGCTTAGTTTATGTGGAATCACACTGAAACTGCAGCTCATCACTGCTGGAAGATTCCCAAATAAGCAGAGATGCCATTTTACAAGTAGCTAGCTTCCATGTTAGAGGTGGTTGTTGCTGAAGTGATTGCTACCAGCAGTATGCAGGCCCATGGAAACTAATATTTCATTTTGAAATATATCTAATGATTGTCCCTTTTAAGCCACTTTTGAATGTCTCCTTAATAGTATGGCTACCTAAATGTATTTTTTAAAATTGTAACTGCAAACTGAATAATTGCTAGAAGCATATAATTCATAGCAGCATCACTGATGTGTGGTTGATAGACACTAAGAAAAAATGGAGTTGCAGGTATTTCTGCTACCACTAAATTAAGTAACAACACATGTTTTTTGGAGCTATTAAAGTTCTCTTTCAAAATTTAATATTTTGGGGTTTTGTGTTGTTGTTGGGGTTTTTTTGTTGGGTTTCTTTTGGGCTTTTTTGCTTCTTTTTTTGGTGCTCTAACCTAAAGCATAGTTAAGGAATGCAATTTTAATGGTGGTTGCTCAATAAAGCTTGCATAGAAAATGACCAGAATATTTTAAAAGAAAGCTGATTTTTCACCTTATCCAAGACTTGTCTGATGACTAGGAAAACAAAGAAAGCCCATAATATGCCCTGGTTACTTCAGTCCATAAAGAGCTATCATAGTTAATTACTATGCATATTTCATAATGCTAGACCGTAATTACTGTTTTCTGACCTAAGCATCATTGTGTGTAGCTCACTGAAACATCTGCTCTACAGGTTCTAGTTGTCATTGGGGAAATGATAAGGGCATGTTTTTTCCCCCTGAATATCACTGTTGAGAAGACACTCCATTAGTTCCATAAGAGGACTGAGTGGCCTGACAGCTTCAGGTCAAGTGCTATCTGCACTCCTTGTCACAGAAACTTTGTGAAGGGAGTGGAGGCCATGGAAAATGAAGACCAATAGGAATAACCAGGGATAGTGGCATGTGGGCCTGAGAAGAAGATCTCTTTGATTTCTGTGCAGTAAAACACAGCCTGTAGTAGTATCTCTAATGATGTGGACTATAAGAGTCATGAAGGAGAAGGTTTTTAATGGAAGGCTTGAAAGGGGAAAGGCAGAGGTAGTTGAGAAGGAAAGGGGTGTTATGGCAACCATAACAGTTTCAGCAATGTGTATATGAGCGTCTGAAGCTGAATAAAGGGGAAAGAAGGAGAAGCAAAGCCAGAGAGCATGAAAATAGGGAAGGTTTCTGGCCTCAGCCCCAGGCTGAACTCTGACCACAATGAAAGCAAGAAAAGCTCCTGCGTTGTTACAGCCTGAAGACGGTGGTTTTTTTCTTGAAATCTAGCCTAATGCAGTCATCAAGGCATTATTTTTTTTAAAAAGAAGTTCCTCCTACACTTAGAAAAAATGCAAAAGCAAACAGTTCTGCTTGTTGTCTTACCCCTGACCACCAACGGTGTTGACTGAAGAGCTGACAACAAAGATACCGAGCCCTGCCATCTCCAGAGGCTGCTGATGTGCCTTTGCCACAGAGTTTGGGCACATGCTGATGGGACATTACACCAAAGGACAAGTGATGCTCATTCCAGTGCATGTCAGAGGAAACTACAGAAAATGCCTTGGGAATCAAGCTGGAACTGGAGGAATTGGAAGGAGGTGTTGGAGCCACAGCAGGCTTCAGATCGGAGAACAACACGGATCTGTGGTCAAATCCCTGCTCAACACCAACCATGGGTTTCTCCAGATCTTTCCACAGATGGGTATGGGTATTTCACAACCTCATCAAGCAACCTGTCCCTGTGTTGACCAGAGTGCTGTAATAAGGGCCAATTAAAGGAAAAGCAGAAATTTCAGCTGCTACAGATCTTAGGTTACAGACCAATCTCAAGCTCAAACTGAAGTCAAATTCTAACCGGACCTGTAACTTCATGGGTTTTTGAGACCAGTATTTAGAATGTGGCCTCATTCTTTTAGTGATTTTTCTCAAGTTCTCTGCATGGCTTAAGAAAAAATGCTAACACATGAGCATGTCTGTTTGTTACATAAGTGGGTGCTTACACCAGAAAACATGAGCAGATGGTGATGATGGAAAGCAAACATTTTTTAAAGGTTACAGAATCACAGAAACCCAGGATGGGTCAGGTCGGAAAGGAACACAGTGGTCGCCTGGTCCAGGCTCCCTGCTCAAGAAGGGCCTCCTAGAGCTCATGGCACAGGATTGTGTCCAGACAGTCCTGGAGTATCCTCAGTGATGGAGACTCCACAGCCTCTCTGGGCAATTTGTTCCAGTGCTCAGTCACCTGCACAGTAAAGAAGTTCTTCCTCATGTCCAGGTGGAACTTCCTGTCCATCCGTTTCTGCCCACTGCTTCTTGCTCAGCACCACTCAGAAGAGCCTGGTCCATCCTCTTGCCACCCACCCTTCAGATACTTATAGACTTTGATGAGATCCCCTCTCAAATATCTCTTCTTGAGGCTGAACCGGCCCAGTTCCCTCAGCTTTTTCTCCTAAGAGAGATGCTCCAATTCTTTAATCATCTTTGTAGCCCTTCACTGGAACTGCTCTAGGAGCTCCATGTTTCTCTTGTTTTGAGGAGCCCAAAACCAAACACAGCACTCCAGATGGGGCCTCACCAGGGCTGAGTAGAGGGACAGGACCACCTCCCTTGACCTGCTGGCGATGCTCTTCCTCATGCCCTCCAGGATACCACTGGCCTTCTTGACCACAAGTACACACTCTGGTTACCTACAATGTTGTCTCTGCTGCACCGTTGTGAGGTGGGCACCATTAGCACTCATCTGTGCTTTAGAAAAAGCTCAAGTAAAAGAAAGAGCTATAGAGGACATGAGATGAAAATTCCCATTTTGAAAAGTCTGCTGGTACTTAATTTTGCCCATCATGTGCCAAATAAGGCATAGATATATGCTACTGTCATCCCAAGAGATTATTTCCTTCGCAAAGAATAATACGACTAATTATTCAGGGTTGTGAGGGTGGGAAGCCCCTGATATAAGTGCAACAGAGGCATATGGCTATTCCTCATGCCTCCCAGGAGTGTGCAGGCACTGGAAGCCAGCCTGGCCCCATGCAAGCAGGGGGCAGGAGGAGAGGTCTCCCTGCACCCAGTGATTCTCAAGGCACTCGCCCAGTTGCATGGTCAGCAAAGACAATGCAAACAGAGCTGTCCCAAAAGCAGTTTAGTCTGCTTTTTTATCTCCTTTTAAAAATGATGACCACTGGTAATACTACTGGGTAATTTTTAAACGCTTTTATTATTTTAGGAAATTGCAGTGGAAAGATCTAAAAAAGCAGGAGAAATCTGATCACCCTGGCATTTACAACACAGGCAGCAGCGTGAACAGCTGATGCAGAGATGCCTCATCTGTTCTAAGTTAAACAGGGAAGAGGTCCGTGTTCATAACCCAATGTTAAAATTAACAGGATTTCTTTTGAGAGGAGTGCTGAGCCACTGATGACTCTGAATGCAAGACAAGTTTAAGGCTTTTTTATATGTGTACTATTTTCTTATCTGCCTAGTAATACAGCTACCTATTTATGAATCTCTTGTTTAAGATCTGGCATCTGGCTTGGTACTATATGGAAAGGCAGTCCTTTCTTCAAAGGGCTTATAAATCAAGTGCCCAGGGATTTTTTTTCTCAGTGCTTTCCTACTGTGAGGTAAACAAAAGGAGAGACCAGATCAGTACTGGTGTAGAAAAAGCACAAGCTGCTCTGAAAACCCTGTACATGGAAGACTCCTGTTTTTCCATCCGCAACCACAACTCCTTGGCCTGGTAGTCTCACAGGGTGGTCCTGTCCCTAGAGAAACTCTGTTTCCTGGGTTTGGCTGAGCTAGAAGCAGCAAAAAATAACAGTGGTTTGTGCTCTGCTTGTTTTGCTGCTCCTGATGTGGGACCAGAATAGGAATCGTGCCTACTGAGGAAAATAGTTATGTTTAAAGTCAATCTTCCTGATAGTCATCTGCAGTTAGGAGTTGAAAATGACAGTTTAGGTGAATGGAAATGCATTTCCTCTCACCTCTTCAAGAGGCCAGGAGTGACACAACACATCTGAATTTGCCTTTCCTGGGAGGTGAACCAAGTTCAACAGGGAAGTAAAAAGCCTAAAAGGGGATCCAGTGGCGGGGATCTAGTTGCTGTTTCCAGGTACCTAATGAGGGTTATAGAGGACATGGAGACAGAGACTTTTCCAAGATATGAGGACAAAAGGACACAATTTTCACCAAGGGAAATTCTGATCATATACTAGGAAAGGGTTCCTCATTGTGGCAATCTTTACACTGAAACAGGCTGTTGAGGGATGGATGATGTGGGGTCTCTGTCCTTGGAGATATACAAAACCTTTTTGGTTTTGTATGAGGCCATAAAAAACCTCATGTAATTTTGGTATCAACTCTGTTTCAAGCAGGGAGCTGGATTAGAAACCTCCAGGTTTTTCTTCCAATCTATAAAATTAATGAATATATTGATGAGGTAAGTTGATAAGTTATGACTTACTATTCTATGAGAATTTCAGACTTCCAGAGACTATCTTACTATTCAGGGTTTAAAAAAAATCAGCCAGTTAATACAGAAGATGGGAAAGCATGTTTGATCAGACTCCTCTCAGGCAAAGACTTAGCTAAGAAGCCTGTTTTGTCTCTAACCTCTCCCCTTATATATTACTATTACGTTTTGACACAAAATAAATGTGTAAATAAACCAGTATGTGTATTTGCGAGGGGATGACAATGACTATAGATATGCTTAATCGCGCAAAACGTAGCATGGTATATTACAATTATCTAAACAAATGTAAATGGGCTCTATAATAACAATTGGTGGTGAACATACTATTTGATTATATCCATTTTTAGGTAAAGTACACAAACATGACAAGCTGAGCAAGAAACCAAGAAATTGTGCATCTATAATTGGATTCCATGAGCAAAACCCTTGCTGTGGTGCTCCTGTGCCACCTTCAAAAGCACCTGTGATGTTTGAGCTAGTTTGAGAGAGATAATCCTTTTGCAATGGGACTTTCAGTGGTACTGCATGGTCTCATTGAACTTTTAGGTTCCTTTTCCATTTGGATTTCATTATTTGTGCCCACTGAAGCTGTCATCACAGGGTACATTTCTGTCTGTAATCATAGAATCACACAAGGGTTAGGGTTGGAATGGATCCCTAAAAATCATCCAGTCCAAGCCCTTACCATGACCAGGGATCCCTCTCCGCACAACCTGTGCCAATGTTTTATCACCCTCATTGTAAAAAATTTCTCATATTTTATCTAAATTGAACCTCCTTCATTTTAAAATCACGAGCCCTTGTCCTGTGACAACAGACACTGTGCTCAAACCCCGAAGTTTATGCTCATCTTCCTTACAGCTCCCTTTTAAGTACTGAAATGCCATAAGGTCTCCCCACATGTATGTATTGGAGCCTCTAGGAGTTGGGAATTGGTATTCCTTTTCTCTTTCATCTATGGTAAATCTGCAGGAATATGACCTGAGCCTGGGAACTCCCTCCACATTAATGTTTCTTACCTGAGCAGGGTGAGCAGGATTTTTCCCCAGGCTAAGGGACAGCAGTCCCAGCCACCCCAGGACAAGGTGGGTAAGAAACATAGGAGGGAAAGGTGCTTGCCTCCCCTGTCCCTTTCAGGGACACTTCATGTGGGCACTAGGTGATGAATATTATCTCCCTATGGAGAAATGGTGAGGCCTAGGAAAGCCAGTGCAGCTGCATGACAGATGGCTGTCTCTTGCTAGGCAGAGGCAGCAATGCAAACAGGGGGTCAGGCTAAGTGCATTGACTTAAAATCTTAACTTCAACATTTAATTAACATTTCCAAAGTTTCCTGGATCCTTATGAGACTTTTCTCTTTTTGTTGAGAATCAGCCAGTATTGTTACTGGGCAGATGCCAGATTTCTTGGCTTTAAGTTTGTAAGTCTGAACCACACTAGCGGTTTCCCAAGCTTTATGTCTTGATCTCTGATAACATATTCACTTCTCAAATGGCAATAACAAGCCTTTACAGAACTCCTCAGATTTTTTTCCATCCAAGTGTGTATCTATGCACATACCCTGCAGCCAATCTGCTTGAAACTCGCATCCAAGAATTGCAGCAAGATTTGAAATCACTGCTTGTAATGAATTTTTTAAAAAAATAAAAATAGAAAATATACATATCAGAGGATATTAAATAATGCATCTATGGCTGGTTGCTGGGAAGGTTGGCTTACAGCTCCAGCAAGCATGACAAACGTGAAAACAGATATAGCATATGTAGAATGAGGGGACCCAAAACCAGCACAAAGCAGTTAGACTTTTGAAAGGTTTGGGGTGAATGCCATTAGAAATCTCCCTAATGAACACAACACCTGGGTCCTGTTAGAAAAGTATACAGGGTAGAAGGTCAAAAAGAGTGCTTGGAGGGGCTGCCCCAATGGTTTAACGGTACATCTAACCTGAGCCAATATAATGCAGCCTTACACACCAGGGAGATAAAACACTTGCTTAGAGAGCCTTGCTTAAAGAACACACTTAAAGGAAAATTAATGTGTATTCTGTATTGCTATATTGGCATATTCTGTATGCTGAATAAGCCATAGAACATTTGAACAGTTTTGCTGCCTTCTCCAATTTTTTTGGGAGACAATATTTGTTAGAAGTATGATTTGGAAAAGACATATGTCTGAAGGGACAAACGAGAAAATACAAATACCTCATGAAGGCTTAATTTATTCTATAAATTTAATTTTTTATTAGTCTTCTCATTCTTGCTCTGTTTTTTAGCTCAGGCACTAAAATCCTGCAAATGGAGCAACTCGCGCACGTGGCAGTGCACGGCCTTGTCTGCTCTTGTTTGCTCAAGACACTGTTATTCTTATCTCAGGCGTATAGTCACCAAAAGGAGGTGGACACATGGGCCTGCTCTTCTCACACTTATCCCAGGAGGGAAGTTCATAAGTAGTGACCAGAAAAGCTCTTCCAGGTTAGTGCACTTCTATGTAGACCTTGTCAGGAGATGTCTCTTGTGGGGTTATTTAGAAAATTACCATAAAAAACCTATACAAAGAAACAAAACCTTTCCTAGCTATGAACATATTTTACTGAAGCAGCCATACCTCAGCCAGCACCACTCAGTAAAGTGTTTCACCTGCATCAACAGAGGGCACGATTCCCATAAAAATCACCCTCACTCTTTATTTAAATGAAGTCCAGGAAAAGCTTAGCTGCTAGTGCTCTGAGCCTTTGGGTCTTAAAGAGAAATCATCATCTGCTGCTGCTCCCTGACGCAGGTGTCCAGGTGGTTTTGGGTGAGCATTCTATATTTCACAAGGGCATTTTGCAAGTATTAACATAAATGGCCATTATCCAGGCTAATTTCCCACAAGCTGTTGAGGTAATAGGTCTCCAGTTTTTGAAACTGGTTGTTGGAACCTGACACCAAAAATCCTTTAAAATGTAGCCTATTGAATCTACACAGCTGACTCTTATTTTTTTCTGATGGTTGCTGTGTCTATGTTCCTTGTGGAAGCATCGACAAAGAATTGCTTTTAAAAATTTCAGCCTTAGTATGTCACTGAATTTCAGACAAATCCTTCTTTCTGACAAATACTTCAGTAGTTATTTGATAATAGCCAGGGCTCATGGTTTGCTGTTACAATCCTTGTGGTTATCTCTCCCTGCAGCACATCTCACCATCTGCTTTAGCATTGCTGCCTGGGGCACTGAAGTTCCCTTTTTTTCTCTCTTTCTAAAAATTGTGTAATCTCCTTCATTTCTCTAGCCAAGGAAGAGAAATTAGCTGATTTCAGAAGTAGAATACCAATTTTTGCAGTCTTAGCTTGCAGCAGAGCATCTTCAGCCTTGGTGGCACATGGAAGAAAGACCCCAGACCAGTAAGCACCATGCTCCTGGGGTATTCAGCTCGGGGCTTGGGTTCTTTGATTTAGATCCATCTCCCATGGATGTTAAATAGCAGTTTTGCAGTGGGCACACCAAGAAGCAGCTGAGTGCCATTTTGGCTGCTACTGGAATTGAGGCAGGCAGAGACCCAGTACAGAGGTGGGAAGGAAGGGGAGGGTTTCTTTTCCTCATCCTGTTACTCAGGGTGGATGAGAGATGCAGGCACAGCTCAGTCCTGCTACCTGTGCTTTGGAGAAGCTAGAGAGAAACTCTGGGTGCTGTTCATCTGGAATGACGGAACTGTGAGTGATGTTAAAGCAAATGTAACATCTCCAGCACCAGCTGGAGACAAGGAGTCTGCAGCAGCTCCTGACAAGGAGTATGCTTTATAAGGAAACCACAGCAGCAGACTCCTTTAATGCTTCTGAGCCTGATGCAAAAGAGTGCGTCTGTTCTGCATGTGGGCAGTGGCAAAGCATGACAGTCTGGCAAACTCTGAAGAGCTGTTACCCAAAGAGACTCAGCTGGGTAGTAGGGACAGGAGCCCAGCTGTGGCTTTCAGCAACTGCTGTTGACTTGGGTATCTGGCTATGGCCACTGGTAGCACAAAATGGAGGTTGGTGGAAGGTATGTGTCACCCCAGTGTGGCATGCAGAAGGTCAGAGATAAGACTCATTCTGAAAACTTATGTCAAAAAATAATGGAACAATCTTGTAAATGCTTTCCTCATGCTCTTGATCTTATTTTGGTCTTTCTGGATAGAGTAGGGTGTTTCTCTCATCTTTGAGTTCATTACTCAAAACTCTAAGGAAAAAATAATAGCTAAAAAGAAAGTGAACAAAAGCAAGGGTTGTGTGTACAGTGTTGCAGATTGCTCTGTATATGGATGGGAAATGACTATGTCTCACACTCAGCTCCCAGCGCTGACTTGGGTACTGCTGAAATAGAAATATCCTAAAAGATAATGTTTAGACATTGAAGTACTTAGTATTTGTAACCTTGCACTAACTTCTCCATTCACCCTTTACACTCCCCTTGAACAGGCAGCTGTGACAGAGAATGTCACACTTGAATCCATTTAATGTCCTCTTGAGAGCCTTTAGAAGGCAGATTCTCAGCTGATATAGGAAAGCATGACTTGCAGGAGCTGACATTTTGAGATTCACTCTCCACTGAGACTAATTAGACAGTGCATAGGAGTAAGTTCACATGTTTTGCTGCGTGGGGCGAGGTCTGTGCTGCTTTTCATAAAAGAAATCTGTGGAAGAAGCTTATGGTTGGGAATAATGGGCTGGTCTAACCAGGCACCCTCCCAGTTTGTGGGGAAACCCTTTTGGCTTCTTCAGGGTCCTCAGAAATTAGTCAGTGGAATCAAAAATATTCCCTGTTCTCTCTAAAAGGCTCACTATGGGCTCAGAGTTTTCTTAACCAACCTGTAAGAGGAAAGGTTAACCACAGACCCTGAATGAGTCCTCTCTGTTGTTGGTCTCTCCTGCTTTGCTAAGATGGCCAGATAAGGGGAAGGTTAAAACTCTCTCATTACCTGGAAGCTGTCTGAAATCAGGAAAGGACTAAAGTCTCCAACTTGGGAATTTCACAAGGTAGCTGTCAGGTTAACCAAAGCCATGCACAAATGAAGCCTGCATTTTAGAAAGCTTTTAGAGAGTGAGATCTTGGTCTGGCAGGAGCAAGCCATTGCAAAAATCAAGCATTGATAGAGTTGTCTATTTTAAGCTTGTTGTGTGTATAGCAAGCAAGAAAGAAACAGTAGCATTTGAGATATTGATGTATTTGTAGCTGTTTTTATTTTAACTGCTGTAACAGCTGGTGATGGATGACACAATTCTAATGAAGAATATTCTTCCATAGAAAAGTAGTGATTTTCTTCAGCATTTATTGTCCTTAGGGTTTTGAGTTACTTGTGGTTCACTCTGTGTTGCATATTATTTTATTTTCCAGTTTGATCGGCATTTTGCTGAATCACAGCTTGGTTTTCAATTTCCCAGTGATTCAGGAGCTGGTAGCTGTTGTGTGGGAATATGCACTGCAGAGCTGGGCAGTAGTGTACGAAACACAAGGGGCACCACAGCAAAAAAGAAAAAAAAAGAGAACAGCTTGTGCTTGGCTGTAGTGATTGGATTTAGCTACAGTGATCTTCTCATTCCTGGATTGAAGGGAAAAACAACAGAGGAGAAAAGCCCCTCCGATCAAAGGCCCTCCACATCTTGTTTCAGAAACATATTTTATCTGTAAAATTCAATTTTCAATTAGATGTAACAGAAACCTCTGAGGAAAAGAAATTAATTTATTGATATACTGTGTGCTTCTGCCAGGAAAAGAACAGCTTTTCCAAAATGCCACTGCATCTAAAGGAAGGCCTAGATTTCTGCTTTAACTTTGGAGAAACCAAATAAGGCAACTGCTACATCAGCTGTGGTCTTTGCTAAGCTGTTTGCTGATAAATGAGGGGAGATGTTCTAACGCCATAATTAAGTATCTCTCTCAAGCATCACACCGTCCATGACTTTTCTTTGAGTGATAAAGTCTGTAGAAACACAGTCATTGCAGACTTGCTGACTCAAGTTCTCCATGTTCCAGGGTCAAAAGAGAGTTGCTAAATACAATTCTGACTAAGCTATTCAAAGACATCCCCTTCAGGGACATATTCTGAACATTCATTCTGCAAAAATACATGAGTGACTGTGGCTGTGATTGCTGTGGCAGTGAGCATCACTGCTGGCCCATTGGAAGCAATCTCCTAAAGGGTGGGAGGAAAGAGCCTGTCATAAAAAGGTTTGCATAGGAAAATGTCCCTTTGTCTATAAAATTCACAAATTAATGAACTGTGTCTGGTAGTGACAAGCAATGTCATCTCAGAAAGGGCTTTGTGTTCTGTCCAGAAGAGTGTAGAGCAGTGTTCACCTCTTGCAAGCTTCTGACATGTTTTCACAAGTGCACAGTTTTGCATTTGGAAAGATCACAGTTAAAGGAAAAAGTGGCAAGACTCAAGGAGTAAAGTTTGCAGAGGGTACAATTTTACTGATTCTTCATCTGGGAGAATGACATAGGTGCCAGCTGAGCACCCTAAGGCCCACAAACCAGATCCACAACTGTAATTAAATGTCTATGGAGCTCTCTTTCAGGTAAACACAGGGCAATACTTTTTACCAGTTCCAGTTATTGGAAAAGAGTCATTGCCCAGTACAGTGTCTGTACAACTAGTGCAGCATTTTCCATTTCAAAGCAAGGTGTTTATTCCACAGAGTTTAGGAGGAAGTGAGAACGTGCCACCTGATGCAGAGAAGATCTGCACAGACAATGAAATATTCCAAGACAACAGTTTGCAGATATCCCAGCAATCCCAGACCTTGCAGCGGGATGTGCTAGGAGAGGAGAAATGGGAAGCATCCACAGCTGAGGGAGTATGCTGTTGTGGAGCCTGTGTGCCTGCAGTTTGACATGTGGAGGAAAGGCCAGGTACCCCAGCCACAGAAAAGGGGTGCCTGATGCTTCTGGGGGAAGGAAGGCAATCACAGTCTGATCCCTTTACAATGGAGAGGGAATTTCATTTTCCTACTGTGGGCTGACTGAATTCAGACTACATCTGTCCTGGGTGTTGAGTACAGAAGGTGATACAGGAACAGGGAAGAGGACAGTCTGTCCTGTTGAGTGAGTGTATTTTACATGTCATTGGTTCTAAGGCGAATTCTTCATTCTTCCTTGCTGTCTGTTCCAAAATGCATCTTTACCGAAGTCTACTTTCTACTCTCCAAAAATGAAAGTTCAGTCATTGTAATTTTCATATTAGTGTTTAAAATGGTACTTTGATGGATACAAATGGTGCAAAGGTCTTAAAAGATGCATACACAAACACTACTGTGTTTCTCAGCCTACAATATTATGGATATGAAAAGTGCTACCAAGCTTGATGGCAAGCTTGAGACACTGAAAGGCCAGCAAATTTTTCTGCAAAATAAAAAATAGGATAGGATAGAATAGAGCAAGATTAACCTGTTTCAATTGCTAACTCAGTTCATAAAGTGCAATCAGGCCTGAGATTGAATATGTGATGGAGTGAAATGACTTTCCAATTCCCTACTTGCCTATAAGATGTTCCCAGACAAATAATTTCTTAACTCTAGAACAAATCAGTTTGCTGAAGCAAGCTTTGGGCCCCAACTTTTTCTTCAAGGAATGCATTGTTTGTGTGTGTTAATGCATGTAAAGTCAGATTTTTCTAATTGAGCTGGTATTCAGGTCAAAATTATTGGAAGTAAAATATAATAGCTGATAGACATGCTTAGCCTTTCAGCAGCAGGATGAAGCCCTAATTGTCTTGTGAGAGGATGCTTTGGTATTTGGGCATGTTCACATTTGACAAAATGAATTTTTTATCATTCTGAAACACTTTCTGCAGATGAATAAGAGTATTTCAGAATTTGTTATAGTCTTTAGGATTAAATTATGACTATCTATGGTGTATTTTGCTGCACAGTTTATCATCTAAATGGAACCATTATCTAGAAGTAAATTTCACCCTACTTTTCTATTAATCTCTAAATAGATAGTATTTCTTCATGCGGTGTTCCAAAAACATCCGCAAAACATAATCTGTTGTCAAGATTCAAGATGTTTGGCTGTAGCACAGTCTTTACAGATACAAAAATTCATATGCAGCACTCTTGTCTCAAAAGAATCCCAAAGCAACAACCAAAAAACCCTACCAAACCCTAGGATTATTTATTTTTAACTCTGTAATAAAAACCAGATAGGCAAAAATTTATTTCCAGAGTTTCAGACAAACTGTGCCCATATAGAGAACTATGTGCACCTGAGACAAGACTCCAGTTCTATCCTCTGCTAAAAGAGGGAGTATGGTATCGAGGCAATATCTGGACTTTTTATGTATAGTACAGCTATGTGCAAAACTTGAATAAAACTTACTTTATTACCAATGGTATGAATAGGAATAGCATTACAATCCAGTCTTTCTGCTTCAGTCACTTTGTCATTGTCTTTGCCCTCTCACTATTACCCATTGCTGATATTCCAGGCTGGCAGTGATGAGATTGAAAAGAGGAGTGTCAGAGCAATTAAACAGGACTTTAGGGCACTGGGTCAGGTGATTGATGGGGCGGGAGCGCAGTAGTTTTTTCCTCAGTCCCTCTGGTGGCAGAAAAATACAGTGAAAGGAATAGGAGAGCCCACATTATCAACAAGTGGCTCAAGGTTTGGTGTCATCAGCAGAAATTCAGGTTCTTTGATTTCATTTGATCATGGGGCAACCCTTACAGCACCTGGCCTAATGGAACTGGATGGGCTGCATCTCTCTGTTAAGGGCAGAAGAATTTTAGCTCATGAACTGGCAGAATTTGTTGAGAGGGATTAAAACTAAGTCTGAAGGGGGAAGGGGATGTAGCAGGGCTGTCTGGAAGCAGACCCAAGGGTGGCAAGCCTGAGTTAGGGGTGAAATCAGTAGCCCAGCTGAAGTGAATGTATACTAATGCACACAGCATGGGTAACAACCAAGAAGAGCTGGAGACTATGGTATTACAACAAAGCTATGATGTGATTGCCATCACAGAAACATGGTGGGATGAGTCAAATAGCTGGAGCACTGCACTGCATGGCTACAAGCTCTTCAGAAGAGACAGAAAAGGGAGAAGAGGTGGAGGGGTGGCCCTTTATATTAGGCAGATTTTGGATGTCATAGGTATTGAAACTAATGATGATGAAGTTGAATGTTTATGGGTAAGAATTAAGGGAAGGCCAACAAGGCTGACATTCTACTGGGCGTCTGTTATCAACCTCCCAACCAGGATGAAGAGGTGGACAGCTTATTCTATAAGCAACTGGAGAATGTTTCAGGATCATCAACCCTTGTTCTTGTAGGCGACTTCAACCTACCAGACACATGCTGGGAACTTCATACAGCAGAAAAATGGCAGTCTAGAAAGTTTTTAGAGTGTGTGGAGGATAGCTTTTTGTCACAACTGGTGAGCCCACCAGGGGAGGAACTATGTTAGACCTGTTGTTCACAAACAGAGATGGACTGGTGGGTGATGTGAAGGTTGGAGGCCGCTTGGGGCACAGTGATCATGAAATTATAGAATTCTCGATAATTGGTGAAATCAGGAGGAATACCAATAAGATCTTTACGCTGGACTTCCGGAGGGCAGACTTTGGCCTGTTTAAGAGACTTATTCAGAGAGTTCCTTGGGAAACAGCCCTTGAAAACAAAGGAGTTCAGGAGAGATGGGTGTGCTTCAAAACAGAGATCTTGAGGGCACAGGAACAGACTGTCCCTGTGTGCTGAAAGATGAGTCAACAAGGCAAACGTCCAGCCTGGATGAGCAACGAGGATTTGAAGGAACTTAGAAATAAAAAGAAGATGTATCATCTCTTGAAGGAGGGTCTGGGTTCTCAGGAAGTGTTTAAGGGGGCTGATAGGGCATGTAGAAAAAAAATTAGGGAGGCCAAAGCTCAGTTTGAACTTAAATTGGCAACTTCTGTTAAAAGTAAGAAAAAAAGTTTTTACAAATATATTAATGGTAAAAGGAAAGGTTATTGGATGAGGCAGGTAACTAAACTAACAGGTAACTAAAGATGAGGAGAAGGCAGAAGTGTTTAATGCCTTCTTTGCCTCAGTCTTCAGTGGGAAGACAGCTTGTCCTCTAGACAACTGTCCTCAGGGGTTGATAGATGGTGTCAGAGAGCAGAATGGTCCTCTTGTCATCCAAAAAGAGGCAGTCAGAGAACTGCTGAGACACTTGGATATTCATAAATCAATGGGACCAGATGGGATCCATCTCAGGGTGATGAGGGAACTGGCAGAGGAGCTTGCAAAACCACTGTCCACCATTTACCAGGAGTCGTGGCTCACTGGCGAGGTTCCAGATGATTGGAAACTAGCCAATGTGACACCCATTTTCAAAAAGGGTAGGAAGGAGGATCCTGGTAATTACAGGCCAGTTAGCCTGACCTCAGTTACCAGGTAAGGTTCATTACCAGGTAAGGTAATGGAACAGCTTATACTGAGTGCTATCACAGAGCGCTTACAGGACAAGCCAGCGCATCAGACCCAGCCAGTACAGGTTTATGAAGTGTAGGTCATGCCTGACCAACCTGATCTCCTTCTGTGACCAGGTGACCTGCCTGGTAGATGCAGGAAGGGCTGTGGGTGTTGTCTATTTGGACTTCAACAAGGCCTTTGGCACTGTCTCCCACAGCATACTCCTGGAAAAGCTGGTAGCCCATGGCTTGGACAGGAGCACTCTTTGCTGGGTCAGGAACTGGCTGGATGGTCAGGCCCAGAGAGTGATGGTGAACAGTGCTGCATCCAGCTGGTGACCAGTCACCAGTGGTGTCTCTCAGGGGTCTGTACTGGGACCAGTTCTGTTCCATATTTTTATTGATGACATGGATGAGGGTATTGAGTCCTTCATTAGTAAATTTGCAGATGACATTGGGAGCTTGTGTTGATCTATTGGAAGGTAGGAGGGCTCTGCAGAGAGACTTGGATCGGTTGGATGGATGGGCAGAGTCCAACAGGTGGAAGTTTAGTAAGTCCAAGTGCCGAGTTCTGCATTTTGGCCACAAAAATCCCCTACAACGTTACAAACTGGGGACAGTGGTGGCTGGAGAGTGTTGGGAGAAAGGGACTGGGGGTGCTGGATGACAGCCAACTGAATATGAGCCAGCAGTGTGCCTTGGTGGCCAAGAAGGCCAACGGCATCCTGGCTTGCATTAGGAATGGTGCGGCCAGCAGGAGCAGGGAGGTCATTCTTCCCCTGTACTCAGCACTGGTGAGGCTGCACCTTGAGTGCTGTGTCCAGTTCTGCGTCCCTCAGTTTAGGAAGGATGTTGAGATGCTTGAGCGTGTCCCAGAGGAGGGCAACAAGATTGGTGAGGGGCTTGGAAACAAAACCCTATGAGGAACGACTGAGGGAACTAGGGTTGTTTAGCCTGGAGAAAAGGAGACTCAGAGGTGACCTTATCACTCTCTACAACTTCCTAAAAGGAGGTTGTAGATGGGGGTTGGTCTCTTCCACCAGGCAGCAACTGACAGAACAAGAGGACACTGTCTCAAGCTGCATCAAGGAAGGTATAGGCTGGATATTAGGAAAAAGTTTTTCATGGAAAAAATAATAAAATACTGGAATGGTCTGCCCAGGGAGTTGGTAGAATCACCATCTCTGGATGTGTTTAAAAAAAGACTGGACATGGCACTTGGTGCCATAGTCTAGTTGAGGTGTTAGGGCATGGGTTGGACTCAATGATCTTGGAGGTCTCTTCCAACCTCGTTATTCTGTGATTCTGTGATTCTGTGACTCTGCGTTTCACATTTCTTAGCAAGAACCCATTCACAAACTGTGGCAGAAGTTAGGCTGGAATGCCTTTCATGATCTTTCATGATCCATTTTCATGGCGCCTTATGGTTGAGAAGTTACCGTAAAGCCTTATGGCAGTTATCTTCATAGATCTGTGCAGAATCACTTCACTGCACCTTCTAGGTGCAGAATGTCTCCTTTAAATGGTCTGGTTTGAACTGCTGTGGCAGATTAGTGACTGTCACACTCAAGATGTACACACAGATTAACTTGATCACTTGAAAATACATAAATAGAACTTATTTTTAATATTAGGTCTTTCTCAGTCTCTGTTCTCTACATTTAGCATACCAGACTAATACTGGCTTAATGCAAGCAGTGAATAGATTGGGATAAATGTATGGGATATAACAAGCCTGAGACACCCAAAGGTGAAATTATATAGTTTAGTTCTCAGGGATTTGTTTTAGGCAGGCAGTAACTATTTGGAAAATACTTTTCAGATGTTGAGGTGCTCATTTTTGGTGTTTTGTTTGGGTGGGGATTTTTTTTGAGATTGAAATTTCTTCCATACAATAGACAAAAAGACCAAAAGGACAAATCTATGTCCTCAGCTACTAAACCTTACCAGAGATCTCCACACAATTTGTAAATCCATCCCCTCTGCTCCAAATTTGTCTTTGAAGGCCAGCAACATGACAGCAGCGCAAGAGGCTAGTGATGCAATGCAGTGAACCTCTGTGGTTCCAGCTTTCCCTTGCTCTCTGGCTGCTGCACCTGGGCAAACACTGACCTCTGGGAAAGTCTCCCAGGCAGCTTGTGAGCCTTCTGGAAGCAACTGGCTGCAGCAATGCTCACACTCTTGCCTCGCAGCCTTCTCTCTGAGTCATTTCCACTGCGTGCTCATATCCACAGGCCCTGGCACTCAGTAAGTCTTGTCCTCTGCATACCTTTCCATTATGAGCATCACAGCTGCAAAAGCAGAGGTATGATGTCTCAATAGCCAAAATCTCAAATATGCAGCTTTCATTTCAGATGTGTAATTTAGCTGTGCTCTGAGAGGCTGTTTCTTGTCAGTGAAGATTTTCCATCCCAAGAAATAAATCAAAGAAGTAGGAGAGAGTCTCAAGACAAGGGATGACTCATTTGCCAATTGAAGCTCAGCTCTAAATACTTCAGGCCAAGAAAAAGACGAACTGAGACAAGTTTTATGTTTTGGTTGTAGCACTAATGTCTTCAAATGGACTTTTGGGGTGGTTTACTTTGTGAAACTCAAAACCAGCTATGTTTAGCATGCAGTAAAATAAGTAAGCAAAAATATTTCATAATTATGCCTGTACAAAAATAGCATTCCGGAGAAGTTAAAAAGTATTCTAAATATTTAACATCTGTAAGAATACTAATTAATTCTTTGTATGGTAGAAATATTGAATGAAGCACTGAGAAATGTTTATGAAGGAAGGCTTTATACAGGGGCTTTGTAGAGAGAACCATATATTCATTTTGAGCATTTCTGTGTGATCAGATACATTAATAATGACATTCTCTTTTTTTGAACTGATCTTACAATTAGCCATTTTTGCCAGTAGGTTTGCTAGAGTTAAATTCTCAAGTATTAAAGAAAGTGTGATTTTGTTAATGCACATTTTTCAATTTCTGCATAGCTGAAGATCGATGTACAACAAATACTCTCACACATTCCCTGTCAGTCTCATGGCCAAGGCAAGCATCTTGTGACAACTGCACTGCTAGTAACAGGGGTTACCACTTGATTACCTAGTGAAACTACTAAAGGAGCTTCAGCTGAAATGGATGTTTCAGTGTTGACTAATATCTTGAAAATAATGTCCTTGTAAGGGATGTCCATGCTGTGATGGACAAATTTTCGAGCATAAAGTTACTAATATGAGCATGCTAAATATGCCCAAAAGTCAGTTTCTTTAAGCAGAACCTAAGCTGGTTTTGCATTCCTTTTTATTGTATTTGTTTGGAATAGTAGCTTGAAAATTGTGATAGTGGATGAGTTGCTGATCTAATCCACTATTCAGCAATGAATGAAACAGATTTGAGACACACATGCAAAGGTTCTGACATGGGCAATCATAAATCAACCTTTCCAGAAAAGAAGTTTTTTTATAGTCCCATTTGATGGGAAGCTGGTGTGTGCCCCAAATAATGAAAGCTTATAACATTGCCAAAACTCATGGCTTTTTAAATTAAATGTTTTACCGTAATGATAGTTTTTATCTTTGTTCACCATGTAGTTCAGTTATTGTTTCAGATCCTTTGACGCTCTTTCCTTTAATGGTGGAGGAATGTGTAGCTCCTGTATAATGCCTTTTTCCAGTAATTTTCAAAGAATTTCTTAAGAAGGTCACTATAATTAAAATACTCTTTTTTAAACTTAATCTGCAAAATGAGTTCTATGAGATAAACTGCTTAAGAAATGGTTTCACAATTTAAAGTATGCCATTCTTTATATAAGCATAGGAGGCAAGAAGCAGGAAATCTACCCTGCTTTCTTTTCAGCCTTCATTTGATTCTTTCTTATCATCCATCACTTGTTTTCAGTTCTTTTTCATAAGATTTTCATTGGGATCTTATATAAAACGTAGAGAATGAAATTACTGCCAGAAGTATTGGAGTCCATTATCAGCAGATTTGAGTCTCTCTAGTGGATGATCCCACTCTGTATTTGGCCCTCTGATAATCTGAGCTCAGGTGAGTATCAGCAGTGTTTCACAGTTTCTCAGTCTTGGGACCCGAAGACACCCCACATCTCCAATCGGTGGGTATGGCAAGTGTCCCCTGAGCTGAGCATTGGCGTTTTGGGCTTTCCTGTTGTCTGCCAACAAGGAGCAGAGGTGTGTGTTATCCCTCCTTTCCGTGACCATCTGGTAAACTTTGTGGTGTCTGCACAGGGAAACAGCTGGACAACACACAACCCCTCAGGCCTTGCACTGGAAACCCCACCTTTCTGCTGTCCAGCTTCAGCAGTCCCACTGGCTCCTCCAGTGGTGCTCCCCAAGGCGGGGGAGACAGCGATAGCCAGGCTGTGGGGCTTTGAGATGAGCTGCCATGGCTTCTGACTGCTGGTTCTGAGCAGCACTGCTTGGCTCTGAAAACGGAGGTTGTGCTCCACACTGCAGACGTGCAGAGATTATGTCAATAATTTGCAACAGTGTTGGGAAACTGTTTTTGAGATTATGAATTTGCTACAGCAATCTGAGTCTAACCCTTGCCATTACCAAAGCAGTGATTTGGGCTCATTAGCTGGGTGAAACACAGCAAAACAATTTTGAACAGCAGTTATTACAAACCCTTTGTGAGAACAAAGATAATTTGCAAAAATTACTTCATGAGTTATTTCTGAATAACATGTATTTTAGTTGAGTCCTGGATTTCTTGTCAACAGCATTAAAGAACAGTGGTATTTGTGAACCACTTAGCTGTATGATTTATGTGCTTCCAGATTGAAGGTGTTCCCAGACATGTTCTTCTTCCTCCTTTTTTTCCTGGTATGATAAAACTTTAATAGCAGGTGCCAAACAATCGTACATTCCCATCAAACATGGCTTTGTATTTCTCTATTCTTCCGTCTTACTGAGCTGTGTATGTAGCTTTTAGGTATCTTCCTTGCCCTCAGGGAACATAGAAGCACCAGAAATTATAAACCCTCATCTTACATTTTTAAATACGTTTCCAAGCTGCAGGTGCTGCTGTACATGCACAAATCTGTGGCAGGACTCCAGCAATGAGCAGCAGGAGAGTGATGTCTTGCATTACTCACACTGGGGAGGCAGTAGCCCATCCCTGAACATTTAATGCAGGTGTCATTCCCTGGCCAGCACTTGCCCTTGGATGCTACTGGAGACATGAGCCATGAGCAGCAAGAAGGGTTACTGGCCCATGCATCACCCTTGTTGAAGGCACCATGCCTGATTATGCAGTGCTAGGTGTATTTTCTCTGCCCCCACCCCTTTGTCAGGGGAGTGTAAGTTTGTGCATTAAAATAGCAACAATGAGAGTATGAGACTGTTTTCCCACTAACAAAAGAGCTGAATTAGGCACGCTGTGAACAAAAAGAGCAGTGCTGAAGAGAGCAATCTTGTGCAAAATCCATATTCTACCCCAATAGCAATTAGATGGTTAACTCGTGTAATATTCTCTGCTCCAGCACTATAATTCTGATTCAATGTCTGGTATCTAATGCTTTATTAATTTTTTCATTTGCTTCAATGTAAATGCCCAATTAGCACTGGAGGCAAATAGAAAATTCTTTCTGTTGATTCACACATTTCATTAACCTTCCCTCTGCCACTTCTGCCTTCAAAAAATTTCCTTCTGAGGCTTCACTGCTGTTGGGGTTCCTCCCCCCTGGCGTGGGGTCCTGGGAGAGGGGCCCTGGGAGGGAGGCACGGGGTTTCCCTGCCCCTGGTCAGCCTCATTCCCCACTGGTTGTTTTGTGTTCCCCTGCGCGGGCAAGGACCCTCGGATCCCGTGATTGCCGCAGTTCCTCGGCAGAGCCCCGGCCATGCAGCTGGAGAAATAAACATCTCTGAAACATCTATCAAGAATTGGTCCTTGTATTTCTTTTCCATGGGCTTTGCTATATATATACGTGTTGTAGGAATCCCCACTACAACACACTGCCATGTCAGGAAACTATTTTTTCCCTTTTATGGAGACAAAGGTGTATTTAAATTATGACACTCCCAAAGTGTGAGTGCTCAAACATGTCCAGCCAACACATGCCAGGCACCACAGCCCCATGGTATGACAGTTTGGGAGATTGTTATGACATAGTAGCCAAGACAAAGAATTATCTGTGACTGTAGCCTTGTATGTGAGTACTAGAAATCATTTTTATAGCTGAGCCTAAGCATAAAAAGTCTGCAGTGGGCCAAATTTCAGGAAGCCTTTTCCCCTGCTTCTCCTTTCCTTTTCCTTTATCCTTGAGAAAGCAGATATCCTTGCTTAAGGACAGAGATAAAGGGAGGAAAATCAGGACAGATACTACAATGTCCTCTGAGATGAAGGCCTAATCATATGGTTTCTGTCAGTCTATGTGTTCTCATTATCAATCTGTTGTTGAAGGCAACATGTGCAAAGGGAAATAAATAGATGATTGATTTGCATGAAAAAGGTTAATGCAAGTCATTGTACTTGACAGGAAAAAAAAGACATTAACTCAGGATCTGTGAAGCACCAATGGAAACAATAACCGAACACAACAAACTTGTCAGGGAAAACCTCTGTCAGCCTGCAGTGGGAAGCTTGCCTGGGTCACTGCTTTTCCTGTCTCCAAAATGCAGTGGAATGGATGAGGGGCTGATGGCACCAGAAGAGGCCCATGGAAGAGGGTGGGTATCTGGCCTTCTAGCTGGCCCAATATCGTGGTTTAACCCCAGCTGAGCCCTCACAGCCATTTGCTCACTCCTCCACCAGCAGGACCAGGGAGAGAACCAGAAGGGTAAAAGCTGGAAAACGTGAGGGTTGAGATAAAAACAGTTTAATAGGGAAAACAAAAGCTGCACTCTCAAGCAGAACAAAACATGGAATTAATTCAGTGCTTCCCATGGGCAGGCAGGTATACAGCCATCTCCAGGAGAGCAGGCCCCCATCCCACATAACAGTGACAGGGAAGACAAACTCCATCACTCCAAATGTTCCCTCCTTTCTTCTTCTAATGCAAGGCATGCGGTTCGTGAAGGGTTAGCTGTGTTTCCCTGAAATGTTCCTGGCCAGGAATCATTCCGGTGGGTGCAGTATAGCACTCCAGCAAGCTTACTGCTTTCACCCACGTGGCTGTAAGGCACGGATTCACACACACACACTCAAGCCAGATTGCTCAGCGTTAACAGAAGCAAAGAGTCAGGAGGGCTCTCTCATGTGGCACTCCACAGACAACAGTTCATTGCCCCAGCCGCAAAGGAGACCAGAGGCAAAAGAGACGGGGGCAGGCAGTGCCCAGGGTTTATGTGCGGGAGCCGAGGGAGAATCAGAGACCAATGATCTGAGGGCACGGGGGCGGTACAAAGGCGGGACTAGGGAAAGAGAGCCAATGGGGAAGCTCTGGGGGTGTGCAGGGTAACAAGCCAATCAAACAGACCAAGTCTGCATGGCACCACAAAGCCTGATGGGAGAGGCTTTTCCTTTCTCACCATGATTTTAGGGGGTGTTCTTAAACCTCGGAATTGGTCCACCAGCGGGTCTCTGTTGCGGCGGTGGTAGCTGCTGCCCAAGTTGTTGGTGAGCCACAGGGCCGAACCACAGCATTAAACTCATGGTGGGCCAGCTCAGAGGTTTGGTATCTCCCTTGGCGGTTAAGGTGAGCACCCACAGACCCTTGTGTTAACTACTTAGTCACGATTGATTCATCATTTCCCCACCCTGTTCTGTGTATGACTCTTTGAATATGTAGTATCCTGTTAAATAGGTATAGGTTCTAGAAAGTTCTTTGTTGTTCGATACCCCGTTGGTCCCCCCCTCCCTGCTCCCTCCCACCATGTCTCTGCTTGGTCTGTTTGTATTCTCTCCTCCCCTTTGCCTAAACTGGATTGGTTAATTGCACCCCTGTAAGACCCCTGGACCCTGCCTTGTCAACATCTTTTGTCCCTGGACCCTCTGCTGGAATAAACACTTCAGAACCCATACGAAAGACCCCTCTGTGTCTTTGGTGTACACGCTTGGACATAGCCACTTGCATTTGGGCCTGCCATCGTTCTTGGGTCTGTGGGTGTTTGAGTGGTGGCTCTACAGCCCCTCGTGAGGGTTGCCAACCATGGACTGGGACTCCAGAGGTTTTCAGATCAGCAGCAGACACTCGGGGAGGCGCAGCACTGGTCCTCTCCCAGACACAGTGGCTTGCATCAGGCCTCTGCTATTTCAGGGCTCCTTAGTCCCTCAGCCATCACAATTGCTGGCTCAGTCACCTCAACATTCTTCTCCCCACTTTATACACTGAGCTTGATGCCACAGTGTCTGGAGTATCCCTTTGGTCAGTCTGGGTCACCTATCCTGGCTGTGCTTCTTCCCAGCATCCCAAGCACCCCCAACTTCTTTGCCAGATTGGCAGTACAAAAAGCAGAAAAGCCTGCTGAGCAGGCTGAGCACTGTTCAGTAACAACAAAAACATTCTATATTCTCAACCTGCTTTCACCACAAGACCAAAACACAGCCTTATGCTAGCCCCTGTGAAGGAAAGTAACTCCACCCCAGACAAAACCAGCACACCCAGGATGAATGCATTATTTGTGTGGCATTATGGAGCTGCAAAAGTCATAAAAACAGCTTTTGGGTTGGGAAAATAGCCATACAGTTTTCATACAGACAATGCATAAAATGCTTTCCATGGCTCTACAGCCATGTACTAACTTTGTGCTCTAGCTGCTGACTGAACATCCTTGTGTCAAGAGGCCCTTATGTCATTCACTTCCTCCTTCCTCTAGCAGCCCCAGAATCATGCCATGATGGTCCCAGGCCTGCTGCTGCTGGTTCCAGCAAGGGACTGCACTGGGAGCCACACAGCAGAGTCCTTAAATTGCAGAGAAACTGTGGGACTAGAGCAGGGCCAGACAGTGTCTTTACTTTTACAGCCAAATCAATGCTGAAACCTGTGGAGATTGCAGTGAAACATTATTATTGAAGATGATAAAAAATAACATTCCTCTACCCCAGGAGCATCCACTCAGAGTACTGAGTAAATTGAAGCCTTGGCCTTGCAGGTGTGCATTGGTGAACAAAAGATCTCTTCTGGTTTTGCTCATATCTCATTGTGAACTCTCTGATCCTCCATTTCAGTTAGGATAGGCCACAGATGGGAGAAACCTGTGCTGGGGCACCACCCATGGCACCACCATGGTCCACCCAAAAAACAATGCTCACTCCTGAGCAAGGGAAATTTCAAAGCTTCATGAAGGATAGAGAAAGCAGTACTTTTGTTGAAATGTGTCTGAGGCAATGGGTAACTCCTCTTGCTCCCACTGGTAGCCTACAGAAAGGCAGGTCTCATCATCTGCTCACTATCCCTTCTCAGCAGCCTCCAACTTCTACTTCTGGCTTCTTTATTTGGCCCCGGTGTCAGTACTCCTTTAATTGACTTACTACTACCACCTGTAGAGGAGCAATGCCCATCATTACAAATGTGCAGAAACTTTTTCTGGAGCTGGATATATAGATGTGAGCGTGTGATGGTCTTTTAGGAAGCTGTTTGCTTGTATAAGCAAACAGCAATGACATATTAGCTTCCAGTAAGAGTTAAGCATACCTTTATCCATTTGTACCTAATTCCTCTTGGCTGCTGTTAGCAAAGGAGATGCAAATTTTAGTTTCACAGCTTTCACTGAACATGAGACATCAGTGCTTCTGTGCCACAAGGTTCCCACATCACTAGCCTGTTTCCTGGGAACATTGAATCATAAAGCAGGGGCACGAAATCTGAACTTAAAAGTACCAGGGTTCCCCTGGATGCCTCCGACTGTTTGTCCAATGGTATTTCCTTTCTCAGAAAAGCCAGCTGTGTAGCACAACTTGGACCATTGTAGGTGTAGAAGAGATCCTGATATGAAATATCCATAGGGAAAGGTTTGTTTATTCTCTAAAGGTTTCTTCCTCCGCCTAATGTGATCCAAATGTAAAATGCCATCTTGATCTGGAGCAGGGATCTTTTGTCTTGATTAAACCGGTCTTGAAATAAATTTCTGCTTACTGTGCTGTCTTAGAGTGATTAGTTCATGTTTGCTGTTCCTCTGTTCTGCAATCCTGCTCTTGCCTGTGTATAGTTCAGTGTCTCTAAAAGCTCCAGAACAAAATGTAAAGACCACAGTGACTTTTGTGATTTAACTTATGAAAATTTTGGAGCAGCTGGAATGTTTTATATCTTTGAGGTTGCAAATATTACATGATGCCTGGGAATAGGGTAAGGAAATATAATATTGGAAGCTTGTACGTATAATTTTACATGGAGGTATTATTACATTTGTGGGAAGTAAACTGTATTATAGCTGAGAGATATGACTATTCAATTTCTTGACCGGGGCAAAGCCTTCTGTCTCCCAGTAACTCACTGTGTCAAAACAGACCCTACTTGCAAGTATTAAGCATGAAAGTGAAGGTGAGTGGTGATGCAGGAGGTCGATGACAGGATTACAGGGTTCAAGAAGATAAAGATGCCCACATGAACTCTAAGGTGCTTCAGATGGTTTGAGTTGCTTGATTTTGTTTTGCCTCAGTACAAGCTGGTTTTTTACATGATTTTTCTCCCAGAGCTATGCATCCAAGCAAGTGGTGAGCAGTCCTTGTTTGGGACCATCTTGTCCATAAATGATCTCATACTTCAGCTGTGCTGGGGGTCTGCACTCCCTCCAAATGCAGCATTTGACAAACCAGGTCCTTGGTGGAGCCTGGCAAGGCAAACCCTGAGTGCATGGTGTGTTTGCTTTGGGACTTGTTGGGGTGGGGGATGTGTGTGAGTCTGCAACTGAAAGCACAGACCACGGGTTTGCCAGTAACTAGCAGGGAGCTGCGGCTGCTCCACAGTCCCCTGGCACGTCTTCCAGTCCAGTTTTAATTGGCTGCAGCTTGAATTTGCATTCTGCCTTTTTTGACATTCATCATGTGGGTAATAGATGCACACACAGGCTGTCCTCATACAACAAAGAGGGTGCAGAGCTAATTTAAAAGCACTTGTGAAAATTCCAGCTTCAGAGGGCTTATTAAAACAAAAGACCCCAAACTGCTGCATGTACTTCTGTGCAGTGAACCTGGTTATTGCTGAGATTCACGCCACCGTACCACAAGCTTGTTTTTGCCTTTCTTCTTCAACATATATCTATAAGGGAAATACTGCCATAGCATTGCACAAACACTTTCCAAATGCTAAGTTTACAGAGAAATAAATGTTTTGTATTTCAGGTTTTAATCTATTCTTTCATAAAGTTATTTTTTCAGTTGTAGGGTATATTTTCCCCACAGCAACATATTTAGTTTCTTTTTTCTCTCAGCTCCTGTTTTTAATTGTGCCTCTGTTTTTAATTGTAAGTCAATACAGTGGGCCAAATTCAGCTTTGGTGTAACTATATTGGATTAAATGTGCAGCATTGTCACATTTTTATATTGCACTTCAATATTAATTATTAATGTGTGTACTGAGTACATTGATTCAAAGGGCACTGCATAAGTTAAATGCTCGTCCGTGAGATTAAAACCATTCCTGGCCACACTGAGTGACATTGCAAAACTATTCTGCTGCTGTCACCAGAATCCTTGGCAATTGCAACACTGTTTGTCAGACACTAATACAAAAAAACTGCAAAACCATACTCAACAGGCAGTAGTGTGAACAAATACAGCTTTCCTTGAGCTCTGCATCTTGCTATGTGTGTGTAATTACCACAAGCAGTGGGGAGGAAATCAGAGCTATGAGACACATACAGACAGAAATATATCTTTTCATACATATAATTACCATCTTCAGTGTACCTTTTTAATCATTCTGTACTGCTCACTGACCCTATCTGATTTTATAATCTGCAGAAAAATAATTGCATAGAATCCTAAAAGGGCTTGGGTTGGCAGGGACCTTAGAGATCACCTTGTTCCAATCCCCCACCATGGACAGGGACATCTTCCACTAGACCAGGCTGCTCAAACCTCCATCCAGCCTGGCCTTGAATACCACCAGGGATGGGATATCCACAACTTCCCTGGGCAACCTGTTCTAGTGTCTCACCACACTCACCATAAAGACTTTCTTCGTAATATCTAATCTACCTCTTCCAGTTTGATGCCATTCCCCCTTGTCCTGTCACTTCCTCCCCTTGTAAAAAGTCCCTCTCCAGCTCTCTTGTAGCCCTCTTTAGGTACTGGATAGCTGTTAGTTGTCCTCAGAGCCTGTTCTCCTCAAGGCTGAACAACCCCAAGTCTCTCAGTCTGTCCTCCTAGAAGAGGGGCTCCATCACTCTGATCATCTTCATGGCCCTTCTCAGGACTCAGTCAAACAGATCCATAACCTTTTATCCTGGAGGTCCCAGAGCTGGATGCAGCACTGCAGGTGGGGTCTCAGCAGAGCAGAGCAGAGGGGCAGAGTCCCCTCCCAGACCCTGCTGCCCACACTGCTTTGGATGCAGCCCAGGACACATTTGGCTTTTTAGCATAGACGGTCTTTTACAATTTTGAGAAGCCTGCATGTTCATGAGAGGGTTTTTTCCCCACATGTGTTTCATGAAGGGATGCATGTTAAATGCTTCAGCCCAATCGCATGCTTTACTCCAGCTTCACTGTGTGCTCAGCCAGCCTTGCTTCCCAGGGATCACATGGGTCCAAGGCCAGATTTTCTGAGGGCTGTCCTGCAAGGTGCAGTAATCACTCTCTGTCTTTGGGTGAGAGACCCCCGAGAGCAGACAATTGCATTTCCTGAAAGGCAAAAAGGTGTTAATTCATTAGTGAAATGTTGTGGCAGCTCTTGGTGCAGCCACTCTGGGGGAGCAATGTCTCTGTCCCTTGTGCCAGCTCCAGGCTCCTGAGCTTTATCTTTCAGCAGTCTCTTGCAGTGAACCATGACCAACCCCAGGGCCAGCCCCAAAAGTCTTGAGCATTCCTAATGCTGTGAAAAATACATAAATCTGTGCCTTACCTTTAGCCGCAGCTTCCTTTCCTCGTATTTCTCATACCCGGCCACTTCCCCAGAGTGATCTAGGTTCTTCTCTAGGTCCTTTGGTAGCTGATTGGTTTCTGTTAGTCCTCCCCACCTACCCCATTTCCCATTTGCTGTAACCCCTTCTCCCCGCCCTAATGACATCCCCTGGCTGGTATATCATTGGTTACTTTGTGTTTTCCATGCCTGTTTGTTGGGGTACAAAACTGCCCCACCTGGCCATGTAGTTTGTCTTTCCTCATGGGTTTCTTACCGTGCAATAAACTCTCTTCCTCCACGTGGAGTCCCTCTGCTTTATCCTACCTCCTTCGCACACCTTGCCATCAGGGAGCCAGGCGAACATGAGCAGGTGCTTCGCCAGCTTCCCCCACGCTGCAATCGGACTCCCATCTGTCCGCTCGGGGCAGGCAGCAGTTCGCACGGTACCAGGACAACGTGCTAGCCATGGGACGGTGCGGCAGCAAGTCTGTGGCAATCCTACCAATTTGTTGTCAGCATTAATTATGTCTGAGATGATCAGCATCTTTATCAGTGAAGTGTCTGGGAACGTCTCAAGTGCTACAGCTTAGACCAGCAGTATCAACGCGATGCTTCTCAGGAACTGGTAGACTGAGACAATAAGCTATGGGTAAAATAAACTGCAGGTAATTTTTTCTATTTCTAGTCCTAGAAAACCTGTGAGTTGGTTTAAAACTGTCCTTTAACATTGCTGTCAAAACATTATTTAGCACTTCACTGATAGAGATCATGGGTCACAGAATATTCTGATTTGGAAGGGACCCACAGCTCTTGAGGGAATGGCCCATCTTGAACCTGCAATCTTGGTGCTATTAGCACCATGCTTTAACCAACTGAGCTAATCTCTATTCTGCAACAACAAAAAAATCATGGCGACGTTTGTCAGCAAAAGCTTATTTTTGTTCTGAGTTGCACAAGATACAAGGCTCCTTTATATAGCTCAGCTGTATGGGAGTGGTGCTTTGCCGGGGTGCTTCAGCCTGTGCAGTAACATGTGCAGAGCCCAAATCCTGTTCTCATGAGTAGGAACAGCTGGGGCTTGGGCCACTAATTCTGCGTCTGATGGCTTGTGCTGTGTGATGGTGGGAAAAGCCCCTTTTGCAGATCAAAAAGCCACGTGGTAGGCTAGTGTAGGACTCTGTGGAGTTTCTCTATAGTAATTTCTCCCCAGGGTTTTATATGCAGAATATGTTTGTGCTGTTGAGAGAATATAAAGACATGAAATGCCCTCTGGTTGTATGTTGTGTGAGACAGTAGGAAAAAAAATACGCTTATGCTTGTTTTTAATGCTGTGCTTTTGCTTTTCCTTGGCTGCATTGCCATATTTTTTCCATGTTCAGTTTTAAAAGAGAAAGAGTGTATTTACACTTTATTTTGTGATGAATAAAAAATACAAGGAGAAAGAGTATATATACATTTTGCTTTGTGATGAATAAAAAACCCCAAGAGCCAATACTACCCTTCACAGAGATTCTAATTTATACCAGATGGATGGATCTGCAGGAACACAGGAGATTTGTTATGCATAAAATATGGGACTGTCACAGCTTGTGCTCTATCAGAAAGGAACAGGTCTATGGATTATATGGTTTATAGCTGAAAATGTTTTTAAAGTTTTGTACAGATGGCTGACCAGTTAAACCTGTAGTGTAGCTTTCTGAAAGACTGCCAGGGTACTACAACATGCTTTACTGACCAAATTGCTTGGAGTATTTTAAAGCCATTTCCCTCTTTCTTACATGTCTGCATACTGTAACATAGTTATACATAAGACATTTTTCAGCTGTTCCTGCAGAAGAATATATGGAGCAAATCTTCTGAGAGTGATGAAGACAAGTAAGATTTCTTCTGCATACATGCACATGGAATGTTTGGTATCCAGCCTGTGCTGAATCCATACATGCATTTACCTTGTTGCACCCATGCGCTCTTTAATGCTTGTAAGAGGTAACACTGATGCAGACACACACACACTTTCCTGTGTGGGTATGAATTTAGGGCAATGTACCCTTTAGCTGCCGGAATAGCCTCAACACATTGCCTGATTCATTAGAGGAGGGTATAAATTTCATACGTGTTCAAGTAGGTTTTCCAAACAGGATGTACAAAAAAGAAATCTTAGTTAGACTGCTAGGTAGGGTCTTGCTCTTTATAGCATTTATTTTATTTCAGCAAGTTTTAGAATGGCAATAACAGCTTTGTGTGCCATTAGTGGCTTCATCCAAGAGACTCTGAGCTCTTTAAAATCAATTACATTTCTAAACAGTGCATCAAGTACAATACTTGCATTTCACTATAAGGCATAAAATACTTTGGAGAGGTCTGGCTCTTGTCCGCAGTCTCAGATCAATGCAGTGACCCAAGGATGAACCGAGCTGGAGGATTCTGACCCTTTAGCAATTTTTCAGCCATTAAATCCCTTAGTCAGAAGCTCAGACTTAAGCAAATGCTGTCAGCTGGAAAATAGGCATTTTGAAAAGAAAGGAAAGGGACGTCTAGAGTAAAGTGGTATCCTGCACCTTCCAACACCTCCAGATTCAAACAGCTGTTTCATGACCAATTTCCTGCATCATTGCAAGCAAGGCACCAATAGCAACATTTTAAAAGAGTACCTGCATTTTCATTTCCCAAAGATCTCAATTTCATTAAGACAAAGACTTATGGATGTAACTCTGGATTTAAATCTGCTGTTTGAAGTTGAAGCTTGGTACATGATATTCCCTTGTAACTGAAGGTCTTCTATGTCTCAGTTTCTGTGGTTGTAGAAGAGGATTAAGTGGTGACACAGGATTGAAAGTGTCACCAGATGCCGTCGTGACAGTGACTATGCATGCATATTAAGCAGGGAAGAGAACATTTTTATAATCCTGCCCAACATAGGGAGGACATTGACCTGTTGGAGCAAGTCCAGAGGAGGGCCATCAAGTTGATTGAGGGGATGAAGCACCCATCCTATCAGGAAAGGCTGAGAGAATTGGATTTGTCCAGCCTGGAAAAGAGAAGGCTTCAGGATGACCTGACTGTGGCCTTCTAGTATCTGAAGAGATCCTATAAGAAAGCTGGAGAGAGTCTATTTGCAAGGGCACATAGTAACAGAACAAGGGGGAATGATTTCAGACTGAAAGAAGAGGAGGTTTAGATTGGATATCAGGAAAAAATTCTTTGTGGTAGTGGTGAGCCACTGGAACAGGTTGCCCAGAAAAGTTGTGGATGCTCTATCCTGGATGGAGATCTGAGCAACCTGGTCTAGTGGAAGGTGTCCCTGTCCATGGCAGTGGGATTGAAACTAAATGATCTTTATGGTCTCTTTCATTCTATCATTCTCTGATTCTATGATTCTGGGATCTAGGAGACAGGTAGCTGACACTGTTTCCCACATATTGATGGTGATGAACCTTATTGATGAGAATTTCTATGCCGTTGACTTAACAGATGGAAGATCATTAAGTATTTTAATGCATACTAACCTAACAGGCTGAGAACTCATCAAAGCACTGGTCTTATCCAAATAAATAATACTCTCAAATGGCCTTCATTTTCACCTCAGAGGAATAAGGCTTGCAATCTGCCTGCCTTGGTCTGTTCTATTGGTGTAGTAGCCCATCAATACAAGAGAAAGTGACTGTTTCCTACGCTGAAACTCAGCCTTTCCTGAATCACCAAAAAACTCAGTGTAACTATTGTCCTTCACTGCTGCTGCACTGCACAACATGTCTTCTGAAGGGCATAGAAATTTTTGAACTATCTGTATTTAATGCAGAATGATTCCCACTATATTGTTTTTCTAAGGCATGTGCTTGAAGAAGGGCTTCCTGTCTAGGATTTCACTTGTATTTAGAGTGGGAGAGTTCTGTACATCCATAAAGACCTAAAAGATCACTGCCCAGTTCCCAGGTGGCACATGGATTTTCTGGAAGACATAGAGAAGTTAAATGTGCTCAGAAATCTTCTGTGTTCTTGAGACTTGCATTGAAAAGGGAAATCTGTGCTTAGGCATGCTTGGGCATTAGCCTTATAAACTTTCTCTTTTCCAAGCACAAGTATTAACAGCAAATCCCCTCCTATGAAAATAGTCACTTATCTTACAGAAAAGCAGCACAAAGACAGTTGGGCCTATGTTTATGATCCATACTGGTGAGACACATGAGGAGCTGTGCAGACACCTTTACCAAGGCAATATTCACATTGATGCTACAGTGGAGTTACTGTGAATAGGGATGGGGACCTCAGCTCCCCACAGGCTTAGCCCAGAGCCTGATGAACAGAACTGCAGAGAAGCAGCTGGAGCTCTGCCTGGGAGGGGGATGATGAGTGAGATGACATTTTATGTATTAGGATTAAAGGGCAGACTGACAAAGGTGACACTGCTGTGAGTGTTTGCTACAGGCCCTCTGATGAGGAGGAGGAAGTGGACAAACCCTTTTACAGACATCTGGAAGTAGCCTCACAGTCACAAGTCCTGGGTCTTGTGGGGAACTTCAGCCACCCTGACGTCAGTTGAAGGAACAACACAGCAAGGCCTAAAAAATCCCTGCGGTTTCTCTCAGGTTACCCCGATGTTAACTTTCTCACAGAGGCTGTGAGGGAGCCAACAAGGAAAGGTGTGCTGCTGGACCTTAACTAACTAACAAGGAAGGCTGGAGGCAGCCTTGGTTGCAGTGACCATGGATTGTGGACTTCAGTATCCTGCAAGGATGGAGAACATAAGATTGCAACCCTAGACTTCAGGAGAACCAGTTTTGGCCTCTTCATGGAACTTCATGGAAGAATGCTGTGGGAATGGCCCTGCAGGAAAGTGAGTCCAACAAGCTGGTCAGTATTTAAGGATTACTTCCTCCAGGTTCAAGGAAGGTGTATCCATCCCCGTGGGCTAGCAAGTGAGAAAAAGGAAGAGGAGACCTGCATGGATGAACAAGGAATGGGGAAAACCCAGACATGGGGTGGAAGTAGGGACAGGACTCCTAGGATGAATACATGGATATAGTCAGAGTATGCAGAATTGCAGTGAGGAAGGTCAAGGTGTAGCTGGAATTAAATCTGACTAAGGACAGGAAGAAGAGCTTCTTCAAATACATCAGTAATGAAAGAAATGCTAGGGAAAATATGGGCCTGCTACTGAATGGAACAGGGACCCTCACTGATGCCTTTTCCTGGTCTTAAAATCAAGAATCAAACATGGTTAGAAGGGAAAAAGGGATTTTTGCCTCTCTATTTATTTTAAGGATCCTTAGGTGCACCACATCCAGGTGTAATGCACTGAAATGCACACCGCAGTGCACACCCACAATAGCTCGGGTATATCATTATAGGTCTTACTAATTAGCATATCTATCAAGGATTCCCCAATGAGAAGCTCAAGTGAGACCCCCTCCCTAAGGAACCTTCCCCTGGATGGTTCTATCTTAGTTTACAGAATGTGTTCTGGAGAGGACCTTGGGGTCTGGGGCTTTCTGATCCCTAACTATGAGGCTTCTAAGATGTTTAGTCTCCTAGCTTGACAAATAAGTCTAAGAATGTAGGCTAAAAAACACTAAGAATACAAAAGTTATAAAAAGGTATATAAAACGGGTATAAAAGAAAAGGCAAAAAATCATCGTGGCACCATCACAATCAAGGTTGTAGAGAAAGCTGAGATACTGAATGCTTCTTTGCTTCATTCTTTACTGCCAAGCCCATCCCTTAGGGAAACCCTGACCCAGGAGACCAGAGTGAAGACCTGGAGAAAGGAAAACTTTCCTTTGGCTGAGAAGAATTGGGTTAGAGACCATTAAGTCAAATTTGACATCCACAAGTTTGGACTTGTGGCCCTGATGGGATGCATCCACGAGTGCTGAAGGAACTGAGACTTCATTGCTGTGTCACTCACTATCATCTTTGAAAGATCATGAAGATCAGGAGTGGTGCCTGAGGACTCGAAGAAAGCAAATGGCACCCCAGTCTTCAAAACTGGGAAGAAGGAGGACCCAGGGAGCCACTTGCCAGGCAGTCTCACCTTAATCCCCGGGAAGGTGAAGGAATGGAGGCCATCTCTGAACATGAAGACAAGAAGGTGGCCAGGAGCAGTCAGCATGGATTCATCAAAAGGAAATCCTGCGTAACCAACTTGATTGTTTTCTGTGATGAAACAAATACATGAATAGATGAGGGGAGAGCAGTGGGTGGATGTTGTCTACCCGGACTTTGGAAAGTCTTTTCATGCTGTTTCCCATGATGTCCTCATAGACAAACTCAGGGATGTGGGCTGGATATGTGGACAGAGAGGTGGATCGAGAACTGCTTGAACAAGAGATCCCAGAGGGTCAAAATCAGTGGCACAGGGTCTAGTTGCAGGCCTGTCATTGGTGATGTCCCCCAAGGCTCAGTCCTAGGGCCGGAACTGTTCAACTTGTTCATCCCTGACTTGTAAAAAGGGGAAAATCACTGAGAACACAAAGCTGGGATGAGTGGCTGATACCCCAGAGGGCTCTGCAGCCCTGCAGAAGGACCTTGGCATGTTGGAGAGATGGTCAGAGAAGAACCATCTGAAATTCAGCAAAGGCAAATGCCAGGTCCTGCACCTGGGGAGGAACAAGCCCAGGCACCAGCACAGGTTGGGGCTGACCTGCTGGGGGGCAGCTCTGCAGAGAAGGACCTGCAGGTCCTGGTGGACACCAAGCTGTCCATGAGCCAGCAGAGTGTCCTGGTGCCCAAGGAGGCCAATGGTATCCTGGGGGGCATTAGGAAGAGCATTGCTACCAGGTCATGGAAGGTGATCCTGTCCCTCTACTCAGTCCTGGTGAGACCACATCTGCAGTGCTGTGTCCAGTTCTGGGCTCCTCAGTATGAAAACACTGGAACATCTCTCTTACAAAAAAATTCTGAGGGAGCTGGGCCTGATCATCCTGGAAAAGACTGTGAGGATTTCTTATCAATGTATGTAAGTGTCTGAAGGGAGGGTGTCAGGTGGTGGAGCCAGGCCCTCCTTGATGTTGCTGAGCAATAGGACAAGAGGAAAAGGGCAGAAACTGATGGACAGGAAGTTCCACCTGAACAAGAGGATGAAATTTTTTACTGTGCAGGTGACTGAACACTGGAACAGATTGACCAGAGAGGCTGCAAGTTCTTTTTCCCTGCAGATGGTCCAAAGCCACCTGAAGACAGTCCAAGGTCCTGAGGACCCTGCTTGAGTGGGGAAGTTGGACTATATGGCCTGCAGTGGTCCTTTCCAACCTTAATCGTTCTGTGTTTCTGCAATTCTGTGAATGGAAGTCCTAGTCCTTAACTCTACCCTCCCATTCGATAGATATCCTTACTCTGTGCCACTGTCTCTCAGCATGCAGCCTTTGGGTTTCTGTTGCTGACACGTGTTCTGGTGCCTCACACGGCTGCCCACATATCCCAGAGGAGATGAACATCATTTTCTGGAATTAGTTTAGCACCATGACTGTGGGTATCTGCTGAAATGGATTGTCTTCCTTGGTACAGCAGTTTTGAATATTTGGTGAGGAAAATGTTCACAGCAGAGCCTATAGTGTTTGTCTTTCGAAGGTTTTCACTGTGAGCCTGGCAGTTTCCTGCCTTGGGAAAAAATGTAGTCTTTGGATTTCATTAATTTTCAAAGGTTCAGTGTGCTTTATTAGATTGTCTGAATCTGCAGAATGATAAAATGGCAGCAATAGGTTTGAGGGGCCAAAAGGGTGAGTTTGGCTCCTGCATACTGTCTTTGGATGAGATGTTCCAATGTCAGGAAACCCAGACATTCACCTTGAAGAGTTAAGCTTTTAGGGGAGATTTAATGTATGCTTTAGTGTCCCACTCTAAATAATTCACAAAATGTCAGCTGATGTCAAGAAATGGAAACTTCTGAATCCAACTGAGATGATCAGTCATGTCTTTGCTTCTAAAACAAGGCTGGAATTATGCAGGAACAATGCAAAGTACTTTAAATATGCAGACCTTATAAACTGCTCATCATGGACATTAAATTGAAGAACACTCTCTTCTTTCTTCCCCTACCTTCAAGCAATCCTTTGGCAGAACTTCCTGTCTTGGTATCACATACAGTTGGCAAAATCCTGGTGCTGCAAAAATTTGATAATGCAGGGAAAAAAAATCAAAGGCCATAAAACACATAAAAGTGACTGTTTAAGCCTTCTGCCTGTTTTTAGGACAATGCTGTCAGGTATTGATTCACACATCTGCCTTTCACCCAAGTGAAGAAATCTTTTTTTTTTTTTTTAACCTGGGAGAATGTGGGAACCCTGAGTTCAGAGAATTTCAGTCTTTCAGTGTTGATAGGCAATGATCCTCAAAAGCACTCGGCATTTGACCTGAGGCCTTGGGAAAAGCTTCCCAAATTGTGTGGTAACACTGAGGTTGTTGCTGTGTAATTAAAGTTAATTCACTGGGTGGGATATGTAGAGATGTAGAAAAATTAGGTTTATGGGATACAGTAACAATATGGAGGATTTTGGGTGGGGCTTAGCTCTTCTTCTTTCCTCCTTCTTCTTCACAAATCTGGGTGTTTTGGTATTGGTTCAAAAACCCGCAGTGTGGAACCTGAATGTTTAGTTACTGGATTATAAGTAAAAATAAATTAGTTGCCATTCTGTAATTGGATAGATTGGACTTTAAAAGACCTTGGAAGTTAGAACTTGGGGCCATTTTCACCTTGTTAACTTCGAGGCACACTCTGTGCAGCTGTATTATAGATAAGATATAATAAACATCTAAATCCAAAGATAAACTCCCTGTCTCCTGCATTTTAATTCGAACTCTGAGTAAAAGAACTCACGAAACAGAGGCAAAGAAGAAAAGAAACAAAACAGAGAAAATTAATAGGAGAAGAAATCAGTTCCCAGCTTTCAGGCCTTTGCTTTCTCTCTTAGGTACCACACAGCTGGAGCTGCAACAACAAGAGCCAGGGCTCAGTGGTCAAAAACCATGGGGACTGATTCTGCAGTCAGCATAAATGCAGAATTGATCTGTTTTGTCATAAAGCCACTTAGACTTTTGGCATATTTTACCAATCATATCAACACCAATTATTAACTCTAAAGCTTTGTCTTCTCTGCCTTTCTCTGCCCCTGAAACTGTCAGCCCTCCAAATGGCTGGTACTGTAGGGGCTGGGCAGCAGATTTCATTCTGTCTCTTGATATCCCTTAGAAAACAATTTAAAAATATATTTCAAAAATATATATTATTTTCTCCCTTGCAGTATCAGAAGACAGTGGCATTATGTGAATAAAGGACCATAAAGTAAGGCAATTTTAAAATGCTGTAGCAAGAACTAATACTTTCAGTCAAGCTCCTGCAATACCAAAGTAGAAGTGGGTTTTGTCAAATCTGTGTTGTATCTCCTACCTGCTCTGATAATCTGCTGCTGTACATTATTTTATGCATTTAATTTCTGTAAAAATTAAAATTCTGCAATTCTGGAAGGGGTTTTCATATAACTGGAGTTGAGTGCTCATTGACCAAAAGGGCAAAAATGAACCTGTTCCTGGGCTTAGCTTTGTCTCAGCTTCTGCAGCATGCTCCATTCCAGCTGCTGTGAGACCAGACCAAGGCTGTGTCCCCAGGCCTCCAATGGCTGCCTTCACCCAGGAATGGTGGCACTGTCTTTGTCCTCCTCCCCTCAAAGGACAGGCCTGCATGGGCTCCCCAGCCAGTAGAGAAGCTGTGAGAGCCTTTGCCCCGTCTTGCCCCTTGCACTGTAAATGACTAATTGTAAGTGAACTGCTTGGGAGGAAAAAGGACGACTGACTTACTGACCCAAGTTAGCAAACGCTTGCCTTGTGGACAGTGCATGGAGTCATGATTGCCCTGAGAAAATGGACCAATTCTGCTTGTCTGAAGACTTGTAGGTATGTTTGAGGTGAGGACCCTCTCTCTGGGCTGTGCCATCAGCACTCAGGAAACAGTCACAGACTGGAGTGTCTGTGTTTCCCTCATCCTGGCAGGCTGGAGATGGTGCAGACTCACAGTGTCTCTACACCCTTCTCCAGGAGCCCTGGGGCAAACAGGGAGCAGTCGAGGCAGAAGCAAAACTCTTCCAATGGCTGCTAATGTGATTTGAAAGGTGCTATTTCTCAGAAGGAGGTGATTCATAAAACTCCCTGTAACATCCTAGTCCAGAGAGAGGATGAAGATGGTGGCACTGCAAGCCTTGTGAGAAGTCAAGGGGCCAAAGAGGCTGTCTAGATCCCACTGCCTGCCCCAGGCAGGGAGCAGGAATCTTGCCGTCACCAGACACTCTCACAGCTTTTTAAGAAAGGCTTGTTTGCTGTGAGAGTGCATCTGCGGCAGCAGCTGCAGGGCTAATGGAGTTACTGTACCAGAAGATGTTGCTCAATGATACACAGCATTCTTTACCACTCTGATCAATGGGTAACAAGAGAAATTGCAGAAGCTTTTTCAAGGAGAGGAAAAAAAAAGGATCTGCATAGAAACATATAAACGAGAACAACAGGCCTGACAGTAAATTCAGTAGAGTTTCTAAGAAACTCAGTGCTAGTGGATAACATTCTTATTACAGTCTTGCAGGAAATGCTAGAGCCAAACCTAATTCCAGAAGATATTTAAAATGTTAAAGTAATGTATGGATTTAATAGTAATGAAGGAGTAGGGAAACAGGTTTTCATTGTGCCCTTTGTTTCTACTTATCAGAAAGGCACCAAATCCCTAAGAGCTACAGTCTGTGTAAGATCAGTTGCATTTCTGTATCTGTGTGATACAGAATTGCCCATCTGGAAGACAAATTACCTGCTATGTAGGTGCTGTCAAGATAACTGAACAGGAATCAGGCGTGTAATTGTTCCGTGTTTTTTTGAAAATGACCTTTTGATGTCACTTGAAAATTTGGCTCATTAAGTTTAAAATGGAAAATATGAAATGACATTATTTTTGGATGTCTGGTGTAGTAGAAGAAAGAATACAATACATTTCATGGACTTGCATTAACAGCATAATAATCTTCCATTTGCAAAGATGCGTTAAAGCAAAGCAACATTTAGATCACGTTTATATTCTTTGTGGTTTAGAAGGTGGAATAGCTTTTGTGATTTAACATTTGCTTCAAAAACTCTTTACACTAATTTGCTCTTACTTCAGGCTCTACCTGTTAGTCTTTTCATAAACCAGTGAGTGGTCTGCAATCTCTAGGTATGGTGGGACCAATATTGAATCCATTACACATCACCTACCCTTTTCCAGTTTTTACAGGAGTAATTGCTAATAAATACTGGTTGTAGACCAGAGGAAATGTGCATCACAGTCATTGCAGTAATGAACAAGCTGGCACTGAGGAGCACTGGCATACTCTTCAGTGCCATATACTGTCTCATCCTTGGGAAGGTACAGAAAAGGCCCTGGAGACCACCCTACCACCATTGCAGTAGGCTTAGTCTTGGGCATTTACTGACTTAATCTTTACAAAAGCTCAAGCTTTTAGGATTCCCACCTGTCTCAAGGGCTGAAACCAGAAAAACGAGGAAAATTTTTGCTATGCAAAGACTGGGATGGCAGCAATACACTATGGTGTCACAAAATCTCTTTCCTACTTTGCTCTTCTTCCCTACTATGCTTTCCTGATCCTTCTGTCTACCATCTGACCAAACTGGTTTCTTCCCCCAAAGCCCTTTCTCAGCGCTATCTTATTTTCACCTTGACTTAAGTCCATAACCACCTTTTTTTCTTTGCTATTCTGGTGCAGCTTGGCATATTTGCCCTCCTCTGGTGTATCTCTTGCTTTTTTCTTGCTGTGGTTCTTCTGGGGGCTGGGCTGTCTTGTTTTAGCACCTTGCTATACCTGTGGGCAGCTTTCATTGTGTGTTACAGTTGGAGTATGCTGTGGGATGCTTAGTTCTTCCTTAAAAGCACTGGAAGCTCATCTGAAGGAGTAGAGTCTTGGGATACTATAATAGATGGCAGCATGGAGTGCTTAGGTGTGTGTCTTCTGGAGGATAAATATTTTAATGAATAAATGAGATGAGTCAGTGCTCGTGGAGCATGTATTCATTCCTGTCTATGGCTTTCTCTGACTGTTTTAGTTTTCTGATTTGCATTCTGTTCATTTATTCTGACTAAATATATGCATTAGGTTCATTGGCAAGAATAGCAATGATAATAAACATTGGCCTTCCAGCTAAGTTTTTCTCCCAGATTTTCATAGGCTTTTGTCTGATTTCCCACCCAGTTACTCTCTCCTTCTCACTAGCTGCTGCTCATCTGCCCTGCAACCCTATGGAGAAAGCAAGTTATGGGCTACTGAGTGGAAGAGGGTGCATTCATGGCCAGCACTGACCACTAGCAATATGGGCTGGGGGCAGTATCTGTGTCCATTTGCTGAGTCACAGGATCATGCCATGGGAATTAGCCTGGTGGAGAGCTGACCAGCAAAGACTGATGATAGCAAGGCAGAGCATTATGGGCTCATAAAATCAGTTTAGAAGCCAAAAGGTAAACACTTGCTTACAATCAGTTAAAAAATTTGGCAGACCTGTGATGATGAATATAGTTGTAAATATAAGTCAGAAAGGGGTCTTAACTCTCCCTCACTGCTTTATAGTAAGGCATGACACAGGCAATCCACAAGCATATGCACAGAGACCACAAATGGTTTCTGTAATAGGTACCCTTAAAATAGCCTTAGGACTGAAAATCCTGTATCTGCTCTCTGTGTGTTGATGTTTTGCCTCCAGTCCTGGGGCTTGGTCCAAGAAGTAATGTTTTATCAGCACTAAGCAGCAACAGAAGAGGTCTAGAAGGAAGACTCTGCGTTTGCTTACTGTATCTTTCCAAAGACAGATGATGATAATTTATCACTTTCTTTACCTTCTTGAGACACTAAGAGTAGGGACATCAATATTCTATTACTTTTTCCAACAGTGTCTCTGTTTTGAATCCATTTCAGTGTATATTGTAGCTGGCTGACCTTTGAGTCCTTTTTCTTGCAGTTAAATGCAGAATTTTGAGGTCGCAATCAGTTTTTACACATGGCTGTGTTTTTTGTGCAAAGGACAAAATATGAAACAAATAGGAGAAAAATACATTTTTCTGCCTGAAGTCTTTTTGAAATAGGTAGAATAAAAGACCGGTAATGCAAGATTTCTAATGCAGATCCTTGTAAAATTAATCCCCTTACTGAAACACAGAAATTTGAAATGACTGTGATACCTTGATTAATGAAAACCTAACAGGAGGTTTGAGTTCATGAGGAACATCCTCCATATAGCACAGATCATCTACCATGGCAAAGCATGACCAGAGGTAGATAGAAATTTCCATGCTTGGATTTTTATTTCTGCTTAATAGAGCTGTAGTAAAAAGTTTTTCATTTGAATGGTGGAGGGTTTTTTTTATTTTTAAGGAAGATACTGTTTTAGGACAATAAAAGAAAATGGAAATATTGCTTGATAATTTTTGCATCTGTTTAATGTATTGCTATTAGAATTTATTCATAAATTAAAAATAATTTTTAGAATTGCAAGGAAAGTGGAAAAAATATGCAGACTCTGCATGTAGCTTGTATGGCGTCTGGATTGATTGTCAGTGATTGTTTTTATTTCTTTGGTTATCATAATGTAGACTAATTATTTATGTGCATATCTAATATCTAATTTAGAGGACTACTCACACATTTTAAGCTAGTCTTGTGACAGGATATCATTTAGAACCAAAGCAGTAAATCTAAGCATGTGACCTAGTATTTTTTCTCACTAATAAAGTATTTTCAGTGGAGGATAAAACATACTTCTTTACTTCTACCATTTGAATGACACATAAAAGTTTGAAACAGAATTGATGTTTTTGTTTACAAAAACTGTCTCCAAGAATATGTTCTCATCTCACTGAGATACATTGTAGGGAGGCTAGATTGTACCAGGGAAACAAAGCTCCAGTATTTCTGTATTTCCAGAAATAAAGAAAATGAGATATTTAATTAAAAGAAAAAGTCAGTTTTTTGATCAGTTGTGGATAGAAGGTTTATATAAATATCCAAATTGACTTGAGACAAGAATTCAATGGAACATATCCAAGTTTCATTTTATTAATCAAATTAATTATTTTTCTTTGTCTGGTTTCTAAGGAGGTTGAAAGGACAGAGCATAGACCTGGATCCATAGCATGCTGTTCTATTCATTCCTTGGATTACATCCATAATAAATCAAATAATGGTCATGTCAGATTTTGTTAGCTATGTCTTTTTAAATCACAAAAATTAGCACTATACTACTCTATTTCAGTAGTCCCATACTGCAAATTAATATCTATATTTGCACCCATGAAACTTAGCAATCGTAGTCTTCCTACTACCTGCTCGGTTTGCACAGAAACACTATCTGTGCATGTCACACATAGGCACAAGATAAATAATATTTTGATAATTCACTACTTCGATAATTTGGTGACACTGTATTGATGAATTACTCCAAACTAAGTGACCACATGACTATGGCCTTGGAGTATTTTCCTTACTAAAATAACTGCTGTTTCTAACAAAACTGTATTTTGAAATATTTCTTCATTATTTGCAGATGCTGACAGGTGTCTCCAGGTTGAAGTACTCTGAGCTCCTAGCAACTGAGGAAATGTATGGGATTAGATATAACCAGATGTGTCAAAGACCTGAAATTTCAAAGCAGGTGGAGTGACTGCCTTTTAATAACACTGGAAGGACTACAGAAGCACAAGTTACAGATATGTGAACGCATTTATTACAAAATCTCTGTTCAGCAAAAACAACTTGTTTTCTTCAACATTTTATGCCCAAGATCCTATAACTTTTATTAGCCCATTAATTTAAATTAAATGCTATCAAACATTAAGACTTCTGCCCTATTTTTGATGTTGCCTGCAGTTCTTCCTTGCTCAGTTGGTTTTGTTTTGTCTGCTTTCACAAATTCAAACAGTTGTTGTTAACTTTATCCTCTTCAGCTCATGTTTGCAGGAAATTGTATGGTACATTGACTTACCTTGACTCCTTGGCATATTTAAATTACCCCTCCTTTGATTTTTCAAATAATGTTTTAATAGTTCCAGTTGCAGGAGGAAATAGAAACTGTAGTGCAGTCCTGCCCGGATCACGTCCTAGAGAGTATTTCAGACACTCACGTGGTGTGTTTGAATGTATCTTTGAGAAATTATTGCTCTTTATGTGTATTTGGTTTGTATGGCAAGGATTTGGTAGGGGGGGGCTAAGAGGTGTAGCTTCTGTGAGAAGAGGTCGGAAGTGTTTACCATGTCCAACAGAGCCAGTGCCAGCTGGCTTCCACATGGACCCACAGCTGGCCAAGGAGGAGCACATCAGCCATGGTGGTAGAACCTCCAAAATAATCTATTTAAGGAGGGGAAAACCTTGTGTGACTGCAGGCAGAGAGAGGAGTGAGAAGAGAGAAACAGCTCTGCAGACACTGAGGTTAGTAACGTAGGAGGGGGCAGGAGGTGCTCCAGCTGCTGGAGCTGAGATTCACCTGTGGCTCCTGGAGGTCCACAGGGGAGCAAAGATCCACTTGCAGCCCATGGATGACCCCACACCAGAGCCAGTGGATGCTGGACTGTGACCCCTTGGGAATTGTGGGATGGTGACCAAGGAGCCAGGCAAGGGCTAAGGCTTCCTATCGATGGCCTACATTATGTACCCTCTACATTATCTTTGAAGATGGAGATTTGCACAGTTTGCATCAAGGACTATTCAGCTGAAATTAATTTCTGTTTCAGATAGTGCTGCATTTTTTCACAGCACTATTCAAGTGACTATGCTGATGTCAGTGGTGAGATTTTATGCCATTACACATCAGTATTTGCTTTCAGATGGCAAACAAAGAAACACAGTTCAGTGTAGGACTGTTATCCTCTTTCTTGGTATGAATCTGACTCCATGTAGTCTCTTACAGTTGGCAATCAGTAAAAAGGGAAAAATATGATTAATTGTTTTAGAATAGAAGAGTATATTCTCTCTTTTAAAGCAGAAAAATGCATTGCCTGATCTTCCCATTTAAAAAATAAGACTCCATGTTACTACATGGAGCTCATAGATAATAACTGTGTTATTACTAAGATCTCACATTGTGCCCTAGATGTTTTGATGGCAGGAACACTCTGCCAGGACTAGCTGCTGCTCCTTTGTCTTTGCCCTCTGCAACCCCTGCTCCTGCCAAGCAGCCGACCCAGTGCTTGGTGGGGCTGGGGCTGCTCCCCCTCTGGCATTCCTGCTGAGCATCTGGGCACCTTCGCTAATGGCTTGGCAGCTTTGGCTGGGTGCAGAAACTATGAGGAACTGGCACTGGAAAGATTTCTGATTTTCAAAAAGTAGATGAGGAACTTTGCAATTGCCCCTTCCAGGGTGGGATACACTGGTGAACCATGAGCACGGCAAGGGATGGGAACATGCAGGAAGTGCCCACATCTTTTCCCTTGTGTCCATTGCACTATGAAATACCATTGCCTTTGGTAGCAACAGTAAAGTCCAGCAGAGCTTTGGGTTTGGCTTTGGGGTCTGTTACTTTGATATTTGAGCTATTAGCCACTTTTTTTGCTAGACTTGTAATGGCTGAATGACATTAGGTCTTCAGAAATCACTGGAAATACATTGTCATCATTGTAGAAGCTAAGGTTTATGCCCCAGTGGAGAATAGTTCCACATTTGATGACATATGGCTCTGATGATTTTTAATCTGGTTATTACAGGATTTCTGATACAATATCAATAATCAACAGTACATCCTCCTTGCCATTTGGTCTTATGTGTAGGTAAATTTATCTACAGCATCACTGTGATGTTTTCTCTTTGATTACTGAGTTACTTATAGCCTACATACAAGTGAAGATAAAGTTATCTGTGGAAATTATTGCAAGTGAGGAAGGACATAATATTTGTAGCACAGTACTCAGCAGGAATTGAGCTAAGAGGGGTAGAATACTCTGCTCATCTCTTAGGACCATAGGAGTTGTGTAGTTGTTGCACTGCTGGGTGGAATAGCCAGCCTTGAAAAGAATATTGCAGTTGAAGCCTCACTGTTACAAAAAAATAAGTTCAGTTTGTTTTTATCACATTTTTACATTAAATCTCCAGACTGAAGCACTTACTTACTGTAAACAGTCTCACCCAATGTCACCTACATGCCAGGCTTTCTTGCTTTATAACTTGGATGGGCAACTAATTGTCACAGTGGAAATCAATCCTTCATTAGTTTTGTGTCTTTTGGGAGTTGTGCCAATCTTCTGTGTGAAATAAATCTAGGCAGAGTAAACAAAAGACTACAGAGATTCAGCAGTGCAGTTACACTGATGAGTATTTGAACAAATTCATGGTTAATGCTGAACAAATAAATGAAGAGATAGCAAGGATAGTTGTTAGCAGGTGAAGGCATTAAGATATCAGCGATACCTGCGCAAGAGAACCCAGCCTATTGGAATTGTAAAGGCTTCTGAAAACTGCCTTCAACAGTTTACCACACGAAACATGTCTGGGAGTGGCTGAGTTCTGCCCACATCTCTTGTTTCTGTCTTGATGCACATACTGTGCAGGCAAGTGAGTCAGCACTAGTATAAACTCTGACAAAGGGTTTGTGAGTTTGGGTGCCTCAAGCTGTCCAACTCCACAGATTGCAGAGATCTGATCTTGCATAGGGCAGTGATGACTCAATTTTGAAGAAGACACCCAAAATTATGCCTGCTCCTAGAAGACCTAGGTGAGCATTCTGTATTTGCTCAGAGGGATCAGATGTGGACTTGATGGTCCCACAAGACAAGATCCACCCAATGTCAGTGCCACAAAGGTTCACACAGCTGGGCAAGTGGGCCCCTGACACCCTGCCAGGCAGCATCTTTCTTCTGAAGCACAAGGCCATACAACTTGCTGCAGTAAGGTGAGTGTGGGAAGTCAGATTTCAAAAGATCACAAATGCAAAAGCCAAAAAAAAGAACAGATATTTTCCTGCTGAACTGTAATGTGCGTATTCAGTCTTATCCCCCAGGATAAGCTCTACGCACCCATGTGATTAATAGCTGAGTGTTAGAGCTAGTATGTTGATTACATGCATTCCTTCTGTACTGCCTTGTAAGAGTGCAGAGTGGCAGACCTTTGGCACTGGCATGTGACCTGCCGTCTGGACAGCTGCTGAGTCATACAGCCCTGAGTCACATCTGATTGTGCCCAGCCAGTGAGCCTGTGGTGAGCACAGCAGAAATGCTACATCTTCTGAGGAAGCAAATGGTTCATCATTGCCATGTCAAAGCACTGCATTTTTTTGCCCCAGGCTGTATACATGTAAATATCTTGATAGCATCATTTTGATGATTATTATCTGCAGCAGCTCTGGACTCTTTCTGTTTAGGCACTGGAAACCTTCTCTGTTAGAGACAATGTGCTGTGATGTAGCATCTCAAGTTGGTGGAGATTCCCTCTAGAGCAGCACGTTGTTGGCTGCTACTGCACAACAGTTTGTCCTGTGTGTCAGAGTACATGGCCTTCGGCACATGTAGTATAATCACGTGGTGTGGAGCTCAAAGCACATCCCTCTTGTTTCTCGTGCACCTTACACACTGCATCCAACCTAGCTTGAGAACAGTCTTCTGGTTTAAATGGTTTGAAAAATGAAGCACTTAAATAACGATACCAGTGCTCAATTCTAAGCAAGACTGCAGAGTCCTTGCATGTCCTCAGGGCAGAGATTCACTCTCCTGTTCTCAATGCTCTGCTTGCAAATCAGTGCCTAATATGTTACTGTGCCCTAGGAGGATTATGAGGGTGCATGTAAGGTACATGGAAACTATTGTCTTAAAGCAAAATAAAGAAAACTTCCAGCAGCCCATCTGAGACCCAGATATGATGAGCCTTCTTGCACAGAGACATGAGGATGCATAAAGGATGCAAGGATTTCCTGGTGGGATCAGGCTGGCAGATCCTGCCCTGAAGTCTGTGTCCTGCCACAGCGATAGGAGAAGTTTATGGGGCACAGAAGTAAGCCTCAGCCCTCCCTCTCTTTTCCTTCTGTGACTGTGGTACAAGATATGTTGGTGAAGATAACTCTGAGACATCCTGTCCATATCCTGTTGTAGAACTATGGTGTATCTGCTCATCTAAAACATTTCCCACCATGATGATGCCATCTATCCCAGACCCCTGCAGCAAATTAAGGAAGTTACTACTTGCTAGGTGAACTGGTAAAGAAGGATTTCATGTGGTTTAGGCTTACCTCCTACTGATTTTGCTGCATGTTCCTTAATTGACTGCCTGGCATTCGCAGGGAAAGTGGGACCTGTCGACCAGAAAACTGGGTACCACAAATCAAACATCTCCCAGCCAAAGGTGCCTCTGGCAACCTGAGTGTGGTTGAGGTCAAGTTGCCAATAAATCGCCTCTGACCATTCTGCATGTGGCCCCAGGCACCTTCTAGGAGATCCAGCAGTTGTCTGGTCTTCTTGGTGCCACTCAGATAGTATTTTTGCCTATAGGCATACAGATGTCTCCTGAAGATACCTGAGCAAGCAGAAAGCACAGGGTAGGGTTTCCCATGGGCAAGGTGGTTTGGTTGTCTCATATCTCACATGGAAGAACTGAGATGATTGGTGAACACTCTGTGATCAAGACCCAGCTGGGAAAACCTAGTCAACACTTTCATTTTAAGGCTGTCATTTTGACTTTTTATGTCACCCAGAACAGAAGGAATCCCTTTAAATTGTTCTCTCTCTTTTCTCTTTTGTTTTTTCTTTCTTTCTTCTTTCTTTTTTCCTATTTTCTATCTTTTTCTTTTTTCTTTTTCAGAAGCTTATTCTTACTGAAGCATAGGAAGGGCTTGGCAAGACTTCCTAACCTGCTCTTACAGTGTCTTAGCCAGTACAAGAAACACAGTTTCCTTAAAGTTCCAAACCATTCCTTGGACAGAGGTGTCTAGAATGCTTTCCTGAGGACTTTTTTTCTGCGCTGCCTGATAACATCTTGTTAATTCCTGAAGACTCTCCTTCTAATCAAATAATTTTTTTTACAGTCACTGGTCTCCCCCATCATGTAATTCTGCTTGTCAGATGATCTGCTTCTTCCTTGCTGCCTCTGGAGATTTGGAGATTGGGAAACTGCTTTGTGCATCCCTACCACAAGAAACTGGAAGTCCACCAAACCCAGCGTGCTGTGGGAGGAGCAGATCTGAAATGTGAAAGCGACAGCATCTGTACTCCCAGTGCTCAGCTATGAGGTAGGCCAAGAATCACCAGGTCTCCCCTCTTCTTCCCTCTTCTAATCTGAGCAAATGAAAGGAAACATGAAAGCAAATTTGTCAAGCAACACTGCATGAATTCTGCAAACTTTGCAGATACTTGTTCTTTTCAGCTCAGTTAATTCATGTGAGGAAAACCACCTGAACTCAGAAGTGAGACCTGCACAAAGTGTTGGTGTTAGTCCATCTCTCATGGAGTTTTGCTGACTCCACAGTCCTGGTGACACCAGGGATGTATCACTGCAGCCCAGGAGAGGTTTCCTTGTGTTTCCATGTTGTTTTACATTTGGCACAATTTAAACATGTACATACTCTTATTTGAAACAGCTGCTTTTATTCTGCTTTGCAAAGAAGTTGTAGCTGTAGCCATGGCTTTCTGACTTGTCTTTGCTGCTCCAGGGATTTCTATGGCTTGTGGTGACACCACCAAATGACACCAGCATGACCTTAATGTGCAACCTTTATTTATAGAGCTGCTTCAGATCATCTAGTGCTGCCCTTGCCATGCAATCACCTTGTCATCGGCAGTGGAAAACTGCATTTAAAGTACAAAAAATTAGTGCTTTTTTTGCAGCACCAAACTCATTAGAATTCTGAAGAGAAAGCCTTGCTATCCTTGTTTCAGAATCAAAGGTACTCATTTGCAAATGTGATCTTTCTGTTATGGGAAGAGGTTAAATTGCATGTGCTGATTCATAGAAAAACAACTTATTTTCAAAATTGGGCTTTTACTTGACTTGGAGTCACCATAGAGTCAGTTCCAGCTGGACTCACACCTGAACAAAATGTTTGTTTGAACATGAAGGGCATAAGCGTGCTTTTGGAGGGTCACTTTGCTCACGGACATTGATTCTGTGACGTGTCCCCGTTCTGTAGTAAAAGCAGTGGCATGCTTGTCACAAGCAGCTGTAGCTACAAGAGATGTCTGTACGCTGTAGGAAAAACCTTGAAACATACTGTTGCAATGAGCTCTGCCCTCTCTAAAGAGGTAAGCAGGGAAGCAGAAAACATTGAAAGTTTCCTGTGCCTCTCCAAAGTGTACTTGAAATGTTTTATTTTCCCGGTTTTCAGGTCTGACCAGATCTTGTATCTATGTGGAAGCAGTTTGCAGGCATTCAACAGGTAGTTCTGTTACCAATGTTTAGTCTCTACTGTTCTTAGGGCTGAGACTCCTTACACTCCTCAATCCTTATGGGTTTCAAGGCAATCCTTCTGCTACACTAAGTACCATAGTGCAAGAGCTGCTATTTCAAAGCTGTTTCCTTTATTGTGGATTGAATAGCACATGTGCAAATTCCTCAGTCATGAAAGATTTGCTCCCTTGCATCCCAGAGGACGGCAACCCAAACTGTTTTAATCAGCCTGATCCTTGACTCATGCATCAGATGACCAGTGGATTCACCAAGTTCTGCTTCTTGTAGAAGTATGACTGCATCAGCAACACCTAGATCACATATTAATTGAAAGCAATGTGCAGAAACCTGATCCATGAAGGCTACAGTTCTCTTGGTAGGATTAAGAAATGAACATTATGCATAATTGCAGAGCAAACTCTAGCTGTTTTAAAAGATACTGAATTATGTGAAATGCCTGACAAGAAACAGATGAATAAGGCAATCATAGGAGATGAGGAATGAATGAAATCACAGCAGAGCAGCAGGGCTTTTGCAAAGAGCTTCAGTAGTATCTTTTAAACTGTTCCCACAGTTTAAAACAAGCAAAGCTGTAGCCCTAAAAGTCTACAGCAATGAAATCTGCATGAAAATTTTCAGCCACTCAGTAACTGTACCATCTTGCAAATAGGCTTTTCATTTTGTTCAGATTAGTAGCTCTCTCACATAACACTGAAGGTTACTGGGTGTCCCAAAGGAGATGTTCATGCAGCCTTGTGTCTCACCATCAGGCAAATGACAAAGCCTAGGGAAGAATGTCAGCCGTCAGGTTGTTCCTGGGGACTGCCAGGACCTAAATCCACTGGAATAAAGGATATGGGGACTATTGGTGGCAACCACATCTGCACTGACACACAGCCGTGCCAGGGCTAGGCAGGAGATGGAGAGGGCGGATGTGCTTTTGTCTCTGCCACTTCTGAACTTCAGCAAGTTTTAAACTTTCCACTCCAGCTCAGAAGCAGGTGTTGTATTGTAACACTCCCATTTGGGGTCATGTGGGAATGAAACAAATTTGGATGTCTGATTCCTTTCTATGTGAAGGGCACTGATGCTGACTATAGACAGAGACCTCTCAGCTTTAAATGCTGCTGGTTTCCCACTCCTTCCCTTAAGATGTTAAGAAATAAAATGTAATTCAAGCTTGAAGCCACAGATGACTGGTGAGATAAGGAAAATGAAAGCCACTCTTCATCAGCCAAATCTGAGAGAGGACTACTAATTCAGATAGTGTAAAAAGGTATCACCAAAGTGTTCTGGAAGTTAAGGATAACAATTCAGCTTGACTGCTTTGTGTGTGATTAGCATAAGCACAGTAGGATGAGGTGCTGTATTAATAGGCATGCATGCAGAACTGAGAAATGTTACAAAGCCAGGCATCAGTGACATCCATTTGAAAATTCATACTCAAACATTCCCTATTTCCAGTTCCAGACTTATGATTAGTTAATAACCTGTTCTAAAGTTCTAAAGAGAGAGGAAGCCAGGTCCTGTGCCAACCATGATCAATCACATTGTGAGGAATGAATGGCTTGCATTGACTGATCTTGTACCCAGTACAGGAAGTGAACCTCTGGGACTTCAGAGAAGCCGGGTTTGTTGGGGGAGGACAGCTGGATGTTACCGCAGGACTGTGACATGGTAATGTTTTTCACTGGTACACTGGGGAGAGATCACAGAAAGGAGATCTCTGGGCTGTTTTCTCCTTTAGAAAGGGTGCTTATCATCAATTTAATTGTCAAATGAAAAAATATATTTCTTTTTTGTTTTGAAAGACAGTCTTATTTGTTTAATTGCAGTAAAAAAGGTAAAAGGCAAATGGAAAAGAATATACAATGTTAGAAAAGAAAAAACTTTCAGTTGACCTAGATAAAATTTTTTCTGGAGTTCCAGTTTGGAGAAGCTCATGAGATTCTAATTTTTGGCTTGGAGAAAGCTACAGCATCATTAAAAGCTTGAAACTGGAGGAATTACTCTTTGTCCCATTGTCCTAGCATCCCACCTGCCCAAGAGCAAAGATGGTTCTGGAACTGAGTAGTGTGACATGTTCCAAACCTCCTCCTCTGCTGAATAGGAGAGAGAAGCAGCTCAGCCTGCCCTGCAAGCATTCCCCTTGTTTCTGTGGTGACCTGTTTGGTAGTAATAACAGCATGCAGACAGGAAAGAAGGGTTGTGCTGGCCTTACCTTTTTCCACAAAGACTCGGAGCAGAATCTAAGTAATATGTAAGCCTCTTTGCATTTTGACTCTTATGAAACCATGTTTGATAGGAAGGAGGCTCATTACAGGAGCTTTTACAGGACAGAAGAGAAATTAACTGAAATGCAGCCTTTTCTTTCTTGTTTATCACAGGTGGCAGGATTTGCATTATGTGGGAATGATGAGAACCAGAGCTGCTCCTTTGTATGGTAGATCAACTTCATGTGGGAAGTGGATTTTTTCTGTACCCAGTTCAACACTGGCAAAACAACAGGCTGTTTGTTTAACAAGACTAAACCCATGTCTGTTCCGCTGCCCAAAAATATCTCTCACAACTTATCTTGTGACGGAGGTCAGCCTCAGATAACTGAGTCCTTGTCTGTGCCTCACGATGGTGTGAATGAGCAGGCAGGGAGAAAGTTTGCATTTACTCCCTACATTCCCACTGGGGTCCCTGTGGCCCATGCAAAGAAAAATGTGTCATGTGCCCCTAAGCCCCATGGTGAAATTCTTCACTATTCTTATTTATCCAAGACTCCATTTCAAACATCACTCCCACCAAATTCAACAAAAAACAGGCACAGGAAGCCTCTAGCTCTTGCCTTTTAACAGTGCTGCAGTACTGCTGGGGTATTACAAGCATGGCAAAAAGTAAGGCACCAGGAAAATACATCAGCTGCTTTAGCTGATAATTTTCAAGAAATTTCAGCTTTGAATTTTTACATGGGTTTTTTTATACTTATATTGAGTAGCAAATAACTTCTGAGTACATGCTGTGATGTAAAAGCACAATTTCTTTTTGAACACAGCCTTTTAAGCAGAACACATATGTGGATAGAGCTCCCTAATAAAATTCCTCCACTGAGCTACATAGGTGATAATAATTGTAAAATTCTGAAGCCACTAGAACCTGAATGGTGATTATTCATTTCACAAAAACAACAGCAGTATAGAATAAGTCAATGTATAGGTCTTGGCTCCTGTTTGAAGAAATCATGTTGCAGGTCACATGCTGTGCCTAACAAAAAAAATTGCCCAGTTAGAAGGGGATTGTAAGTAACTTGCAGAGTGTTTTAAGTCTTTGGAAGCTTGAAAATAGCATGAAAGAGCACAGAAGTTTTGGAACTCCATGCCTTTCTCATCCTTAATATCATATCCGGTCATTTAGTCGGATGGCAGTCATGTGTTTGCTATGCCTTTGAGAGAGTCAACTAAGACACTGCCTGGTATGCTTTACTTGCCTGTAAATTTTTGCTTGAGGTAACTGTGGAGAAAAGACACCTTGAGGATGGATCAATAAACAGGAAAATGAAGTAATCAAGTCATGTCTTGGCATGTAGCACTAAGTGGCAGTGGCTGGAGAGGTCTTTGCCTCAATTACTAGCCCTTTCTAGTGGCAGAGGCATGTCAAATAATTGCAACAGAGATGCCCTGACACAATTTAGGCTCCTCTCCTCACTCACTTCTACATGATGTTAATGGTATCTGCCTTTTGCTCACAGTGAAGGAAATACAACTGCAACTTGGCACCAGCATAAATTAGTACGGCATCCTTGGCCAGGATGCAGTCCTTGGGACCTAGACAGCCTGATTTTTCAGTTGAATGTCATCAAAATGCAATTAGTGATTTCATGTTGTCTGAAACACAGGTAGAGTGCTGAGCTGGGTTCAGTGCTTGATAACAAAATGTGCAGGGAAGTTCCTATTAATAGCATGCATGCTGATCTTGTGTTAACTATCACACATGTTCAGGGAATATGTTTGTCATGCTGTATGGATCAGTTTGGTCCAGCTTTTGATGCGCTCATTTCATTTATGACATTCTGTTCACTCGTACAAGGATGGAAATTTTTCTGAGGACATGGGATTTATCAAAGAGGACAAGGTTATTCCTGGGATTTAAAGGGAGATCTAGAGCTCAGATCACTCCCTTTCATTTCAGGAAAAAAAGCAATTATTGACTTTTATGAAGCCATTTCTACCTTCTTTTCCTACCAATATATCTTTTGCACAGCAAAATGTTACGTTGAACACATAACTTCTAATTCTGCAGAAGATGGATATTGCTCTGAAATTTAAAGACCTCTGCACCAGAATTCTCTTCCTCAAAATCTACTGAGAATGCCATGAAGGCCTCAGGGTTTAATCCCTCATTTCTTAATACACTGGAAGTGATCAGCAGTGAACCTTTTAATGGAAAAGAGGGAACATTTCAAAACCCCCTCATTACTATTCACAGCCTGTTTTGAAAGAAAAGTACATAGTGGCTTGCTGTCCAGAAGGGCACATGCCCTTATTCTCTTGTAAATCTGCCCAGGAAGCATTTCACAGGACACCAGCCTGAATTATATTGCTCCTGACAGTGATGTCAGAATGAGCAAATACTGAGGTCATCTACAAGAAATGCTGTCAGCATGGCACAGCAGTCTTCAGCTTGTAGACCTATGTTTTCCTTGTCTTAAGAAAAAATAAAGAGACCAGAATAACTGCCTTTCAGCTTCACAGTGTGATTTCATGAGCCTTTGCCTCTGGCTGCAAACAGGCAGGGCTCCCTGGATGCCTGCCTGGGCCTAGGGCTGCTTCCTCCTCTTGCTGCCAAAGGAGTCAGCTGCCTGTGGGGATAAATGACAGGGGTGAGGGCAGCTATGACCCCTGGCAAGGCTGTCTGCAGCCCTGCTGCCTGCACTGCCTTTCCTGGGGTTTCATCCTGATAGCGTTGATGTCTTATGTCTGCAGGAATTGAACCCACAGTGACCTGCTTTAGTATTTTCTGTGTTTCCCATGTATTTTGGTTCCCCTGAATTTCAAAGAAACCACTTCTTTGATTCTGCTTTGACATGGGACCCTGGTATATAAGTGGCCACTGATAAAGGTCAAATTTGTCCTCCAGGATGACCTCAGTGGTTTTAAAATCTCTTTGCCACAGCACCATACATAAAGTACAGCTGGTAGCAAACAGCTTCCAAACACTGCACATCCAGGTGTTATTGGGAAGCCTGGTATTGCAACATTCAAAGTCCTGTGAAGCAAAATCTAGGTGAGGCTGAGCATCTGGGTGGAGACGTATGGTCACGGACATAGAGCAAGCTGCACACTGACTGGTTCCCATGAAGCAATGGCTGCGTTATAGAGCAGGGTGCCTTGGCTGAGAGGGACATGATTTCCCTGAGGCGAGACCTGCCTGCAGTGGAACAGGAGCTCCAGTGGTGTTCTCCTTTCAGCTTCAGGGACAGCAGAGCAATGGAGGGGGGCGCTGTGTAAGAAGAGAGGAATGAGTTTAGTCCCGTCTTCCCCTGACTCTTCCTGGTTTCATTCACAAACAGAGCAAGCACATTTTCTGCACAGAGCTGGCCTGCTTGGGAAGGATGGGTGTGTATGCTAAATTTGGGTGGGGTTTTGATCATTATCCAAAAACTGAGAGGAATTTTCATCATAACTGCAAAGCTCAACTCTCTACTGCAGATCAGAGAGAGAAGGATCAGTGGAGTTTGTGGAAAGTGCGTGGTAAATACCGCTGGCAGCCGCTAACTGAAGTGAAAATCCTCAGCATCTCCAACTGAGCTGCTCTGCATGCTTGAGGCTGCATGTCCCAAAACCTACAACATGGAAATTTCAACCACCCACTCCAGTGAACCCAGTTATACTGTTTCCAGTACTTTTTCAGAGCTATTTTTTATACTGGAGAGATCTAGCCCACCTCCTGTTATTCTTTGCTTTCCAGCCGTTCCAGCATTTCCTTGCTGCTTCTGTGAGGGATGAGGGCAAAATTAATCCCTATTTCCTCTAATGCAAAGCTGGTCCCTGAGCACCCCTGTGTCTCTCCCTGCTTCTGCTGTGCAGTCCTTTCTCACAGCAGGGTACCACTGTTTTGATATGGAGGAAAGTTAAACGCTTTGTTCTCCCTGATGAGACTAGCACTGCCTATTGCAAATTTTAGATTGACCTAGGGATGCTCTGAAAGAACAACTCCTCACATATGGCATTTACAGCTAAGAAAAAATTACATTTAGGGAAAACAATTGCTAGAATTTGTAAATGAAACTAATAGATGCATCTTGAGGTTTGTTTCATGCTCTCAGAGGTGCAAACACAGGTCTAGAGACAAAAGGCTACTCTGGCCTGGTGAGGTTAGGCATCCTTACAGAAAAGGAGGAGAAGCACTTAGCTCAGGACATGCTGTCTGCTGGACTCTGCAGACTCTGCAGTTGAGCAAGAGTTTTGCTACCTATGCTAAGAAGCAGACTGCTGTGACCACTGTAGTAAAAGTTCAAAAATTAAGCAATTTATGTGTGTCTACATGGAAGCATTCCTTATGTAGTCCTGGGACTTGTTTTTCTGGAGCTGCAAACTGGTCTGCCACTGGCTATCTCACTGGTGTCCTCTGCCAGAAGCCACTCACTGCCTCCATCCTTAGGTGAACTAACAGACATAGGCTTGGTATAATTCTGCTTTACATGGGGATTTTTTTTTCTGCCTTTGACAAGAAAACAACACTACATTATTGAATATCCTCTCTAAATTTAGCACAGGCACCTGGAGTACTAGTGCTTTACATCTCTTTCAACTGAGACAAGTCATGTAATTGAGGATTCATGCCAAACTGAATCTGCTGTTGAAGCAGCAGAACTGAGTGTAACAAATACTCTCATGTGCTGGAGAAGTCAAGTCCACTGTCTTCCACTTTCCATATTAGACATAAATTTAGAAAGTCATACAGAAAAAGATCCATGCATAACTAAAGTGTTGTCGAACTGTTTTGTAGACTGTTTCAAATTCTTTATAGTAGGGGTATGAGACAAGAGAAAGATTACCCTTATTTGTGTTTCTGTTGATTAGATACACCCTGAGGTTTTTCACAACATGGTGGGTCACCTGTGACCTCCAGCCAAGGTCAGGGTCTCTGTTTGCTACCTATTGTACAAACACTGAGTAAGTAACAGAACCTGTTCTGATAAGTGTACAATGTAAATAAACAAGGTCAGTAAAATGTTTAAAATGAGAGCACAATTTTATGGCCATCTATCTGAGGCACAGGGGAGTTACTTGCCCAAGGTCATATTGGAAGTCAGCTGGAAGGCAAGGGAGGACAAGTGCAGCTTTCCACAGTACGCATCCAAATCCTCTGGGGAGCGCCCAGTGAAGGCAAGTGGCCTGTTTTGCCACATCTGCAGTCCTGACTGTAATTTGTGATTCTACATGTGGAAACTGTTTATCAAACTTGTCATTTACAAATACTATGAGCAGTATATCTTTGGCTGTTTGTGTGTTCTTGATTGGTTTGGGGGTTGGTTTTTTTGCATTTTCATTCTGAACTGCATTATGTGCAAGCAAAATTCTTGGTTTTGCTTTTAAAGCCCAGAGACCATTAGCAATGTAAAATCAGGTTTTCTTTCTCTTAGGCAACAATGATGAGTTTGTGGTTATCGATCAACCTCGAGATCTCCTTACAGTCTTGGAGTTCGATGTTAGCAGCTCCCAGTCAGGGTCTTTCAGGTTAGTAGACAACTGCCTTTAGTGTGGCTAAGTCACCCTCATCTGCAGAGAGTGCACAGCACTTCACAAGCCATCCACCTCTTTCTGATATGTTTGACACCTTCTGAGTGAAGAGCTGTCTGTATTCAGTTTCCTGGAGTCAAATGAAAGAAAAGACTAAGCATGCTATTTTCTATCAAAATCGGTCAGATATTATGCTGGCAATTACAGAGGAAGGTATGAAACCAGAAAATCATCAGTACTGTTCGTACCAAGAAGGGTCTTTCCCGCCACCTTGTCTAAAGGTGACTCCCTGCCAGAGGAAGTCCAGGGGGCTGGCATGTCCAGGGGGCTGGTGTGTCCAGGGGGTGCGCAGGCAGGGATAACCCAACAACATGAATCCTGTTTTGCTTCCAAATAAGCTCCCTTCACTGAAAATAGCATTTCTCATTCCTATTTTCCTTCTCACTGGTTGTGCTGTCTGGATGGTGGGACAGGCATTTCTGCTTCATGTCTTTGTATTTGATTAGTGAATAGATCTACTGATTTCTTTACACCTTTTATTTCTCCCTGGCCTCTCCTATCACTATGATCTGATGGCAGAGGTCCCATTTGTACATTTAATCATTTCTTTTATAAACCCTGTAGGTTTCATTCTTACACAAACTTCACATAAACATGAAATGTGAAACACCTGATGGTGAGTTTGGGTAGCTGCTGTATGCACGATGCTTATCTTAACAGGGAGGCTTCCTCTGGGGCCCTCTCCCAGCACACTGGGAAAAAACATTTTGTGGGAACATTTCTGTTCAGTGTGGAAGACTACTTCTGCAGCATACCTAAAGCATGCTGACTGCAAGCTATACCTGTGAAGTTAATACCCCTCTCCCTCCTCACCAAGCCTGAAGACCTGATGCCACAAACAAGTTAGTTTATCAGCAGTGCAGCAAAACTTGGGCCAAGGATGGCACAGTTTGGTAATCTTTTCCAAAATGGCATAAATTCAAAGCCAACACTGACATGTAGCCCTGAAGGACCTTGGTCTTCTGGACAGTGAGGTGGGTTGCTAGCAGAATTGCTTTCCCTCTCTCTCTTCTTGATGACTTCTGCTCTAAAATTAACTGCTTTGTTCTGCATGTTCAACAAGTGAGACTGAGAACAATCCTTCTTGCTCATGTTATGCTATCAATCAGTGTAATCATCTACAAAAAAGCAGAATCAATCACTGCTCTCCGTTCCACCATGTGCTGCTTAAACAAAGGGGGTAAATGATCTGCTTCCATCTGGTGTGGATGTTGCTTACATTTGTTATTGAAGTTCACCGTGTAAGACCAATACAAATTTTTTAGGCAGTAAGTGCAAAAAAATAGACCATTTCAAAATCATTTTGCATTTCTTCTTGGCTCTGTAGAGGACTATATGATGTGTGAACAAGTTCCTCGGATCCAGGATGAAGTCATTTTTTACAAAATGACTTCAGTGTGTCAGGCCCCATTTCAAAGTTGTTCTTCACCCTCTTTGCTTCACCATTACTGCTTTGGCTTGCCTGATCTTTTGCACTAACACATGTCAGGAAGCATTTTACTTAGTGGTGTTACTATTATTAGTTTATAGAAACAGTAGGCATTTCCAGACATCTAGCTGGAGCCACCTCAGACCTAGAAAATCTGCCAGGTTAGGGAAAGAAAGTCAAGTCTAGGTGAATGATGCCCTCACTGAGCAGGTCATATATGTAGTGTTTAAGCTGGCACATTTCATGAATGTGTTCAGCTGTACAGAAGTACCTGTGTGTGCTGAATAACATATACCCATTGGTATAGGCACAGCAGCTAATACTACCAGAGTGTACATTTCAGAGTTTTAAAATTCCCAGTCCGGGAGATCTTACTGAAAACGAATTGTGCATTTCAGTCTGAGTTTAGTAAATATAGTGTCAGTCTGGAAGAAATTTAACAATGGTGAGTAGACTTCCTGCTCTGCCCATAAATAGGGGTGTATTCAGTGATATTAAACATTCCAGTTTATGGGATAAATATTGAAATATCAATCCTTTTGGCCCTACAAAGATCATGAAAGAAAGATATTGCTGTCTGACTCAGTTGATTACTTTGGATAAAGGTGACAAATCAGAGAAAACATAGGTGTCAGAAATGTATCTACTGCATATGTTTGTAAGAATTGACAGAATTTTTTTGTTTAGTTGGCTTGATATGTACTTACTAAATAAACCATATATTTTGTATCTCATATGCCATACTTCAGAGTTGTGTTTAGACATGTAAAAGTACCTATGCAAGCTGGATCACAGTCATGCACATCAATATAAACACACACAGAGATCTAGGTAGATAAATATAATATATTATTTATATTATTAGAAGTTATTACCAAATATTATATGGCAGAATGATCTCAATGGCTCACTATTACAGAACTATCCAATGCATGCTATGAAACACAGCAAAAATGTAAATGAGACATTATAGAAAAATCATTAATGCTTTCTATTTCTGTCTTTGGAAGATGAATCCTGCCTTGCTCTGGGTCTGTTTTTCCCAAAGGTTAGTGAAGTGCGAATTAAAAAGTGTGAGGAGCAATCAATTTCCTAACAGATTTTATTTTGAAACCATTCTTACTCTGAGCCTCCTCTTCAGTATTGTTCCTTCATGTTTTTTGGAAACAGTCTTTTAAGACTAAGAAACAAAGAAACTCATTCTGAAGTACTAAAGCAACAAAATATTTCTATCCAAAGAAACACGAAACGGATCAATTAATGGGCATGGAAAACACGGTAAAAATAGCCTAAAAATTAAAAGTGTTTCAAATGAAACTTTCAGGGATTGAGCCCAGCCTTATTTGTTTAAGCAGTAGATTTTGGTGACTGAAGTAAGAGCAGAAACAGGCATAGAAATCAAATCACAAAGATGAGTGAAGGAAATACATATTTCTACAGATCATACATGAAACATTTTTTGCCAGAAATGAGTTTTTTTAGTCTAAAAAAGCACTCCCTCAAAATCTGTAACTTTAAAAAGTGATAGCATCTTACAAGCAGAGCAATAAACCTTTTTAAAGTTGGGGGTGGGGTGGGGGGGAGTGGTGTAGTTTTCTGATTTTGGTTTGGTTTGGTTTGGTTTTTAATAGGTCATAAAATATAAAGTGAGGTTAATAAATCAGGGGCAGTCTGGTCTCATTAAGGATGTTATCTGTATCATATGTCGCCTGAGCATCAGGGAAGTGATGTTCTGTGGCACCCAGAGGATCAGGCTGAATTTTCCAGGGACAGCAAGGACACATTCAGTAAAAAGAAGGAAGAAACTGGAGGTTTTAAGTCATAATACTACTTAAAACACTGAATGCTGTAATTGTATTACCTGTTGTTGCTAACAGTGATTACTAGAGGCAGAATATGTGACAATTCACATGTGAAGTGGAAAATGATGAGTACGGGAAGGAAAATTCCCAGAGCATGCAAACACTAACACAACAATGAAAAGGCATGTAAAGAGTAAATCATTCTATCCTGAGGTTAATCAAGAAAACAATGGAAATTACTAAAGATGTGTAACAAAACACTTCAGAGAGAAAAAAAAAATTGAACTATTGAAGATGTGTTCTAAAAGAAGTCAGGATAATATCAAAAAGCTTTTGATTATTTACACTTTATTGCACTGAGTCTATAAATGATGTGTCATGCATCGTCTCCTTCCTGGGCTGTGTAGAGAGAGCAACCACCAAAATAACACCCCCAGCAGTTCGTCTCCCATCAAATTTGTGGTTATATAGATCCCATTCCTCATTTACAAGTGATGTTTCACACAGAAGTGACTTACTGAAAAGTAACCTCCTGGGAAAATAGCTTCATGATCACTGATATGAGAGTGCATAGGCACAGCAGGCAGCTAAAAGGGTATTATTCATAAATATACTTTATTATTTAAAACAAATGAGATTTATGCCATCTTTGTCATTGTGAAACATAGTACTGTTTCTCTGACTTTTGTTTTTAACTAGTATTCTGATAGCTTGTTAGGCATACTCCATTCTGTAGGATTGGGCTATGATTTATTTGACTCAGACAAAATGTCTAATTTTTTTCATAGATAGCTCTCATACATGCTCTCCCCTCTCACCCCCCACCAACTCTGAGGTAAACCTTGCATAACTGCAGCATGACAGTGACGTTTGGCTTTGCACAGAGAATGGTAGCTCTCATTTGAATTAAGGAGATTACACCCACTTCAATCATCTGCATTTTACTGATACATTTATGTGTATGTTTAGATTAGACCAGAGAGCATATTTTATTCATTATGGAGAAACTAGAACCCAGGTGTGATATTTCAGTTCTTGCCTGGAGTCATGGTGTGTCTCTTGGCTATTTGCTTCCAGTAAGATGGATGCTTGCCTGGGGGATATCCTGCCAAAAAATCAGTGCCTGCAGGTATTCCTCCTCCAGTCCTTTGCTCCGGACCAGATCTCAGGCCCCAGCCCTTCCATACCCTGAAACCATACTGGGCATCATGTAGCTTCACTGTCCTGACGGAGGCAGTGTACGCAGAGTGTGCTCCTTGCACCTTGGTACACCTTTCTCCAGAAACCTCAGATAGGAGTGCGGGTCCTTTTCTTCATGAAACAAAAATTGAAGGTCTTAGTTGAAAGTCTAGCAACAAAAATGTACTTGTAAAATAAAATTTAAGTCACAGTTCTAGCTAAAATTTAAAAAGTGTTTAACAGTCTATTAAATAATGCTTGGCAATGCGTGGGGGGTTAGATCTTATAGCTGTCTGAGACTACACACTGTTGCTCTTTTGTGAGTTCACCAGCAAGCTTCTCCCTGGCCTGACAACATAATGCCTGTCAGAGGAGCTAAAAGGCTGCAATTATCCGCATAGATTGGTAAAGCCGTGATATCTGAGAGGTCAACTGCATGATGTAGAGTCCACAACTGATACATAAATGATGCCAAGGACACACTGATTAGCAACGTATTTTACACTAGCATGTGGCATCTTCTAAGCTGAAAATATCGTGAATTCAGAATGAAGGTTCACAAAACTAATGAGTGGCTACATGGAATTCTCTTTTCAAAAAAGCACATGTTATAATTCCTTTTTTTTTAATTTACGCTACCAGAATCACAAGACCTAGTGTGCACTTGTCTATTTCCCTTGAGCCATGAAAATCCCAGCCTAAAACTATTTTTAAAAACCCTGGTATATTCTACTCTAATCATGCACTTCTTTCAAGCAAATCATCACTTCCACATACCTCTTGGTGTGTCTACAGAGAGGCACCCCGTATTTCCAATTCCCCATGGCAGGTGACAGTGGAAGTTCCTGAGCACTGGCCATGACTTGTGGATGTCCTTTCTGCATTGCTGCCCCTATTTTCTTTTCTTTCATGTTTTTCAGTGTTCTTTCCTTAGCAACAAATGCATTTATTTAATAAGCACTGAATTCAGGGAATCTGTTGTAACCTCCTCAAAGGGGCTGGAACCCTGATGTATAGAAGCATTGATAAACCCTAATTCATCCTCAATGACAAAGTTACGTTCATTTTTTAGAAATTAAAATCTAAATTTAGCTGAAGTCAACAGGAAGAATCATCTGAAGAGACTGTTTAAGTGTTGCAATCTCATTTTCTGAACTGTGTGGTATCTTACTAACATGTCTGGGGGAAAGAAAACCGCTGATACGAGGTTCTGACCATGAAACATTCACAAAATTACATTTCATTCAGAAAGATGAACACAGATGAAGATGAGGATTTCAAGTGAAAGTGGCTTGCTTTCTTTCTGCACTGGAAACATTTCTGGTGGACTTATAAATGCGATGTGTGCATGTATCCGGCAAAACTTTGCATATGTGTGCATACACACACTGCACACACTCACACATACCTGCTCAAATCAGTACCTGACAGCCTTTCATTTCTGACAGGCAATATCAAACTGGATACAGAGCAGTAGTGACATGCTCACATCTGGCATGCAGGTCCAGGCAGCTGACATGACATTCACATTCTGCTGGAATGAGGAATGAAATGATTTTTTTTCTGTCTTGTGGAATGTTTTTTTTATGGGAAGGCTTTTCTCCACTGGGATCATGTGCACAGTCTGTAACATCTAGCGTGAGTTCATGTCTGAAAACTACTATCAAGTGTTTTGTATCTTGCTGCTGGTGCTCAGGTTTTCCATAAACACAAATACTGTGATTACCTCTCATTTGAACAGCACCTCCACCTCAATCAGGGCTGCTGTTTCTGCCAAGCAAACACAAAGGTCAATCAGCAGTGCACAGGAGTTGCACAATTGTTATAGAAATCTTCATGAGCTCTTGTTGAAGATAAAGAAACACCATGATCTTTTCCTATAATGTGTGCCATATTAGTTGGAAAGATGCTGAGATTTCACAAAGTTGTAAGCATGTCCAATGCATGCAATAGCCTAGTTCTGCCTCTGCGAACAACAGTCTCCTGCACCTTCAGCAGCCCTGTGACTGTGCATTTCAAACAGTACTTTCCAAGCTCCTTCTAGTCTTCTCCAAAGCTCCCAGTTTTTGAAATTGAAGTAATTAATCAGTTAGGGATCATTCACTAGTAAAATTTTATCAATACCTTCTCATACCAAATCTTCAAAAACAATTGTAGGTATTAGCTTTACTTCAGCTGTGGCTTTTGAAAGTCCCATACCCAAGAAATATGGACTCCCCTGGCCACTGCCTGGCTAAAGAATTTTGGTTTTTAGGAGTCATGTCAATACATGATCCGTGTTGATTTAAAAATACAAGAGAAAGATAGCTGTGAATGGTTTTATCTATGTTCCTAACAAGTTTTAGAGGACCTTGTATGTTCCCACACTACTAATCATTTCTGCAAAAGCAGTTTTTTGTCTTTGTCCTGTGTCTGATGAACTTTAGGAAGGAAGGAACAGCAGCAGAAAACATGCTTGCCAGCAAGTACTGCTTGTATGAAAATAACTTGTAATTGTGCTAAATAAATTCCATTCTCAGATTTTTCCTACTGTCCTTTCCAGTGGGCATTATATGATGAAGGCACATCACATACTGGATATTATAGCCAGAGCACCATGGAGAGTTATGAATCCTGTTTCTATGGCCCTGGGTGAGGCTGCACTGAGGGTGCTGTACAAGGCATCTAGCCTCCTATTCAAGGGGGACAAGAGGCATCTCTGAGGGTCTAGCTTGGACTTCAGGTCCTAAGACACATGGAAGGACTGAAGGAGCTGAGGTGGCTTGGTCTGAAAAAAGGAGTCTGCAGTACAGTCTCAGAGTTGCCTGCAGTTGTGCAAAGGGTGACTGCCAAGGCAATGGGGTGGCAGCAGCTGGTGAGATCAGGCCCCAGCGTTGCAGCTTGCAAGCTCAGGACAGATATCCTACTCCTTAGGAGGTGATGCAGTACTCCACAGAGGGGTCTCCAACCTTACAGGCTTTAAAGGCTTGGCTAGGCACAGCCCCACCAACCTGTCAGAGATATGGAGAAAGTCCTGCCTCAGACAGAAGATCAGAGCAAAGATGTCCAGGGTGCCATCCCAGGTAACATTTCTGTGATTCTCTATGTGATTGTATGAACCATGCCACCATGCTTCAGACCTAAATGTACAATGTATTTCACTTTCTTATTTAAAAGTTAAATTGACATATTTTTCTGCCTAAATTCGGGGATGTTTTCTACAGTCCTCAGTGCAGGACGTGTACAGCAAACTGATCCTTCTGCCCCTTCTCAGGACTGTGTGTGTTCCAGCACATGTCCCTGCCAGAGAGGCTTGCTGTCCTTTTAAGGCTCACTCTCTCTCTCTTATCTGTCAGGTGATAGTTGTGGAGCTGGATTTTAACACTCTGAATGCATCTGAAGACAAATCACAATACAGCATAGGTGTAATTTTTCTTCAGTACAGTGAGATATCTGCAGCTAGATGTCTCAGAAGCAGAATTCAGTCTGAGAGTTCATCGGGCTGTGACACAAGTTTCTCAAGCAGGAATGAATCTTTTGTGTGTACTGGGGAAGAGGTGAGTAAGGAAAGAGGACATTATGAAATAGGGAGAAGCATGTCTCTCTTTAACTTCTCACAAACCAGTTTGCACAAGTTTTCTGAGATGCAGAAATTAATCTACAGGGGAAAGTGATGAAGCAAGATCACACCAAGCCACAGATGGAAATACCATAAATATGAGCACAGAGAGACTATCTGTATGTTTGTTTATATGTCTATTTATCTGTAAATCATCTCACCATGATGCTTTCATAGCAACGTCAGATTTGCAGCCCATCTAATGCCTGTACCTTGACTGCTAAAAATCGCTCTCACTTCAATTCATCAGCTTTCGCAACTACCACCAGCATGAATCCCTTAATGAAAACAAGCCATGGTGGTTATCCACATGTGAATCTCTGCATCTGCCTGCTTGTTCATTTATTTTCATAACTTTTATGGGTTTTCTTTCCATGGGAGAGTCCTCTGTGAAGACATGTTAGCTAAGTTTACAGTGTAGACAGAGGGAAAATGGAAGTAATCACCAGTGGGCAGTATTTCAGTTTTCTACGGTAAAAGGAGATTAATTCAATTACATTAGATATATGGCACACAAGCATGGAAGTCAGGGTCAGTGATAGGAACAAATTCACGGGAGATGGTCTCTCATTAGCACAGCAGTGATGTGAGAACCTAGGAGAAGAACCTAGTGGCAAAGATATAGGAATTAAAAAGCGGCCCTTCAGAAAAGTGTTTGGGTCCAACCTGCCTTTAAGATTGTCACTGTGCAACCTCCTGAAGTCATTTATTATCAGTTAAGAATCCCTAATCTTCCTTAGATTCTGTTTTTCATGATGCTTTTCAGTTACCTCCCAAACTGATGTGGTTGTTTGCTGCCCTTCTGGTTTGCTAGTGTTCTCAGTTTATATCTTCTTTATTATAATTTCTTTTTTTAAAAATAATTTTTAATAAACACAAAGGTTTCAAATTAAATCCAGGTGACCTATTGCCTTTCATCCTTTCCAGTAGCAGTACATTCAAATCCAATACTTTTTCTCTAGGACTTAACCTAAAAGCAGCAGGCACCTCATAATGGAAGGAAACAATAACCCATCATGATAATTATCTATACATTTTTCATGCATAACACATATGAGCTTTTTCAACTCCATCTGCATTTAAACATGTAACTGTCATCACAAATGTCAGCCATTTCTAAAGGAAATTCCAGAAGAAATTTTAAAAAATCAATTTTTCCATACTTTATCTCTGTAAAAAGAGTTTCTCTTGTCTTTTTCTCCTTATTATTAGCTCTGAAACAAAGAAAATTCTAGACTGCTGCTTAGACCTCATACCTTTCTCAGAAAAGTCATCCTATTACCTTTCACAGATTGATACATGTGCATTCACAGCATCAGGCTTTTGCTACAAAATTTACTGCAATTTGTTCCTAAGTAAAAGTACCCCAGATGTGACACAAGGACACCTTAGCTTTAACCTTGTTTTTACCCTAAGTTATTCTCTCCCCACTAGATAATTTTCTCTCTGGCTTTTGGTTACACTTCTTGTGTATCCCTACCTTCACGGTGGGAGTCTGCACAGTTGTTACAGGGGTGTGATTGCAATGAGAGACCTGAATTTTCTGCATAGTGTGTGCTCCTAAGATGGAATTTCAATACGTGCAAAAAAACACCATCTCACTTGAAGGGTATGGAAAAAACTCTCTTACCTTTTAAAGTGGATGGCTATTTTAGATCTGGCTGCTGTCACTAAAAGGGTCCAGCAAATGTGTCTCTAAAAATATGGAGATTATTTTTCACCTATAAATAGATCCTTTAGAAATGAATAGAAACCTCAGAGAGATTTTAACAGTCACAGGCACATGTAATGGCTTGCCTGTGGTAGTTGTAAGCCACCTAGCACTTAGAGCAAGCAGTAAGAATGTGCAGCTGGGTGATGGATAACCACTGATGAGCCGCATGCTCGGGTTGCTCAGTATCATTTGTCTGTGTATCTGGCCTGAGTCTTTTGAACAAAATAGAGCTACAAGCTTCCAGTCAAAGATGGTATGTAGCCCAGCCAGTGAAATGATGGGGTTAATTCCACCAGGCCAAGAAGGTTCAGGCCCATGGTACACCCAGCCTTGAAAAACCTACATGAAAGTCTGGAAGAAGCACAAGGCCAGTGCTTGTCCCCTGGTCTGTGACCTCTCCTTTACAGAAGATATCAAATAAACCAACTAGTCACAACCTGAACTGAGTTGTCATCTCTTGCTGTGGTTTAGAAATGTGTGCAAATTTTCATAACCATCTTATCTCCAAGGTAATGAGCAGTGTTTTGTCCTGAGCAAGACACAGACCCCAAATGGCAGATTAGTATTTGAGAATTTCCTTGTTATTTCTCTAACAACAACAAAACTGCCAAGGAACTAAAAATGCTCCTCATTACAAGAAGTGAAATAACCAAAATTCAAAAAATGCCCATACTTGCTATTTTTACACAAAAATGCAGATGTGCCAGGAACTCCTAAAAATGCATGAGGGTTTTTCTAAAATTTGTTGATTTATGTAGAATGAAATTAAATGGTAGAGCCTTACAAATGCCTCAGATCGATACCAAGCTTGGCTTGCTGAGGCCCACAAAGGAAGGTGGGGTTAGAAAACAGGAGCCGCTGAGTCCTCTGCCTGTTGCTAAAGTGCTAGCTCATTTCTTTCTATTAACATCAGCAGTATTTTTAGAAATGTTCCATGTTACTCTTTTCACTTACCCTTTCAAACATACTTGTTTTCTCTTGACCTATTGGCTGAACTGTAGTTACTGTTTTCACCTTCTACAGAAAAAGCTACTGACTTGTGGAGATACTGCAGCTTTCCTTTTGATGTCTCCTGGCTGTAAACTCAGGGCAGCCTACCATTAAAACAGTGTCTGCTGTCCTTTCTTCTATCACTGTTTATTAATCCTTAACTTTTACTAGGCCAATTAATTTCCAGTGTCTTGTCTGGTGCAGTGTGCTAAGAGAGGATGGTTTGTGCTTATAAATATTTTAATTAAAGGTTAACTCAAATATCAGGGTTTAACAGCCTTTAGAACTGAATTTACAATATGTCTGACCTGACTAATCATGCTGTGGGCTAATTAGCAACATGACAGGCACAGTGCTAGTCAGGGGAGTGATAGAAGAGGCAGGAGCTGTGCCCTGTGTAGGGAGCCCAGTTTCTCGGTGATGCTGGGAGAAGCACAGCACAGCTTTGCTTGGGGCAGGAGTTAGTGTTGTGGAAGATCAGGTGCAATGAATCTCTCAGTTTAGCCTCGTGTCTGTGAAAGTTTGTTTCCTGGACCAGCTGGGATTTTTTTTTAGCAAAGCCTCCCCTTCTTCATGAACATCTTCTGCACTGATAAAAATCCGAACTTTTTACAGGGAAGGGGCAGTTTCCCTAAGTTTCTGGACTGAAGATACCGTTACTGTATCCGCTTGGAAACAAGAGGGTGGTTTTGTATTAGATCTTTGAAAGCACAAAAAACCAGAAGCAGTCCAAAAAATTTAAATTTGCTTGGGATTGACAATTGAATTACTCAGAAGGAGGATAGGAAATATCTACTTGTGATGCTGTGTAAATTCCTGATGTGCCGACATGCTGGATGTTCTGTGGAATTCTGTTCCCATGCCTCAGTGGGTATATGGCAGAAGTTAGAAAAGCTCAACCACAGGCAGGAGATGACCAGAGGCAGCACAGCCTCTGCCCAAGGAAATGAGAGGGTTTGACCTTGGAGAGGAGCTGACAGGGTGTTGTTGAGAGGGCTCTGTAGACACTGAAAGACACAGGTACGTGGGCAGAGGAAAAACAGCTCAATGCTTTTTTCATCACGTGCTATGCCACAGGAATGTGGATCTTCATGTGACCTGCAGCTGAGCATGGGAACTCCTAGGTGCAGGAGTAGTAGCATATAGGTGCTAAATTCCCACAGTAATGTTAAAGGCACTGAGCTTCTTAAAGCAAAAGCCACTGGAAATTGCTAATGACTAACCCAGCTGCCCTGGCTGACAACATCCTGTGCTGCCAGTTGCTTCCAGGAGAGTGCTCAGGGGCAGCTTCTCAACACACTCACTCTGCCCTGCCCTGAGCACTGGATTTTTTGTCAGCTGCCAATGATGGGACACAAGATGAAGATTTGGTCTAACCTGGTACAGTACTTCCCATGCAATAATTTCTTGAAATTCTTTACCTGCTTTGTTTTGGTTCTCAGCAGAAGGTGTGTTTTCCAGAGAGAAAGATTTTGTTTCCAAGAACACGGCTGTTTCAAAGGACAAAAATAAATAATAGCTGAAATCTCAGTGAAATGTTTAGAATTTATTCTTTGCATATTTTGTCCCCAGTATCAGGGAGATGCTTTGTAGCCCAGTTGAGTGGGGCAGTCATTGGGAGAGCCCTCACTGCCTGCTTAGTCAGGCAAGTGGGAGGTTTCTCAATTCCTAAACACGCACACTGTAAATGCCTATTAAAAATTGTTCTAGCACTTCTTAGTAAGAGAGGTTTCTTCACAAAGGACTGCAGTTTTTTCAATGGGAAATGAAACCAACCATTCTCCCTCTAAAGAGCTTTTTCAATGCACATACTTTTTTTCTACATGCTACCAGCTGAACTGCCCCTCAGACATGAAAGTATAAAACATAATCAGCATTATACCAACAGCTGTGTAAAACATAGAATACAAGGTCTGTATTTTTCTCAAAAAATTGAACTTATAGGGTAGCCAGTCAAGAATTTTGCACTGATTGTAAAAGGGAAAAGAAATCTGTCAAAATAGAAAATCCTGTATTCCCCATGGAATCAAAAGTTTCTGGAACTCAGCATACACAGAGAAGGTAAGGCTCCAACTCCTGTTACACTGGGGTGAAGATGTTTTACTATAAAGAATATTAATAAAGCTATCAAATATGCAGTGTCATAGAGCTACATCAGGTTATATTTGTGGCAATAGACACAGCTCAGGAAGTGCACAGGGAAGTGCACACACATGAGGTGCAGTCAGGGAAGCCTGTTGGAATCAGCTGTGGATACTCATAAACTGTAACTTCCTAGATTTAGCTAGAATGTCTCTCAAATTGATAAGAGAAGAGACAACAGACGGGATCAAATTCTCATATCCTCATCAACATGTTTTCTACAGGCCTCGTTCAAGGAGGCTGCTATTTTCCTTTCAGAAAATTCCTAAGGGAGGGTGAGAATGGTAAACAGCACCTGCTTCACCACAGGGACAGGCCAGGCAATCCTTGTGGAGTACAGCATGCAATTAAAAGCCTCGGTGACTGTTAAAGGGGAACTGAAATGGCTCTATAACCTCCCTCCTGTCATCTGATTATACAGAATACCCTGCTTTCACAGATTATAAGAAACAGGGACACTCATCTTTTAATGGCTGAAGGATACTGCAAGGCTTTTAACTGCAGTCCTGCAAACAGTAGAGGCTCTTGTCCCTTCCTCATCTGAGATACGCTCTGGTGGCAGTGCATCCCGTGCTGACAGTAGCAAAGGTCACTTGAGCAGGCATGGAGCTGACCTAGGAGTCCAAACTTCCTGGGATTTGCTGCAGTGAGGTGATCTGGGGATAAGTCTTCTGCAAATGCCATCCAGGTTTGAATGTGTAGATCAATGATTAAAATCTTGTTGGTGAATGACAAAATTCACTGCTGTTGTGAGGGCAGGTGGCCAGCTGTCCACAGAAGCATGAGGCTATAGCCTTGTCTCTGAGATTTATGGTCTTAACATGATGTACTTCTGAACCAAAAATAGATAGCTGCCAATTGCAAAGGGAGCTGAACTACCATCCTTCCTAATGGAAGCAGAATTTTCTTCTGATAACATTTTTGCAAGAATTAATGACGGTTTTCTAGACAAGTCTCTGGTGCAGTTACCTGCTCTTTTGGGAGCAATGCAGAACATTTTGTTACTCTTCTTAATGACTGAGTACTGATGGTGTTTTATGTTTACATGCATGTAGTCTTTGCTCCAAAGAGCTGATGGGTTCACATGTGAAGAGTGCAAACATTTAGTTTTCTTAGTGAAGAAGGACATTCACCTATAACGTTTCCCAGATACGTTGTGTGACCAGGTCTGTAGTCCTGGCAACTGCTACAGCCTTCTGGCTACCTACAAAATCTATTTTACTTTGATTGTAAATCAGTGTTTCCCCTTTTGTTGCCTTGTTGAGCCTTATCTTTTTTTGCTAACATAGCACTTGCTTTGAAACTCTTTCTTTCCCTTTCTCTCTTTTTTATTTTTTACAGCACTGGATAATTTCCCTGGCATTGACTAACTTGACTTTTTATATACTTGCATGACTTCTTTTACATTAGATTTTTGGAAACTCTGTGCTAGATTTTCACCTTTGCCAAAAGCCTCTGTTGGGAAGAGTCTGTTTGGACTCCTTGAAGGAGTGTGGCTTTTTCCAACAGATATCTACCTACTCCTAGTGGCCACACAACAGGGACAAGCTGTGCTTAAGGATTTGTATGCTGGATTCTTTATCACACTGCACATTGCTAAGAGGTGTGGGGAAAGGAGGAAAACTGGGAAGATAGACAGTGGTAATGAGCAGGAGAAGGCCTCATGAAGGAAAGCTGACAGGTGATGATGACTGGTATCATCAGAGCATGGATGAGGGAAGAGGAAGGAAATGAGGGAGCATCTGGAGATGGTCTGATACTTTTGCAGCAGCTGAGTGTCTGGAGTGATGCTAGTGTTTGTTGCCTGTGAGCAAAGAGGACCCAAGGGACCACAGGAGCCATTGATGGTCTTGAGGGCAGGCGGCCTCAGGGGAGGAGGAAAATGGCTGAGCTCTGCAATGCCCTTGGCCCAAGGTCCCAGCAGGGAGGGTTCTCTTTCCCAGGCTTCTCACTGTCTTTGGAGCTTTCTAGGCTTGCTGGTTTGATCTTTCTCTTGGTGGTATTTCTGTTTACCCTCTGTGCTTGTTTCTGGCAGGTTGAGCCTTGTGCCTCTTCTTGCGGTGTATAGAGGCTAGCAGTTTGCTCCAGGGATGCAGATCTCTTCAGGCTGATTCCTGGCACTGTCAACAGAGGAGACTGGGGAGGCTGTCCTGTGGGAGCACTGAGCTGTGCCCAGCCTTCCCCAGGCACCCCCATTGGCCTCTCTTAGAGGTGTGTTACATGGACCTGGAAGTCAGGTCTGCAGCTGCTGTTGTCATGATTTGTAACTAGGCCATAGGAATTAACCGAGTTATTCCTACCTCAAGAGCTCAACTCCTGACACATCTTTAAAGAAAAAAAGGGAGTGTTGATATAAAACATTGAAGTGATAACATTAACCTAGAAAATTGCTCTGTTCGTTACTGTTTTTTTAAACAGGAGGGTTTTTTTACTGTGAGTTCAGCTGGCTTCTGCTTCTAGCTGTTTGATCTTGTTAAGCCCCTGCCTGCTGAAGAGCTCTCTGCTAGTAGTAATTACCTGCCCATGCAGCTATTCCTGGACAGGCAGCAAGTCACCTCTCAACCTTTCCTCAGCTAAATTGACTAGACTGTGCTTCTTTAGTAAATAGCTTCTCCTGGACTTTCTGTCATTCTCCTTGTTTTCCTGTGAGCTCTTTTCAGTGCTGCAACGTGTCCATCACAGTGGTTCCCAGCAGAGGTGTGGGATTCCGTAGTTTCTGTACAAATGCCACATATAACTATGAAGTAACGCATCCTTATTTCTGCTGACAGTTCTGTGCTTATTGCTTGTTTTGTTAGGTGTGCTGGAAGGGCGGGTTCAGTGGGTTAACCTGCTTGACTCTGAACATTTTTGAATCTGAACTAGGACTGCATCTGTGTGTCCTATAGCCTTCAATTCTACATGTTATCTACAGATATAATGCAACATGTTAGTATGAAATTGTCTGACCACTGGAATACAGATCTGACAGTAGTAATCTAGTCACCAGTCCACCCGTTCTGCTTCAACTCTCAACTTTTCCAGCTGTATGTTTGTCATCATCTAAATGAAAATACATCAAATAGCTTTGCACTGTGAACAGACTCCTTTGGCCCATCGGAAATGCCTCTATTTGTCATCTATCTTTGTAACTTCAAGGTCTAACAGCAGGCAGACATCTGAATATGAATCTGCCAAGCTGATACACAACAGTATCTACTGACCAAGTTTATACTGGTGGGTAGGATTTATCCAGTATCTCATTCAAAACTGGCCTGAAAGCTCTGCTGAAGTAATGCTTGGTAGAGATCCAGGTCTGTGTACTTCTTAATTCATTCCAGTCTTCAGACCATGGCCAGCCCGCTATGGTTGATTAACAGTAATTTTCCAGTAGTTAAGCAATGAAGTATGTAATGAAGGCATTATTTAAAAAAAAAAAAAAAAAAAAAGCACCCTTCCTGGGTTTGGTAACAACGGAGTAAGAGCTGTGGTGGCTCCAAGGAAGGTATGAAGACAGAAATGCTAGCTTGCTAGGTTTTCATTTCTGTGCAAGACAGACACAGTTTAGGCCAGTTGGTCAGATCCCCTACTGATCTGAGCTCCTCACCTGGCTCCTGGGACTACTCGCACCCAGGTATCTGAGACCAACAGATACCTGTCTCCTCTGCCCTCCAGCTCCACAGTATGGACGTGAAGGACCTCGCTTGGCCCCAGGAATGCTTCTCCCTCTGCCTGCTGCTTTCTGCACTATGCACAGAGGGTGCAGAGGGCAACCTGCAACTTTAGGTGAAAGTAAAGGTTTGGTAGCTCCTGCAGAACTAAGCAGGGGAAAACTTGCTTTGAAGCAAGAGGGACAGCTGGCATACTGGAGAGTTTCAGGATGAGGAGGGTCTGGAAAAAATAAACAAGCAGCAATATACATGGTGACAGTACCGTCTGAGGATTAGCAAGGATGCTTAAGCCTGTGTGGTGGAACAGTAGGACATGAGGCTGAGGGAGCAGGCTGGATTGGTGGAACAGGTTGTTTTGAGCTGGAGGCTGTGCTGAAGGAGTCAAAAACATCCAGAGAATCTCATGAAATAATCCCGTACTGCTGAATACGTAATTCTTTATTCACGCAAATGTCCCAAGGAACACACAACAAAAAAAAAGGCTTTCACTGTGGGAAAAGAGGGAGCCTAGACAGCACATCAGAAACTTCTGACAGAAGTCCTCCATTTCTTTCAGTGAAGAGAAATAAAAGAAAAACCAGATTCGGGAACTGAGAGGTGAAAATTCGAACAAAGGCGAAGTTCAGTGGGTTTGTGCCATTGAATGATTTATATCTTCTCAGCTCTATCGTGGTGAAGATAATAAACTAGAAATAGGTCACCATGAATTACAGAGAAATGATCACTGGAAGGTTACATGCACTGTGTTTTTCTCAATGTTTTTTCTTACTGAGAGCTTCACTGTCTCAAGGGATTTTGTACATATTGGTGCTTTTTGTGATGTTTTACCTTTTATGTGACAGCTTGATTACCTATAAAGTCAATGCAAACAGCTAGTGCTTTTTTCTCTGTAGACATTGAGTTTTGAATTACTGGCCATCAAACTGGGACCTGCTGGACTTGTATGCATGTGATATCTTCACCTCTCTTTCCCAATGAGCTGTGGATTGACGGCTATTTTTGTACTCAGTTTTACTATATCTATCCTTCAATGAGAGTTCTTCCACAGTGATAAGATGCTGCTACTAAAAATGAAGCTCAAACAGACTGAAATGACCGGTAATTTCTCACTTGTGGAAATCGATTTCCAAATACACCCTACCCTTGTACTGCATTCAATGGTGGAAAAGCAAACCTGAAGAAATAATGATAATTTAAAAAACCCCAACCAACCAACAAGGAAAAAAAAAACCAAAAAAACAAACAAACAAACCAACAAAAACCCCTAAAAACAAACACCCAAAAAAAAAAAACCCTTCAAAAAACCCCACACACCCACACACAAAGAAGCCCAGCTATTTATTGCAGAGTGTGTTCTAAAGGCAGAAAAAAATACAAATGTCTTATTAAAAGATATTCCGTATATCAGAGGTGACACAGACAGCCATATGATGTGGTAGTTTCTATAGTGACTACTCGCTTTCCTTTGAAAGTTTGCTAAGCAATCAGACAAAACCAGAGCAACTGGCTGTTCTGATGTGTAATTATTTCCCCTCATCCTCCCCCAAAAATTCTGAATACACAGATTTCCTACCCTTGAATTGGAAATGCCCCTCCCTATAAAATAGCCTTTGTTGCATGAGAGAAAGGAGGGGGAGGTGTCACAAACAGCTCAGCGGTGCCGTGGAGAGCAGAAAATTAGTCGTGTTGCTGAACTGGCTTCTGGCTCGTGGTCTGGCATCTGGCTGGCTCCAGCGGGACCCTGGGTGGGAACGCTGCCCGTCAGGCATGCCACCCCTTCCCACGAGGCATCACACAGCCAGCTCAGCCGCGCTGCCGTCGGAGCCAGATTACCAAGCTGAATAATGTAAACAGCTCTAACAGAAGCACACTGTTACACTTGGGCTTCCTGAAAACCTACGGACTACGCTGTGGACTGACACAGAGCACAGTTACAGACCTTGAGAGAGAGAGACGTTCTGGTAGTTTCAAGGAAAAATAAAAGTTGGTGGTTTTTCTGTTTTGTTATTTTTTCTTTTTTCTCTAAGCCCTTTGTTCTCTTCCAGCATGTTTGCCCTACTTTTATTTGATAGGTATTTAACAGCAACACTTTTCTGCTTTGTGATATGGGCATTTCTATGATAGAGCACTGAGGGAAATCACATTTTTGACTCCTTCTGTAAGTTTTCAGCTGACTTTTATGAATGCCTGGTTGAACACTAATTCCTAGAGAACAGAGAATCAGAGCCAGGCTCAGCAGAGGTTTAATTCTTTTTCACCCCCAATGGCTGCTCCTTTATTAGTAGTGTTCCCCTTGATGTTGTCACTCTACACTTCAAGATCTGCCAGACAATCCCCTGTGGCTGATTGACAAGAAGTGAATATAAGCACTTCAGTCACTGGGAAAAAAAGCCTGAACCACTTTGTCTCCAAAGAAATATGACTCACCTGACAGCACAGACTGCAGTAACACTGAGTTTAACCTCCCCTCTAAAGCAATACTGTTCCAAATATGTCCTAGGTAGCAGAGTAAATAATTCAGCTGTGCATGACTTTTTTTTTTTTTTTCCCAGTGCTCCTTCTTCTTCCAGAATGGTAGTGAGACAATCCTTTCTTCCTATCCTTGAGCTTCTCAGTAAAATTTCCCCCTTCTTCCTGAACTCTGGATTTATGGCAAACATTTCAAGAATTTGGTGCTTAAGACTGAGACATGTTGACTAGACCATCAATCATGTGGCCCTGTTCTGTTGTGTTTAGGGTTTCATGCCTTTTCTGGATGAATATAGTTTGTGATTAAAAGCTTGGGAGATGATTTCCTTTGGAGAAGGGTGCTTTGGGTGTCAAACCTGTGAATTTGAAATTTGTTCTCTGCAAGTACCATGAAAATAAAGTAAAATTGCACTGATAATCACAAATAGCACAACAGCAGGAAAATAGCACAAAGGTAAAGAGTGTATTCCAAGGAACTGTCAGAGAAAAATGTGTGCATACCTTTGTTAGTGGGACTTTAAAAAATAAGTTGGCACACTGAATGTGAACTGGTCTTGTGGTAATTAGTTTTATTTTTGCTGAATAATGTTCTGATACTAAAATGGAGTACAATTATGCTGCAACTTTGGAAGGACAATCATGGTTTTAATGTATTAATATTCTAATATTGAGTAAGACAAAAGCTTTGAAAAGGAAAAATGGTTATTGCAGGATGAGTTTCTGGCAAGAGAAGTATCATCAAAATTGCTGTTCTTAACATATAATGAACTTAGATAATGTTTTAATTAAAAGAAAAAATATATGCTATCAAAGTAGAACTTAACTGCCTTTAAATTGAGGAGATTGAGTTGTGAATGAGATGATGATCTCAGTAATTCATCTTTCGTCTGATGTGATACTTTGCTTCTGCACCTGTGACAAATCCAGCTGTTCTAGACACACTCGTAAATAAACACCATAAATTAACATGGTGTCCACACATAAATACTGAAGAATCAGTGACAAGCTGGTAAAAAGAGTGGTTGCAGCAGTGCTCCAGAAATTAGGAAAACCAGTTTTAATATCTCACTCTGCCATAGACTGTCTCTGAGACTTTGAACAGACCACTGAAGCTGGGTCTGAAGCCATCTGTGGTACATGGTCTGAGCTGCAATACTCTCTTTGATATAACCATCCATACAACAGGGTCCAAAGTTAGTCTGGCACAAGGTAATTTACATTTGAATGGCTTATTGCCTTCTCAGATAGGAATATAGCTTATGGATAAGAACAATAGTCCTCATGGCTGAGATCCTCAGTATTTCTTAAAAGCTGATCTCATGTCCTTCTGTGGGATCAGAATCAAGGTAATGCAAGCTGGCTTTGAAAGTCTAGCTTGACAATGTCATTTGAACATTACTGCTAGCATCAACTTGTTTGTTTGCAACGGCAACAGAAAATGCCATCCACATTATTTCTGTGATTTCTGTATTGTCGTTGTGTAAGAATGTTGGAAGAATAGAAATAAATAATTTCATAGAAAAGTTTATTTGTTTACTACCTGCCAGGATTTGTTTACAGATTGTAAGTGGATATGCTAAAGAAGAAGTCAGCCATGTGATTTATTGAAATGTTTATCACCTCAGCTGACTTCACCTGAGCACAGATGCAATTGTGGGACTTACACGCAGGCTGGAGAGGAGCTTGGAGAAACCTTGCATTTTCTTGGTGCACAGGCAGCTTTTGTGTGAAACAGCACGTTTGTTTCAGAGATCCCCTTCCTGATACATATCCAGTCTTCTCAGGAGACAACAGCAGTGACCGACCTTGCTGCTGTGACTCATGTGACAGCTCCGTAACCCCATGCTTTCCGCAACCTGGGAGCAAGCTGTCACTCCAACATTTTCTGTGCTTGTGAGGAGTTGGGTTTCATGGCTTCTTTCCTCCCCAGTCTCAGCCTGAGTCCCTCTCATGTAGTGTAGTGCTTTCACCTACTAGTCCCAGGCAAATGGTGGATTGGGTTAGTTTTTCTCTAGCTATTTCACCCCGGCTGTGCTGATTACAAATGCATCTATATATCTCTAACGTGTAAGGGAGGAGCGTCTCCCAGGGTCAAGGGTCTGCTTCATTCCACCCCAGGGTAATGACTCTCTCATTACATTTTCACATCTTTCATTCTTCTATTTTGCACACACAAGTGCTCACTTTCAATGAAAGCTCAGTTATTTCCCTGTTGTAGAACTGAATTTTGAATTGCCTGCAAGATTTTGTCATCATCATGAAATCAGAAGAAAGAAAAATTATTACAAGGTTTTTCAACTTACTAAATAAACCTCTGCATGCTGACCAGTGCAAATACGGCCTTTCACCAGGGGCAATAAGTTTGCAGCGACCTTACTAGCAGGTCAGATGGGATGCAAAACAGGCAGCACTTGCTTCAGGCAAGGGCAGTGAAGGTTGAATACACTCTCTTGACTGATTTATATCTGTAAGCCAGGAGGAAGATTCATTATATACTCTCCTGAGATGCAGGTGAGCTGTTGGGGTCCCTCTGGGGTAATTGCTGGACCATGTTGTATGTCACTAGAGGAAGCCTGAGGGCTGAGAGTCATCAAATGATAAACTGGTGAGAGATAGGAGGCACAGTCACTGCTATGAATGCGTACGTTGTAGGATATGGGACCAGCCTGCAGGTACAAGTACCCGAAGATGTCATGTCCCAAAGCTCTATTTCCTGAAGTGTCACAAGAGAATCTGATACATCTGGTATTAAAGTGATATACAGGATTATAAAATACTCAGGTTGCAATGTCATTTGCATCATGCAAGTGGTTAAAATGCCCCAGGAAACAAATTAATTCTTAGCATCAGAAAACAGGAAAGCAGTAGTAATTTTCTTAGATTAGATGGAAAGATGCAACTGAAAATATCCTGGTAACATAAGAGGAAGTTCCCAAATTGTTAATGAGACATCATTTGTCTCAGATGATAATAGTGCCAGAAATTGTTAACACACTGAATTAACAAGACTATTTTATAGCTAACTGTGGCTCTCTGTTGATACTTAAATTTTCTTAACAATGGTGCAATATTGTTGGGTATTGTTGGAGATATTAAAAGCTCACATGGATATGCTCCAGGGTAACCTGCTGCCCCAGACCCTGCTGGGATCAGGACTAGAGAATCTCCAGAGGTCCCAGACAGTCCCTAGAATGTTGTGATTCCTTTTCACCTAATGCTAAAGCTATTAACTGTTTCCATTCCCCTCCTTTCCCTGTCCTCCCCTCTCCAAAATAAACAGATTTGATAGTCACATCTGTCTTCTGGGTTTAGTGAGCAATTATAAATTAAATAGAAAATTTGAAGACAGATGAATAACATTTTAAACTCAAAAATATAGGGCCTAGAAAGAAAACCAAGGCTGAAAACAGTAGGTTAAAGCAAAAAGACTCAAAATGAGATTACTCATGCCTTGAAAAACGCATCAGAACATTTGAGTGCTAAATCGGTGGAAAATGAGACAGTCCTCAATGGGCCCAGTTGGTAAAGCTGAGACCAGAGGTTTGGGTTTTTTAAAGAAAGGCAATGTTCCCATGTAGACAGAGGGCATCCCACTGAGCCCCAGTCATCTGCTTTGCTTGTTGCCATCCCAGCCTTTGAGATACTGACCTAACTGCTTTGTTCCTTTTCCTCCGCTTGTCAGACTGGCCACATCCAGGTATGGGGGGAAACCCTGATGGCACGGCATCAGGCAACCAGAGCAGTTGACCTGGTGGGTCCTTGAAGTAACAAAACTGCTGTTGGGTGCAGGGGTCTCTCCTCCGATAAAGACATCGTTGGGATGGCTGGAGAAAGAAAGGGTGAGTCCCACCATGCCATCTGTTAAAGTGAGCTGATTGCACTGCTGCTCTGCTCAGTGCTGCTGCCAATGCTCTGTTAGGATTTCTTGTGACTGTACTATGCCAGATCTTAGTCCAGGTGATAAAGGCGACCAAGAGTAAAATCAGACATTGCCTTTAATTCAGCATTTTCTGCTGTCAAAAGAAATGTATGGTTCCTCATGGGTAGGTGCTGGTTATAGGACTTGCAAAGAATAGATGGCACAGGATTCCTAAGGAATTTCCTGATTGTTAGAGAGGCAAATTCTCATGGAATCCCACTTCTGAAGTCAGTGGGACCAAAGTAGCTGGGGTTAAATATGCAATTTCTTGCTGATGGTACTGGTGGTATGTGAGATCTGTCATTTTCCTTGTGCTAAGAATAAAATACAAGTGGCTTTGACGGTCTTGATTAAAATCCCACCCTGAAGCAAGTTCAAACACTTGAATTTGTGTTTTCTCCCTGTCCAGTCTCTCAGAAAGGCCACCTGTTCTTTTATCATTTCTCAGCTATCCTGGATATTTTGGCTGTGTTGGCCAAATGAGAAATGTCTTTGCATGAATCTTCTGTATACTGAAAAGATGCAGAACTGAAGTGGCTGTAGTAACTGTAGGGAAACTTCATCTCCACTTGTTGGAAATAGATCCATGACCTGGAATAAATGCTGCACAGGATAAAATTTCTGTGATCAGCTGTCCACTGCAAAACAGACAGCAACAAATCTAACGCAACAGCATTCCTTGCAATGAGATTTTGTTGTGACCAGATGTCCATGATCGTGAATTTACAATGAAGAATATGCAGAAGAGGACAAAAATCAAAATGGCATTCTGTTATTCTTGACATTTAAAATCTATTTACAAGGAAAAAAATTCTCTGTGGGAATTAAAATAGGAAACACTGACATTCATCATTAAATTTTAAAAATTAACACTAATAATTAGAGGAATGTTAAAAGGGATCATGCAAGTGATTGATGCAGGCCTGGCACACCTCAATTCTCTTAAGATAGCAAGATGACTGGTAGACCTGAAATGCTCTGCCAACACTACTTTAATCAACCTGCCAAATCCAGCCCTTCTCTTGCTCTGGCATCTGTGTCTAGCCCAGTAGCCAAAGAGTGGATGCTGCTGCCTTGTGCAGAACAGCGCTGGAGGGTACTTTGAGGACTTGGTTTGTGACCATTCCTCCTGCACAGCAAGACGTCCTGCTTCCCTCTGAAGAGGTGGCTGGAAAGTGGAGGGGAGGCAGTGAAAACCCTGATCTGTTCTGATAGCAAGATTTATTGATTCTTCAGAATATTGCGTTTTACGGTGGTCTGCCTTTTCCAGTTAATGCAACTTGAATCTGAACCTGGAAAATTTACAATGCTTTTCTAGATCAATAAAAAGATGCCCAGAAGTACATCATTTATGCAGTGACCAAAAAATGGAGAAAATACAAGGTTAGGTATTTCAGCAGCCGAGCAAGGAATAATAAATATGCTTTGGAAATGAAGCCCAGTTTTTCTATGGAGTGATCCAGCTGTTTGAGACATCAAGAAGAGATCACAAAATATGCTGTAGCCTACAAATAATCTTGTGTAACTGCAGACAAAAATTTTGAATAAGAACAACACTGAAAAATCATTCTTTAAAAAAAAATCTACATAGTTTCTAAGGGAAGACAAGAATTGGCCCTAATAGAACAGCTGAGCTCTGAGAAAGAAATTTCCACATAAACATAACATTTTCCACATAAAACACCTTTTAGACATCCTGTCTGCTACTTATACATTAATTTTTCTTTGCCAGTAGGCCAGTCTAGGTGACTTGCCTAGTGTCTATCATACCTCCCTTCATCCTCAAGGCTGTATCTCAGGATCTGAGAGGTAAGGATACCTGTCCCTTGAAGGCAAGCTATATCATAATTGTCTATTATGCTTTGTGATGTTTTCTTTTTTTAGGGAGTGGGGTTTAGATGACAGCATTGCCTGAGATGTCCTGCTGAGGCAAATTGTGTGCAGTGTTAGTCACCACAATAAAAGATATTAAGCCTTTATAGAGCATCCAAAGGAGCATCATGAGGATGGTGAAAGGCCTTGAGATAAGGTTGTATGAGGAGTGGCTGAGGTCACTTGGTCTGTTCAGCCTGGAGGAGACTGAGGACAGACCTCATTGCAGTCTAAAACTTCCTTGTGAGGGGAAGGGAAGGGGCAGGCACTGATCTCTTCTCTGTGGTGATAGTGACAGGACCCAAGGGAATGGCCTGAAGCTGCGTCAGGGGAGGTTTAGGTTGGGTACAAGAAAATGGTTTTTCACCCAGAGGGTCATTGAGCACTGGAGTAGGCTCCCAGAGAACTGGTCACAGCACCAGCCTGACAGAGTCCAAGAAGTGTTTGGACAATGCTCTCAGACATATGGTGTGATTCTTGGGGATGTTGCTGTGCAGGGCCAGAAGCTGGACTTAATGATCCTTGTGGGTCCCTTCCAAATCAGCATACACTGTGGTTCTACAAAGAGCTGTGTAGATGCAGCCTTTCAGTATTCAAAATAGTTTTATATAAAAGATCGAGAAAGATTTTTTCACGTGGGCAGATAGTGATAAGACAAAGAGGAATTATTTTAAACTAAAAGAATGGATATTTGGATTAGATGTTATGGGGAAATTCTTTACTGTGAGTGTGGTGAAGCATGGTAATAGGTTGCCCAGAGACATTGTGAATGCTGCATCCCTTGGCAGTGTTCCAGGCCAGGCTGGATGGCGCTCTGAGCAACCAGATCTAGTGGAAGATGACCCTGCCCATTGCAGGGGTGTTGGAACTGGATGATCTTTAATGTCCATTCTAACCCAAACCATTCCATAAATCCCAGGGACTCCATGCTTTCTTTTAGTTCAATTCTTTTCTTTCAGCAGGGTTTCTTCTCTCTCCCACTCCCTCTTAACCTCGATCAGCTGTATGTTTTCCTAGGATGCCAGCTTAACTCTGAGATGCATGGATGACACATAAATGCCACTGTCACTTCGACTTTTTTCTCCAGAAATGTGTTCCAAACATACTGTCAAGCCCTCAAAGCCCTCTAACTTCAGGTTCAACAGAGATACTGTTGTTCTGACCAGTGCCAAGGTCATTAGAACTTGTATGAATTGGCATGTAGCTAGCAGATCAACCTAAGTACAAGTGCAGCAGCTAGGTGTAAGAAGGACTCTGCCACTGACTTCTGGCCCATTTTTTGTGTTTCATTGCTTTGCTACTCTTGAAAGCATTTAGGGGAAACCAACACATTCTGCTGCACTCAGAGGAATGAAGACATCCATCTGTGGTGTGTGATGGGGGCAACTGCACACAGCCTTGCCACTGCACACTTTCAGAGCTTTACCAGTGGGGTAGTGGGCAGTAGGCAGATGATTTGCGTAACTGTGGTTGCCTTCCACAAATTACTTAATCCAGTTTAAGGTTCCACCTAAAACACTGAAAAAATGTGCAGTCCCCAAATGGTTCTCTCAGGTAGAACTTCCTTAGCTCCAAGTCTGGGTGTAAAGAGGCCCTTTTAGGAATATCTCCAGGAATATCGGCAGCAACAGCATACAAGTAGTCTTATGTTCATCCCATTCTCCTCCTGATAAATCCTTCCCCTTGTCAGGGGCACTGGTACAAAGCATCACAAGATGCATGAACTTTTCTAGACTACAGCATTCTTTAGGCTACTGTAAGATCCTGAGTGGCTAGTGTTTAATGAATTGTTGAAATTAAAGAAAAATGGCTTTTTGCCTCTGTTTTGTAACATGTTATGTCCCAGCACTGCAGTTTGGACCTTGTTGCCAAACACTGCTGTGTTCTGGAACTCACCCAGTCCCCATCTGGCTTCTGAAGCACTTCATGCAAGCACCTAGGGCCCACTGAGGAGAACTGTGAGATACTGTGAGCAGTAAAAATATGACGAAAATGACAGAAATGCTTATAGAAGAGTCAACAAAAGAGTGTGTTAGGGAAGCATCAAGAGAGTCATTCCCAAGAGGCCTCTTTTTTTTTGTTTTGGTGAGTGAAATGTGCTTGTCAATCTAAAGGCACGTTAGGGTCCTCCAGAATAAACTTGTAATCTCGGGCATTTTATAGTTTTCCATCACTACTTTCCCAATAGAGCTGCAATGGATTGCAAAGCATTTCACAGATGCCAAGCCCCTGTGATTCAACCCTTTCGCCTGACATTCTGCAAACAAATGCGTTCATTTTCAATAAAGGTCATAAGTTAAAGGGAAGCTGGAGACCTGTAAAATGAAAATGTATGCTATCTGAAACACTGCGACAGAAGCAATATAGAGCAGATATTGGTAATGCAATGTAAACACTGGATGCAAGTCCAGTAACAGAGCTAGAAAAACAGTATTTCAGTCAGCAAAACCCTGAAAGAAGAACTGGAACTGTGAAAAAGGGTTTTAAGCTTGTCAGCCTCTGTTTTGCCCCAATGGTTTGAAATTGCAGCAGCAGGGGTTCTTGTTTACAAAGGACATCTTTCATCTCCATGCTTCCAGAGACAGTGAAAGGCACCACACACTCATTTTTTGTCATGGACACTTTGAACAGTGAGGCAAATCAGAAGGGAAGGTGTAGCAAGGGCCTTTGTGAAAGTAAGGGTGAAATGCTATGGGATAATAGGTAGTGAGCTGAAAATGAGCCTGTAGGCCACTCTTTACAGAGCCAGACCTGCTGCATTTGTTGCTGCTTTGTGGTGGAGTGGCATTTCCCCAGGGAATGCCATATGTATGTGTATGTGTGTGTGTGCCCCTGCTTTTCTTATTCAGCTTTCTCAGAAGTAGCCCACAGATGACAGCTGAAAGGCCCTGGTGAAGATCCTGGTTAGTGTCCCAATTCTAACTGGGGATGCTCACTTGCCAAGTCTAGAGTTTATTTAAAATTTGATCTAGAGGTTACTTGCTGTTTATTAGAGATTATTTGCTGTTTATTAAAGGTTAGACACTACGAAGTGTGCATTTAGACTCAACTGAAAAAGTTTAGTGTAGAATTATTATTTGTCCTTGGTTTGTAAAAGAATGTTGGCAAATCTTCAATTTTACTTGTACAAATGAATGGTAATTGTGTTTGCTGTGTTTCAGTTGGGATTAGTAATACTTTGTGTTTTCATCCCAAATCAGTCCGAATTAACTTCATTCTCTCAGTGATTAAACGGTTACCCCATTTCAGTAGTGTCACCTATTGCTTATATATTGGATGAAAACAGAGACTCCCCCTCTTTTTATTTTTGCACATTTCTGCCTCTGAATCTGAGCTGGTGAGTGGAAAAGGTCAAAATGCCAGCAAGATTCAAACTAGTGTTTGAGTTCACATGTACATATGCTGAACCTTCCTTTATATCTGCTTTCAGAATTAGCATTTCTGTATGTATGCAAGGGCCAGCTGGGAAGAATCTGACAATGAGTGTATAAATTTGAATGAATGAATGAAAACACACGTGTCTGTATGTTCCACATACAGTTTTAGAGGCAGGAGTTTAAAAACTAATAGTGAAAATAGAACCTTAAGGTAGGCAGAAGTAGGAAGAGGATGGAGACAACCTAATGTGATGACTAAAAAGAACTGCAGAACTGCCATGAAACAATATCTGTGGTACCAAAGCTGACTTGCAGGATTAGGGTGAGTGATGGCAAAATTACCATGGGTGGTTCAGTGTGTAATGAATTTCAGGTTTTTAATGCTGCGTCAGTGATGGAGTATATTATTACATGGCCAAAGGGGGTTGATATGAACAGTGATTAAGTCTTATAACCCTTCAAGCAAATTTAGTATTAGAGTTGCAACGTGCCAAATCTGTCACTGAGTGTTACGCTAATCTCCCATTGACTTTTGTGGCAGTTTCTCTTTCAAAGTGATGGCAAAAGGCCAAGGGCTCTAAGGAAGGTGGCAACGTCCCAAAAAATAATGTAAATGGAAAAATAAGAAAATTTTGTTATCAAGAAACTTTAGGCATGTTGGGATTCAAACTGTTCTGCTATCTTTTAATGTGTCTTTGTGAGGCATACTCTTGGAGATACTCCAGTTGTGAGTGTCTGCAACAATGGAAAGTGAGCAAATCAAAGATTCTGGGAGATGACACTAAATGTATTGATGGAAAAAGAAACTAGGACACCAGAAGTTAAGCACAATGCTACTGAAATGAGAGTGAGGAGCATCTGAGAAAACTTTAGAGTTTAGGGCAGGAAATAGGAATCATTCTCATGTTGCTGCATCCAGGCACTGAGTGAAAACTGCCTGGGCAGTGTCTGCTCTGAAGTTTTACAGTACAAAATCCCCTACCTTGGAAAATGCTGCAGCAACAGGCTTAAGATCCTCCCTTTTCATTATTTTGGTTTTGAAGCTTGTCCTGAGATACTCATTATCTACTGGTTTTGTTTCATGGAAGGAGGGCCTCCATTGCCCTGATTACCTAAATCAGTAGAGCTCAGGTGCTCCTCTCACACAGAGTGCTTGGGTAGACAAACATTGTTTCATTACAAATCCATGGTGACTTGCAGTTTCCTATTTTCTTGCATTGCTTCTGAGGGCTGTGTAGTTGATTATTTAAATGCCCTCTTATTAGCAAACATTCTCTTGTGTTAAGCAAACAGACATCAGCTTTATTAAATATAAATTTCTCTATAAATTTGGGTAATTAGAAAGCCATTAGAAGCATAGACAGCAAAAAGTATGTTAAAAAGCTCATTTAGCAAAATGGGAATATTATAATAATCATTACAAAATGAGGAGAAGAGGTTTGATCAATTTTGAAAGTCCCTGATTGACTGAAAACTAATGTTTTTGTGCTCACATTCTCCCTAGAGTAAACATGCAAAGAAATAGATTGTGGTTGGAAATTATAGTGAAGACACTTGAAAGTGTCTGGTTAGGAAAGAGAACAGAGGGAAGAGAGGAAAGTGGCGCTGAGAGGATATGAAAGATGGATTGAACAAAATTTAAAAATTAAACACAGCCAGCCAGAAGAAAACAGCAGAGATGAGGAAGCTGCCACTTATAAAACCTGAAGCTTTCCTGCAGGCAGAGACCATCTAGGAGGCTGCTGGAGCAGAGGGGGTGGTCCTGTAATACATCACAGATCTCACCTACTTATTTATATGCAAGTGATGAATTCTGCTCCACTCTGTTGTTAGGTGATGAACAAGGGGATCAGCTGTCACCTGAAATCCACACAGGCCTGTGCAGATATTATGTCTCCTGTAGTCTTTCAGATCTTGATATTTTTCCCACCCAGGATTTTAAATGAGATTTTTTTGGACATGGAGGAATACCTTAAGGAGTGAATAGTGTCAGGGGCTTCCATTGCTTATAACAGAAAAACTGGAAGCAGTATCTTTGTGACCTTACATTTTGTGGGACCTCTGTGTAGCCAAAGGGGTTCTGTGGAGTATAAATTAGCAGAAATATATTAGAAAAATATAGATGGGGCCATTTCTGAATGTAATAAAAATAGGGAGCCTGAATTTTTCAGCTCTGTGTTTTGCTTTTGACGCTCATAGTAAAGCATCATGTTTGCTCACAAAAACCCTAAAGCTATGAAAATGCAAATGAGGAGCTGGGATACCATGTGCTTTTGCAGACAATTCACTTTCACTGCTGATATGCAGTTGGAAGCAAATCTGGGCTACCAAGTCTGGTTATCTGCAGGACTGAGAGATCCTAACATGCTTGTGATCCTTCCAGCTCATTCATGTTTCAGAGTTTAGGGGATGCTTCTCTGTGCTTGGAAAGGAACAGCCTTTATAAAAGCTTGGTGGGGTGATAGAGACGTGGGTTGGCAGAGGGCAAACTGACTGCTCAGGGTAGGAAAAGCCCTTTCCTCTGGAAGCCCGCTGCCCAAGAAGCCATGGGCCTAGCTCCTCCTGGGAGAGCAGTTTGAGTCCAGTTATGAAGTCTGAAAAGAGGAGCTGTAGCAATAAGAGGAAAAATGGCATAATCTCCTACATTTTTAGTCACCATTTTGTTTTAGACAGCTACTTACAAATATTATTTTAAGAGGGGTTAGTCAATATATTTGTTTCCTTCTAATACAAATCTGAATAAGCAACTCATGCATTAAATATATTAAGACTTCTAAATTTTCCATTAATCCTGTGAAAATTCTATTTTCCCTATAAACAAGCTGTGTATTATAATAATAAATAAATAATGTGCTGAAACCTGAATTCGGGTTTCTATTACTCCCTTTCTCTCATGAATGCTCACTTGATACACTTCTAATACACCTCTCAAATACCATTATTCCTATGAAACTTTTACGTGTAGATTAATACATTTAGAAAAATGTGGTGTTTGTGTGTATATTGTACATACATGTAGAGATAGCACATGCATGCAGATACACATGTTGGTTTCTCTATGTAGCACGTATATATAAATACATATAAAGAACAACAGTGCAAGTGTACAGTGTTTATGTTTAGCATGGCTATAACAAAGCCACCATTATGGGACAGAAGGAGAACCATGAACAAACTACTGTACAGGAAGCAGCAATTTCATCCACATGCATCAGGCAAATTCTCACTCCTCTGTGAAACCCAGTGCTATCTTGAACATGCAGGTTTAGGAGGAGGCAGGTGGTGAGTTGAACTGTGCACGGCTAATGTACATGAACACCCTCTCAGGTTACCCTTGCTTTATTCTCCTCCTCATGCATCTATTTGTTTGGGGCAATTGTTTAATTCTATTATTGGTGGAAATATGTTGGCCTTGAATACTGCACAGCTCATGCTTTCGTAGGAAGAGCCAGGATTGAGCCAGAGAAGGACATTTTCACCTGTGTGAAGTAGTCACTCTTGTTTTCTTTCAGATTTCTGCAACGCCCACCACCAAATAGTTTACCCTGGAATTGAGCTAGTGGGTAATGAAATAACACAAATGAATAATGATAGTAATCATAAAGTGTACCTGAGTGTAAATGAAGACAAACTGAATAATTCAACAAGAGCTTTTTTTTTTTTTCCCAAGGAAGCTACATGCTTCTAGCCAGGTGGAAAGTGAACAAAGGCTTGTGACCTCTGTGTGAGAGTGTCTCTGCTCCATATAGCACAATGTGCTTTTTTATTACATTAGTAAACCATATTTTCTTCATCCTGGCAGACTTTCTTGAAGACTGGGAAATTAAGAGGTTTATGATTTTCATGTGGCTATGAACATAGGCTGAATTTCACCAGAAATTTTTATGCCCAGTTCTTTTGCAATAGATGTATTCTCTGAACTTTCCCAGAATATGGGATGGGCAGCATCCCCACAAATATACACATTAGACTAGGAACTGACCTCATGTCCTCAAAAAAAACCAGGAAACACTGCCTGGAAATGTCAGGCTTCCAAATTCGCACTGACCCCTGGGTGCACAAACCAGGGAGCCTGCAATATACGATGTATCGGGCATCACAGCAGAGTGATAAGAGACTGCCATAGCCTGGCACTCTTTTTCACACTGTTAGAGACTCAGCATGGATCATGGTGGGGGGAAAAAAGGCTATTGTCCAGCCTGGCTGTAGCTGCAGGATGAATACAAGGGAGATGGACAGGGGGCTGCACAGCCACTGGGGCCTCCCGTGCTCCCAGATGTGCATGGGGCTAGTGTGCATGGATGTGTGGTAACACAGAGCAGGTTTCCATACCTTCCCCTCCTCAGTCTGTACAACAAAGGACAAGCCTGACTTCAGATGACTCAGAGGGTGGGGAAAAAGGGATAATCTTGAAAGGCTGTAGGGTAAAATGTGTCTAACAGAGAAGATTGATGTGCAGTGGGGAAAAGGTGAATATAGGACTGCAATTTTTCTTATCTTTAGAATCACATTGAAACTATTATAAGTAGGTATACTGCATGTAAGATCCAGGAAAATGACCTCACTTCTGAAGGGTTTTTCTGTTTGTTTGTTTTGGGTTTGTTTTTTTTTGTAAATGAGATGGTTTCTGTGCTACAGAAGCCACTTTGAAGTTAGTCAAACTGTATATAAAAGGCTGACACATGCTTTATTTTAACATGTTAAGCTATTCTATATTTACAAGACTTCATATATAGTGGGCAGGATGCTGATCTCTTCTCTACCAGCACACATCCAGAATAACTCCACCAGCTTTGATGTCAACACATGGCAATGGCAATTTGACAGTGCAGTGTGCTCGTTTATTTACCAGCCATCACCTACATCCCAGTCAATTCTGTGTCCTTGGGCCCAGGCTTTGCACATGTGCAATGCTGTACACCCCTGATGGGACCTCTGTGCCTACACAGAGCCTCTCTGCCAGCTTCTCAGCAAGAGCTGCTTCTGGGTACATCGGCCTGAGCTGCTCTACCCATACCAAGCTCACTGGCCCTGCCTGCTGTGGCAGATACAACCATCATCAAAGCAAAAGCTCAGTACATGCTGTAGTGCAACCTCCAGACTTTTGGGTGGGGCTTTTTGGGGGGGGAGGGTATGCATGGAGGTAAGATGGCACCAAATAGAAGAGGCTCCTTACCAAAGAGGAGATTTTAATGTAGCAGACAGCTAAATGCATATTATCTTGGTTCAAAAGGCCATTATTGTCTGAAGGCCTTAAATTCTGAAGAGCAGGGATCAGTCAGTTCTTCAGAAAATTCAAAGTCAGTTCAGAGCCTGCAAGACCTCCTTTTTAAAAATTCTGGCAGATGGATTTTCTCTGCCCTGCATCCTAGATTTTTCTGAACCTCTTCTGGCAGCTCACTGTAGCCTCAGAATAGCATCACAAAGTGGAAATTCAGCACTGTTTCTTATTTCATGAATAAAGATTTGACAAGTGATGTAGCTATTAAGATCGAATCCAGTCTCATCATGATCCTTTCATGAATTTTCTGACCCGACTGCTAGTAAACTTTGTCTGAGTATGCAATTAAATAGTGCCTGCTCAAGGGATGGGATTAATAAATTAGTATATGACAGTGCAATGTCTTTTGAAAGCAGTGCCCAGTCTCACACTGATGTGATTGGCTCTGGACAATAAGACAGTGGCAATGATTTTTTTCTGACAGAAGAAAGACTGCTCTGTAAATCTGTTTCATTCTAGTGCACCCAAATGCTCCCTGCCTCCTCTTGCATCCACTGAAAAGCAAGTTCTTTTACGTAACTCAATTAATAAAAGATCTGGCCAGTATTTTGGAATCCAAACATTTCGTTTATTTTCTTTTAATCCAAAAACATGTCACAGAAGCTGTAGTTGCTGTGAATCAGTGTGTTACTACTGAGATATGAAGCATATGTGCCTGTGCCTTGAAAGAAAGCACCACTTCTTTGTAGATGTTTTCGTTTTGTGTGTTAAAGCATTTTAAAAAATTAATGCATTAAATATAAAAGGTAAACACCATTTATCGGTAAAACACAATATGATCATCCATTTTGACAGCCAAGTGATGTCTCTTATTTATAGGAAGATCACTGTATGCATCCAACTTTTTTTATTATTGCATTCCCAGCATTGCTATCTGGGGCAGGAATGTGAAACTCAGGGAAATGAAGACGTCTGGGTTTTAGCAAATTACATGAAAGGCTTTAATACATTGGTACTGAATAACGAATCATACCACTGAAGAGTCTATTAATGGGCTCCTTTCCAGTGAGAGAAAATAAGTCCATAAGACAGTGATTATAGAAATAAGAGAAAAGGACAAATACTATGGTCTCATCACGGTTCAAATTTATCACAAAAAATAAACAAATAGACTGTCTTCTTTTTAAAAAGGAAAGGAAAAAAATACTCCTGCCCATAAAGACAGGAGTATGAAAATGTTCCTTTCCAGGATCTCAGTTCATAAAAGCATGACTGCTGGGTATAAAAATCAAAATTGCATAGAGTGACATGGCACAAACATAGGAAATTCCATCGTCAGCCTCCTGGGATATCATTACCCTAATGGAGGACAAGATCAAAATGGTCTGGATTGTTTTTTTGGAGCTGTACTCATGGCATCCATCCAACAGCTCCAGCATTACCCAGGATGCAAATTAAAGGGGAGCTGTCAAATATCTTATGGAATCTTAAACCATTGTTTTGTGTTAAAAGTCTATACCTATACATAGTAAGCTGTAAGTCACTTTTTTTTTTTCAAATGTTCATATCAGGCATGCAGACAGCCTTAAACCACACTTTAGCTAGCTCATCCATCACTAGCATATCCATTTTGGGGGGGTTTCTTTTGGTTTGGTTGAAAAGAAGGAATAATAATTATGAAGGATTTAAGTTAAGCAAAATTATGTCCATGGCATATGCCCCTTTTTTCAGTAAATGCAGTCTTAGCAATAGAAGGAATAGAATATTTCTTCCATATTTATATTGCTACAATAACATAAATTCTATATTCTGTTCTGTAAATGCATTAACAACAGAAAGAGGGCTAAGGGGAATCTCCATCCTCTTTTGGATGTGGGGGGAAAGAGTTACAGCTCGAATCCTGTGTCCAGTTTTGGGTCACTCACTGGAAGAAAAGACATGGAGGTGCTAGAGCATATCCAGAGAAGGGCAATGAAGCTGGAAAAGAGTCTGGAGCACAAGTCCTGTGAGGAGCAGCTGAAGGAGCTGGGGGTGGTTAGCCTGGAGAAGAGGTGGGTCTGGTTTGGGGTGGGGTGTGAGATGTGGCTTACCACACTCTACAACTACCTAAAAGGACGTTGCAGGGAGGTGAGGGTCAGTCTCTTCTGCTAAGTAACAAGGGATAGGACGAGAAGAAATGGCCGCAAGTTTTACCAGGGGAGGTTTAGATTGTAAACTAGGAAAAATTTCTTCACTGAAAGGGCAGTCAAGACTGGAACAGGGTCCCCAGGGTAGTGGATGAGTCACCATGCCTGGAGATACTTAAGATGTGTAGATGTGGCACTTAGAGTGGGATGTGATTTAGCTGAGGACTTTGCAGCATTGGACTTAGTCATCCTAAAGGTCTTTTTCGACCTAACCAATTCTGTGATTCTATGAACATTCTATGTATTTTCCAGTTTCAGGTGTATTTTTCAGCAATTAGATGTAGACTACTAAATTGATATTCTGGATATCATGTGTCCTGATTACCAAATACCATGCTTGGACATATGCTTGGATTATAAATTTATACATTGTGTCTCAGACTGGAAAATACAAGTGAGCAAACATGCATTTAAAACAATATAGAAACCATCTCTATCATTTGTCTAGTAAAAAACCATTTCAGTTAATGTCCCTTTGCAATGTTCCTGCCAAACCATTTCCATCTGAAGCAAAATAATTGCATTGATCACCATGGCATCACTCTTATTCTCACTAATGGACCTGGAAATAGCTCTGGTTCTCATCTACAGATGTGCTTACCCAGGTCTGCAGTAACTGTTTCAGAAGCTCAAATCTGTTATTTCACCAAAGCTGATTCTTACTCCAAAGTTAATTCATTAAAGAGATTGCTGTGCTTTGAATAGGAAAAAATAATATCCAGTAACTGAAATAACCCAGGATAAGAGATTGGAGTTAGAGATATTCCTTCTCTTTGGGGGATGAAAGAGTCCTTCACAATAGAAAAGAGGAGGCTGTATGGCTCTTACTTTCTTTATGTCTTTTCCTGTTCATTTTGATGGAATTTGGCACGTGGCTGTCCTTTAACTTCAAGATGCCGTAAAAACATTATCAAAAAGATATTGATGGCCCCAAACAGAATATTCCCAAGTGAAGCATCTTAGGCACTTAATTTTTGGATGGGAGTGTGCAGATTTGACATTTTTTTAGCATGCTGGGGGCTTTGCATGCAACCCAAGGCTTTGTCCGGAATATTAATCATTACAGAATGGTTGGGTTTGGAAAGGATCTTAATGATCAAACTTAGTTCCAACCCTCCTACTTTGGGCAGAGACACCTTTCACTAGGCCAGGTTGCTCAAAGCCCCATCCAGCCTGGCCTTGAACACTTCATGAACATGGATCTTTATTGCTGCTTAGTATCAATGAGTTGTGCCATGTCAAAGCTGTGCCTCCTTAGGTATAGAGTGAGGGTCACATCCTGTTGTGGGGCTGTTCCATGGGAAGTAGTCCAAGATCAATGATATTCCTGAGTGCATTGTACAGGCTGTGTGCTTCATCAAAAAGATGTTATTAATGATTCTTTCTATTCTAGCTGCAATAATCCAAATAAAACCATTCAGTCCAAAAGTGCTTCTGAGCTGTGAAGATGCATGATACTGGGTTTCAGGGAGTAATACAACAGTGTTGGGCAACAGTTTCTAATCTAACTGGGGACTGTTGAAGCAGTGGGAGTAAACTATTTTCAGTGTGCAGTAAATTATGAGAATTGTTCTAGCTATAGAGAAAACAAGGAACAAACTTTACTGTCAGGTTCTGTGATTGTTCTTTGTCTCCGTGAATGTTCTTTGTCAAAACTCATGGTTTGAATTACCAGGCAAGCCTCTTTTTATGGCGACCTTAATATCAGAATTGCTTTGATTTTTCTCATGTGTTGAAATAAACAGATAATATTCCTTTCTGCTAGTAACTACAGGGAAACTCTGAGCTCCTGGTATCAGGCTTCTCAAAAATCCCTTTGTCCAAGTTCTGCCATAGAAAGATGACACTGAATTTAAAAAAGAAATTTAAAACTTACTGTTTATTTTCATTTGGTAATCTTTACTCTTTTATGCTAAATTTTTTTCTAAAAATTTACGCTAATTATTTGGCTTTTATTATTTCTGCATCACTCTGAATGTGGTATTTCTGTTCTCAGCTTATTGGTGACCTTACCCTTAGCCTGATTTCTATTTTGCCAGCTTGACATTCTGCTATGTTCAGAAGAAACTGGAGGCTAGTTGTCCAATCTCTGATCAATACTCTGGTGGAGGTGATAAAATTTACCACTGTTGTAGCACTACTAGGAGTTTTTTAACAATGTTGAGTTCAACTAATAGCACTGAAAATTCATGACATTTGAAAAATCCAAGGCAAATGGCTAAAGAAATTGGCTCTTGCAGGTGAAAATCTGTAACTCATGGCAAAGTCTTTTTGTCATCCAAAGTACAGGGTGATAGGATTTAAATTATCCTCTAGGGTACACCTAGATGCATTTACCTTAACAGTTCATTTCACAGGGGTGGCTATGTGATCTTTGTATGGACAGAGATTTTAAGTTGGTTCCTGTGTGATAAATACAGTGCAGGAAAAGGAGTTGGGAGACAATGATAGTTTGTAGCTCATCAAATATTTATATTTTTCAAGACTACAGAACCAGTGATTCACCCTATTGTACATCAGAAAAGAGCTGGGGGCTTGACTTGTTACACCTTGCAGGCAGCAAGTGGATGCCAACAGTAATCAGCAGTCAGTAGGGTCTGAGCATGCCTAGTGGAGAGGCTTATTTTTTTCAAAGCCCAGTTTCTATCTTGAGAGAAGGAGGGAGCCGGGTTGTGCTGCATCACTCTCCTTGCAATCTGTTCTGGCACAACTCCCTGTGCTGTGTGAGGGAGTTCAGCCATCTCCAGCATTGCCTTCGGATATGAGATAGGACTAATCAAGTCTGAGGACTCAAAGCACTACAGCAAAAAAAAGTGAAAATATTGATGAGTTTTTAGGAGGCGAAGAAAAGGAGTTTTGTAATAGATAGTATCCTGTTTTGTACAAGACGATGCTGGAATGCAAAACTAACCTACTTTTATAACGAGGTATGTGCCAGAAGTCTCAAGGCCCCCCATTTCTCTGGTCCAGATAAAATGCAAGAAAAACAATGCAAAGAAAATCTTGAATGTTGCTGTTGAGAAAAGCAACCTTCCATACCTACATCAAAGAGACTGCTCACTGTCTAGCTGGGCTGATTGTTATCTTTGCTTTATCATCACTGCTGAGCCTTCAGTTGGATGGGGTCCTAATGCTAAAAGCCTGAAACTTCCAGAGAAGGAGCACATTTGGCAGCAGTTGCTGATGGTATAGCACCTTTCAAGGCAACTTGCTTATATGCAATCAGACTGGAAATTTCTTCAGACCCAGGTGGTGCAGACGGTGCCTGTCTTCTGCAACCACCTGCAGAGCTCTGGTTTTAAACCAGCTTTTAAGCCTATCACCAAGGAGAGTAGCACAGCAGGAAAACCTTCATTTGTCTTTTTTTTCCAACCCATTCTCATATTATGTTTCATGCATAGCATTTTCCCTTGGGGTTACAATAGCAAATTCAAACTTAAAGCAGGGTGTTTTGTCTGTGCTCTCCAGTGTTACACATTGTGGCAAACATTTTGATAACAAAGAGAAGTCACATTGGGCTGGCAACAGTATAGTTACAGGCTGCATTTCTTTTAAGCTGTCAGGGAAGCAAGAAGCAGCATAGCTATTCATGCCAGGTCCAAAGCTGGGAAAAGGAGAGTTGTGATAGCTTCACTTATCTTGTCCAGCTCTGCTCTTGGAAACGGGGTTCACAAGCCTCTGGTGACAGTGTTACTACAGAGATGATGCCCTTTGCCATTTGCCCTCTCACTGCTGTGAACAACTTCCATGAAAGAAGCTTGCCCAAAGATTTCTGCTAAGAGTTTTCTGTAAGATGGAGAGTTTATAAGGCATTTAAGTATACATTCAGACCTCTCCTGACTAATCGTTACCTGGAAGTTTTCCAGGTTTATGATTCCCCAAACATCTTCTATAATTTTTTCTCTTACATGATTGATTTAAATGACAGGCTAATACTGTACACCTCCAATCTATGTACAAGCTCACAAACCCTATGCCTGCAGCACTTACCCATTTTTCTTACAGCCCAGATATTGATCAGTTATGCCAATTTTTTTTTTTTTTTTTTTTGTTATGACAGACCCTATGGTCACGGGTGTGACATAATCAAATGGCATCTTCTGTCATGACGTGGTCCCTCTGCTGTAATCCACCAGACCAAGGCTTGTGCAAGAGCAAGACATTGTCAGACAGCCCCTAAACCAGCCTACCACTCAGCCAGGCAACTGAAATGATCACTGCATGTTATAAATTCCCTTTTGTGTTACAGCAAATGGCAAAGACTTGAGGAATTCGAGCTGTGCTTCTAGCTGGGTTTCAAAGAGCGTGGGACTGTCATGACCACACTGTCTGTCTGAATTTTGTGTTAATACATTTTCTGAATTGTCATTCTGAAATGTTGAGAAAGTAGTACAAAATGATGTTCCAGAGGTATCACTCAAGACAAAACTGCTTAAAGGCCCTTGACTTATTAAGAACAGAAAATCAATTTTCCTTCAAATTCCTCATTGGACAGGTAAGCTTAGATGAAACTCAGCAATAAAACCACTGAACAAGTGCCAAAGTGTTCATGCTCCTCAGTTAAGTTACAGTTCTCGTTCCAACCAGGACAGGGTTAATTTTTGCAGTAGCCAGGAGGGGGCACATCTAGGACCTGGGGGTTATTCTGTATCACCTCACTATTGCTGTCATTGCCACGGGCAGGGGAAAGGGACTCTCTTCTGAGGAGAAGGGGTTCTTTTCTGTTGAGGAACATAGCAGAGGAGCAAGGGGGTAATAATATTGGCTCCAAGCCAGAGGGAGCGGTTGGGTGGCACCAGTTACAAGCTGGATGGAGCAGTCGGGATGGCATGGCTGTGGTCAGGTCAAACTCTGCAGTGAGCATTTTGCAAGTGAATCACTCTCTCTTTTGTACATTTTTGTTATTAATATTCTTGCTGTCAGTGTTCGTTTTCTTATGTCATTGCTGTTTCCAGTAAATTCAGTAGACCTTTACCTTTTGTGCCTCCCATTCTCCTCTCCATCCAGTGCGGGAGAGGGGGAGGAGGAAGGGGAGCAGGCAAGCAACAACATGGTTTAGGGAGTCTCAGTGGAAGCACTAAATTGGGGAGCACCACTCACAAATCACGACGCACACCAACGATAGTCAGTATCTTCTGAGAAACAATGAGTTGTCATCAGCTGAGCAACCAAAACTACTTCAGCCTTCATGCAAAACTACTAACTCAATTACTTTCCATATACAATACAAAATTTTAACATGATAAGCTTAAATTATTATTTTCAAGTAACTTTTTTTTTTTTTTTGGGCATCTAATTTAGTGTCCTGAATGGTTCAGCATCCTCAGTTCCAGTATAACAAGCAGAGGAAAAGGGATGCTCCTGCACAGAGTGCTTCTCACAGCACCCCAGTTAGGCTTTTGCTCTGAACACCATCTCATTCTCTCCTGCAATACAGGGAACAGACACTAGGAAGGAATTATTAGGAATATATCAAAAAATTTCCATCCTAACCTAGAAACCCCGGTTAGTGTCTTTCTTAGAGAACGTGACTATTCCCAATACTCATGGTACCTTTTCAAATGTAACTTGTCATGGCTATTGTTGAAAAATCCTGGTATGTTTGTTACCTAATGTACAAGTATGCAACCTTAAGTAGCAATACAAAAGGACAGACCATTGTGTTCTTAAGGTTGCAGTGAAGACAAGAGATGCAGTTATGGTGGTCTGGACTAGAGAAACACTACAAACTTTAACCTGGCAGTATCCTGAAGCTGTAAAACCACCACACAAGAATTACCATCTCAGTAAAACAACTGTGATTTTTGCTGTGACTTCATCATGCCCCAGGTTAGTCCCAGTGTGAGCAAAGGCTTAGAAAGGTACACAAACAAATTTGAAAACCAAGCCAATAACTGATTAAACTGGACATCAGAGGATGAAGTGTCCTGACTGAGGATATCCCATTTTCTGGAAATGTAACCTTTAAAGACAGGCTAAGTAATTTGACAGCAAAAAAATTAAGTATTAAAAAAAAAAAAAAAATACTAGAAGCTACTCAGATAAATTTACACATATTTACAGCTCTGAAATGTTAAGCACATTTGCAACATGTGGCTCATGGACACCTTATTCCTTAGGGATATCCTATGCCTATCCAAATATTCTGCTTTTTGCTTCCCCTTACTCCTGAAACACCTGCAGCCAGTCTTAGCTTATAACAACACCCACAGCTGCATTTGGGGCTCTGCCTGCTGACTAAGGACCTATTGTTAAGCCTTGGGCCATGTGTTGAGCTGCACCAGTCATTAAGGCAGCAGCAATGTTCACTCCTGGTCATTATCACTTAACTCAATATCAGTCTAGTTACTCAGGAAATGAAATCTTACCAATGTGATTAGTGTGTGATAACTACAGATCAGCAAGCCCATCAGATCATTCCCTAACACTATCCATGATAGGTGTAGAAATAATTCTTCCAGGTGGTTCAAAGCAGTTGGCTGTGTGCCTAACAGCTCACTGAGGCATTGTGGGATTGCATAATAAAATACTACTTGTCATGTAGTATTTTAATTATTGTTATCAGCTTCCAGAATTTCAGTAAACTGGGCGTACTGCATAATGACTTTATACTAAGCCAGAGGCATTGTATCACGTGTAAAAAGAGAGCTATGCTGCTATATTGTACCGGAGATACTATTACACCAACAGAGTATACTTTTTACTCTCTCGGGAAAACATAAAAAAGTGAGTTTAAGGTAGACTTTTCTTCAGCATGCCAGGATCTTAGAGTCTGTGAGAATGACAAACACTCAATACGATAAACTCCTTTGGTAATATTACCACAGCATGCTTAGAATTTATCTGGAGATTAGATAAGACAACCCCTCAGGTTAGGTGTCTGCAAAAGTAGAATGATCATCCTCTCATGCTACATAATCTCAACTTCACTGCCTTGCATATGGGCATCTCCCTGCTTTTTCAATTAATGACATCAAGGCTATAAATGCTTAAGGTAAAAACCCTCAACTGAATAATATTAGCAGAAAATTCCTTAAAATCAAAATATACATGTAGGAAATTAAGCAGAAGAATATTAATGTAAACAAAAATCCAGAGAAGAAACTCTTCTTATTTTGCTGTTTTTGAAGAATTTATGTCCACTTTTTCAAACAGCCTTCCAGAACCAAGAAAATCTGTGGTTTATAAATGAGAAAACAGGAGAACAATGAAGGCCAACTGTATGATTTAATATAAATACATCTATGTGACAAAGATAAAATATGTGGTTTTCCTTGACAGGTGGGCTCCTTTCATTCTTTCAGAGTTATCTAAACTTACACTGCAGATTAAATAATATTTTATTAATTTTTACTGCCAATAACAGTAGAGGACAAATTCAGTTCTTGGAAGATCAGCTGGTTTTATTCTGGTTTATTTATCATGAAGAGAACTGTTAATTAAATACTCAGTGCAAAATATCACTATAGATGCATCAACCCGAAATAACCCAGGTTGGGTTCAGTATTTATTAGATTTTGGTGTATGTTTTCCTGCTCATGCTCAGAAAAAAAAAAACCAACAAACCCAAACAAATCAACAAAAACAACAAAACAAATAGACAAATCCCCAAAACCACAACCAACAAACCAACCAACAACAGAAAGCTCCAAGCAAAACAGAACAAAAACCCGAGGAAAAACTTTTAAATGGGAATTTATGCTGAAGACACTGAAATACGATTCATATGGAATGAAAATGTGAGTGGCTACCCTGGTCAGACAGCAAGGCAACACCAATTTGGGGATATTATGGACACCTGTCATTAGTCCTTCTGCACTTACTGCTGCTGCAGTAGTGGATGTTCCGGCTAAGCCACCGGTGGCACAAGGCAGAAATAGAGGGAGGCAGGGGTCTGCAAGCAATTCTGAGAAATTTCTCCCCAAAGATGTGCAGTTCATGAAGATCACAGTGCACTCAGTACAGAAGTGCTTACTCACAAGAGCATCCCATTATCTTTTGGCCTTGGACCCAGAGCACGTCGGTACTGCTTGAGGAGAAGCTGATGAGCAGCATGCTGTATAGCAACCCTGTGATGTGATGCCCTGCCCTTGGCTGGGACAAACAGTTCTGTTGGTTACAGCAGGGGCTTTAGTGTCCTTTGTAGGTGCATGAGAATCTTCAGGTGCCCTCTTGGTGCTGACTGCATGGCCAGTGCTCTGCTCCATGGGGAACACAGACAACCATTGCTGCAAGAAATCATTGTTGGAGGGGATGCCGGTGCACACCTTGACTTACCCTTTGTGAAATGCCCTGGGTTTTGCAGGGCTGAAGGAGAATTGTGCCAGAACCATTCCTCTTCCTCTTCTTCTCCAAATGATGAATTCCCACCCTGTTACTTTCAAGAAGAATGCATGGGAAGAGAAGTAATCATATTTAATGTTTGTTTCAATATCTACTGTATCTGTCCATGTCTCTTCCTACATCAGCTCATACTTATTTTTGTAATTACTGTCCAATTTCAATTGACAATATCACGGCCCTCTTGCTAGTCACCTCTTTGCTCTGACTCTACTTTTCCTCCTGTGCCAACAGCCTGAAAGGAGGTACTAACGTGTGTTTTAACATTAATTTGCATAGTACCTGGGGTACCTTTTTCAGCCAAAATAAACATGACTTTTTCTTGATCTCATGTTGTTCTTATTCAGAAACTTTTTCTCCTAAAAATATTTCACAGCCTTGCTATTTACCCCTTTTATGTGCTGGATGCTAGCAGAACATGGGCTTTGCCTGCCAGCAATTCCCTTCAGAGCCAGACTGCCATGCTAGGCTCCCAACTGGGCTTTCTGCAAAGCCAATGGCATAAAAATCTTCCCATCAACCTTGATCATCCTTGGGGCATAAAACCAAAACCTAGACTTCAGAAAATATTTCTGAGAAAGAAAACAACTCCCTGTCCATTTTATTATAACTTCATCAGTGTCCTTTGCACTTGATCTCTGTCAGGTTTCACCCCAGCTGGAAACAAAGCTCCACACACCTGCTCATTCACTCCTTCACCAGCAGGACGGGGGAAAGAATTGGAAGGATAAAAGCAAGAAAACTCATGCATTGAGATGAAGATAATTTAATAGGTAAAGCAAAAGCCTCATGAACCAGCAAAGAAAAACAAGGAATTAATTCACTGCTTTCCATGGGCAAGCTGTCTTCAAGAAAAGCAGTGCTCCATCATGCATAATGGCAACTTGGGAAGACAAATGCTGTGATTTTGAACATACACCCATTCCTTCATCTTCCCCCAGCTTTCTATGCTGAGTATGCTGCCATATGGTCTGGGATATCCCTGTGGTCAGTTGAGGTCAGCTATCCCAGCTGTGTCCCCTCCCAAGTCCTTGTACACCCCAGCCCCCTCACTGGTGGGGTAGTGTGAGGAGCAGAAAAGGTTTTGGCAGAAAGCACTGCTCAGCAATAATAAAAATATCTCTACATTGTCAACACCGTTTTCAGCACAAATCCAAAACACAACCCCATAGCAGCTACTGTGAAAAAAATTAACTCTATCCCTGCCAAAACCAGCACAGTCTCCCAATCTTTTCTTCCATTCACTCCTCTTCTCGGTACTTTGCACCATAAGGTGGCTTTTGCAGTTTTCTTCTAGATAGAGATTTACTGGTCCTTCTACCATATCTTTTTATTTTCTATGAAAGTGGCCATGGACAACTGTTTTATGCTCCCTACTGAGTTTTTTACTATCAGTTCAGACTGAGACACTAACTGAACCCAAGGAAAATGATGTGGCCAAACTGGAAGACTGAGCCTTTAGCCTGAGATGTCAAAAAAGCAAGAGGTAATCAGAGACTCCTCTGGAAATAAGCAAAAGTTTTCATCAAAGGAATCATCTATAATGACTTTAATGCTGTTAAAAATACAATGTGTAAATGCAGCAATATAGCAATGAACAATGGGTCATAGGGATTTGTTTGAGTGCTTTCTCTCAGTGATGACAAAATCTTCTGTGACTGAGCCTACTCAACACAAATCCTCCAAAGAAAACATACAGAGCTTGTGGTAAGGATATCCAGATAAATAAAACTGTTCCCTCATTTTATTAGTGGACCTATTTCCTATTACAGAGTAGGCACACTGTGGTTTGTGGAACTGGGATTTTCTCAGGGAAATAGGAAAACACAGCTCTGATCATATGTTGCTAAAATCCAGTGCCTTTGTATCACTCAAAAATGGAGATTACATTCTATCTATGCAATGTATTTCCATGACTTTGCTTGGAAAGGATATATTCATTCATGCCTTTTCACAAAACTGAGTGCAATGGCACGTTGTGTTATCCCAGAAATAGCAACATTTCTGTGCTGTTGTGGAAAAAGATATTCCTGCATGTAAAAAGTAGTATTTCCAGTATTACTGGGAGGAGAAAGAGGTTTTTCTGTACTATTTATGTGATATACATAAATATATACTATTGTTCCACATAATGACAATATAATAGCTGCTATATCAAAAGTATGTCTGCAGGGTGACTGCAGTGAAGTAAGTCAGGCTAAAAAATCTTGCCTTCCTTGAGCTTTGAAGAATAACTGTACCCTTCCAAATTTGGAATTCAAAATGTTTATGAAATCAGCATAAGGAGAAGTTGGGAAAAAAGCTACAATCAAAGAAGTTCAAGCTATCTTGGGGAAACCTGAACGGAATATTTAATAGAACCATAGGATAACCTAACTTGGAAAGGACCCACAAGAATCATTGAATTGAACTCCTGGCTCTGCACAGGACAACCCCAAAAATCAGACTATGAATATTTGGAGAAGAACATTTAAAAAATGCTCCTGTTCTGCATTTTGTAATGTACTTGGTAATGGATCTATATTCTTACGTTGGAAATCATACTTAATCATACTTTTCAGCAACGGCTCCACCATTGTTGCTCTACTGACTTTGCAAATAATGAGGAAGAACAAAATTTCTCCGTATTTCAGAAATATAACACCACTCTAGAATTACCAAAAGAGGTTATAATGCAACTTCTGGCAAGCAGGCTACCTGACAAAAAATCAGGACAACTTCTAGGAGGAAATCATGTCAGATCCTGTCTGTCCCATGGCATGGTTCCAGCTCCACAAGGACTCCTGGGGCACTGCCATGGCAGGACTAGAAGGCACACCCTTGGGCACAAAGCAAACACTGATGTTGAACCCTTGTATCAGAATGTACAGTGCTGGTGGTCTCTGCCCACTCCCAAAACAGGGGCACTTCAGCAAAATGCTCAGCTTACTGGCCTCTCCGGGCACCCCGGCTGTACACCCTCTGCCCAGGCCTTTCAGTAAATTCTGCAGTGCAACTCTTAGTCAGCACATCCCAACCTACTGCAAAATACCAATGACTAGGAATGACTTATTAATTTAAAGAGCACCCTTAAATCATCTTTACTTTGTGTCAGCCTATTGGAGTGCATGGGGCAGACAAATAAATAAAAACAGAAAACAAAGGGAAAAAACCAAACAAAATTTTAAAAAAATCCAAAATGATGCTGCAAAATTGTACAAATAGTAATGTTGCTATTAAGCTGAAATAATAAAGTGCACAAAAGGGGAAGGGAACCAGATGGTCAGTCATGTAGGTGGTCTGAATGAGCAACTCTGGAATTTGTTTTGAGATACATATAAAATTAAGGTAACCATTTATACCGTTTATGCTGTTAGAGTACCAAGTTCTATTGATAAAGTATGAGATTTTGTGGTAGCTGAAACAGTTAAAAGACTGGATGATTGTAACAGCAAGACTAAAGGCTACATCAATAGGATGGCTAAACCCTGTTTAGGCAACATCAGAGTCACAAGCTATTCTTTTAGGAATCGGAGTCATTGTAGCTTTCTACATAATAAGAGAGCTAGAATGAAAGGCTGCATCAAGATCCTTGCATGCACCAGAAGTCCTGGGCAAGGGTGCAAAATGATGCACTACTCTGGTTGCAGCTATGCAATACATGAAATTGCTGTAGCCTTGAAGAGTTGTGATGACTCCAGTGTAGGACCAGAGTCTGTTGGACCTTTCTAGTAGGAAGATGGAGCAGTTCCCCAGATTCTGTGTATGGAAGCCGGTCAGTGCACTGTATGAAATGATGCTTGCCTAGATTTCTTGCTTCCTATTCTCTGTGTAGTAGCAATGTCATTTCTATCATCGTGTGCTCAAGAGAACAGGACCCCTGTAAAATAATAATAATAATAATAAGCCAATTTTAAATCCTACAGAACTAGCACAGCTAGCAGGCAGCTTCTGAAAAGTATTGTAAGGCACATCTGAAAACTACATGAAAATATTTTATAGAATATCTACTTGCTGTTTGGTTCCCAGAGGCAGCTTTAGACCATTCAGCTTGGAGAGAAAACAAAAAAAACTCCCACTCACTCTTTTCTTTAGAGCACCTCCATGTGCTTTTCCCACCTGAGTATCTAGGATGGAGCAGCACGTGGCCAACAGCCCATTGATATTTTTCTCCTCTGTGCTTGTAGTGAGTTAACGGACTAACACCTTGGCTGATGGTCCTCCAGCATGGCCATGGACAGGGTGTGCTGCCAGAGCAGGCAGGTTTGGGGCAGCCTGTGGCCAGGCTGAACATGGGTGTCACAGCAGCCAACAGCCCAGTGCAGGAACTCGCAGCTTCCAGCTGACCCCAAACTAGGCAGATGATAGTGTACACACAGTCATTCTAAACCCATGGCTTGATTTGCCTCCCCTCCTAAGTTAAGATTGAGCTCTGAAACTGGCTTGAAAGGAAGCACATGCAGGTTCTTCGGGTCGGTGTGATAGGACATAAATTGTATTTTACCCCTAGAACCCAAATAAAATTCTGTAACTTGCAGTTCTTCAATAAGAAGTAAAAATCTAACAAACTTACCTCCTGAAACCCTAACTATATCCCACATCAACAAACCATTCTCCCTCTTGCTCAGAAGAACTGAATCCTGAGCTCAAAGGAAGCTCAAAACTACTGCCTGATGCCAACCACTTTGTCTTACCATTGTTTTTGCAGCTGATGATGTTTTAATTATCCATCCAGCTTTGTGGTACAATGGGTACCACTGCCTTCAATGCTTTTATTATCATTTATTGCTAAATTTTAAGCATCATCCTAATTAGTAAACATGATCTAATTACTTAAAACTGCTCTATTTTCCCTCCAACAGTGGAGAACCAATCATTTTATGTTCATGAAAAGATACATGTTCTTCTCATAGCAAATGTCAGGATAAAATTATGCAAAATAATTATTTTTGTCTTTTTTTAATAGTCCAGTGGAAAATCTTTTTCTTTTAATTTAATTCTCATTGCAGTTAAATACTTTTTTCCTTTTTTACTTCTATTTTGTTTTCCACTGAAGAAAAAGAGGGAAACTACTCTGATAAAAAATAATTAATTTTTCCACTGGGAAATAAGGCAAAATGTTACTTGGTGTTATTTTTCTCTCACTTCAAGACAGAAAGCTAAAAGTGAGAGAAGATGTTATTTTTAAAAGCAATAGTGTTGCTTTCTTCACTTTTTTTTTTTTTTTTTAATATATTTAACTTCCCCTTTTCTGTGGAGAAAGTGTAAGGAATGAGAAACAGATGAAATACCAATTGAAATGGATATTTCACCGTAAGCAAATAAAAGCTTTCTCTCCTTTGCAATTTAAAAAGTAATCATTAAAATTGAAGTAATATATTTTAAATACCTGAAATTAATGTTGGTCAAGTAATTTTTATTTTGCATGTAGTTAAAAATAAAGCCTGCCATCCTAAAACATGAAGTATTTCCCATCTTAAAGAGTCTCTCATGGAGTCCAAGTCTCTGTCTGCTCATCCAGGTACAGATCTCTCTGGTGACCCTGGCTATTGCCATATCACTGCTGGAGGAGGAGCTTCCCTGGCAGTGCCAGCTTGAGGATGCCAGAGATGAAGATGCTTCCCTGCCTAAAATGTGGGGGAAGGCAAGAGGAGTTTTCTTCATGAACCACACATCTAGGTGTTTGCAGGGAAGGGCTCATGACTAATCACACCATGGCCAGCAGCTGCAGGGTGACACTTCTGCTCTGCTGGGGTCAGGGTGACATGCTGACTGTCCCTCTGCACCTGCACTGCTGCTGCATGCTCTGCTAAATTGCCTCAAATGACCAATGCACAGAGGAGACTCTGGGAGGTAAAGGCTGGATGACATGGGGATGGTAGAGTTTCTGATTGCAGGAAATGGGGGATGAGGTGGAGTGGGGGTATTGAGAATGATGGTCATATTGAGAAGGCATCAGGCAAGGTACAAAATGTTACAGGTATCTGCTATAGTATTGGTTGCATATTCTTGACTTCATCATGTATCAGAAACACTTTCACAGTGAGAGTGATGGTTGCCCAGACCATCACTGTTGGTGGTCTCTATCCATGGAGACATTCAAACCCCATTGAACACAGCTCTCAGAAACCTACTCTAGGTGGCTCTGCTTGAGCAGGGGAATTAGGCAGAATTACTTTCAGAGGTCCCTTCCAGCCAGCCATTCTGTCAATCTGTCACCTCAGGCATAGGCTGGCAAATCTGCATCTCTAGAAGTTAGACCTTCCTGCCCATCCTTAAGAAATCCTACCCACCTGAGGAACCCCCTTCATGACACATTGTGCAATCCTCATTTCTGGCATTTCTCTCAGTGAAGACAGCCTTCTGAAACACTCCACTTTCAGTAAAGTTCTTAAATTCAAAGAATCACAGAATATCTTGAGTTGGAAGTGATCCATGAGGATCATTGAAGTCCAAGTCCTGGCCCTGCACAGGACACCCCAAGAATCACACCATGTGCCTGAGAGCATTGTCCAAATGTTTCTTGAACTCTGTCAGGCTGGTGCTGTGACCACTTCCCTGGGGAGCCTGTTCCAGTGCCCAGCCACGATCTGGGTGAAGAACCTTTTTCTAATACCCAACCTAAACCTCCCCTGACGCAACTTCAGGCCATTCCCTTGGGTCTTGTCACTGTCACCCGAGAGAAGAGATCAGTGCCTGCCCCTGCTCTTTCCCTCACAAGGAAGCTGTAACTGCAGTGAGGTCTGTCCTCAGGCTGCTCCAGGCTGAACAGACCAAGTGCCCTCAGCTGCTCCTCCTACGGCTTCCCCTCCAGACCCTTCACCATCCTCGTGGCCCTCCTTTGGACACTCTCCAATAGCTTTATATCCTTGTGTTGTGGCACCCAAAACTGCCCCAGCACTGGAGGTGAGGCCACCCCAGTGCAGAGCAGAGCGGGACAATCCCCTCCCTTGCCCGGCTGGTGATGCTGTGCCTGATGCCCCCAGGACACAGGTGGCCCTCCTGGCTGCTGACTCATGTTCAACCCCAGGTCTCTCTCCACAGTGCTGCTCTCCACTCTCTTGTTCCCCAGTCTGCATTTCAATTGGTCTAAAGCAGTCCACATGGATATGTATTTCTTTTATACTAGGGATGACACTTGACCTGAGACAAAGGACCAGCTTGTACATCACTGAAACTTCATTTAAAATTTGAAGATTGAACTTGAATGAAGCTTGAATATTAGTGGTAACAAATGGCACATACCACTAAGAAGCATGTTTTAAACTTCAAGCACTTTATTTAAACTGCCTCTTTAAAAAATACAACATCTAAAAAATACAGCTCTCAAATATAATATTTGACCATATTCAACTGTGGAACTCCAGTTTGGTATTGGACATAATGAAACAACAAAATCAAACAAAAACAAACAAAGGCCAGACAGGTGTGGGTCTCAATCACTGTCTCTTTGGCACAGCAAAATATATTCTCTAGTCCATGAACGTTGCTGTTTCTTCTACTGAAAGGGCATCTCTATGTGATTTAGCTGCAGCTAGGCAGGTAGTATCACTTTCAAACAGTGAGGGTCACAGGACACTAAGTCAGCTTTATGCAGCACATCTCCACATTTCACTCAGGAATGGACCTGATACTCCATATTGCAGAATATAAATTAGTTTCCAGATAGGGAAAGATGATGACAAACAAATCTACCTGACTGAGATACCAATAGGGCAAGTCACAGTGTGAACAGTGGCTATGGAGCTGGGACCCTGCAGCTTCCTTGGAGATGTGTTCAGGAGGATAAAGCACCTTTTCTTGTCTACCTTCAATCTCAGATGATGCAGCATATGCTTGTGAATGGACAAGGCCAGAAGTCTGCATCCTTTGAAGACCATTTTCTTCCAAAGACAACCTCTTTTCCTTAGGGTTTTAATGTGTAATACATCACCCATCACAAGACAGCTTGACTGTAACAGTTCAGCTTTTATCATACCATGTTCTAGCTGCATATTATTTTACAGTGCAGTATAAAACAAAGGACTACCTGAGCAGGCTACTTCAAACATGACTGTATTACCTACCTGTATGTAAGCATCTTATTCTCTGATAAAATGAATTCTTTTCAGCTCTTACTTTTCAAATTCACAGACATCTTTCCAGTTATGGACATTTCCATTTTTTCGTTAAAGTAAGAAAACACTTAAAAGCCCATACAGTGCCTTTTGAGTACTGGTGTGCATTTCTCTGAGTATCACATTTAACCTTTTGTGCTTGTGAGGCAAGTAATTGTTTTACCTTTATGTCCAGGAACCAGTATCAGTCTATTCTGTAACCAGTTTGCAAGTCCCCATGGCAAGCCCCTTCCACACTTGAGAGACTAGCTGCTCTTGCTGGTGATTGAAATAAAGGCATATCCCAAAACTACAGATTGCAGTGGGGGAAGCCTGAAGATGGCTTTCTCCAGTGGGCACCATGTGGCAAGTCTTGGAGGTATCTATAATTAAAATAGATTATTAGGAAGGGGGACAAGGCCACAGGGGATGGACATTATTTCTAAGTAGGTATCTACAGCATCCCATGGAGACTGACAGGATTAGCAAGGAAACAGCAAAGTCACAGTGAGGCTCAGGTGAACAGGGGCATCCAAAGGCACTCTGCACCTTTGAATACCTTAAAACCTTAAAACTGCTGCTAGTTCTTGTGCATCTATGCCATTGTATTTGTTCTATCAGCAGTGTCAGCTCTAACGAAGAATGAGCACTGCTGCTCTTTACCACTGTGTCATCTCAGCCACCTGACATAGCTGTGAAAATGCTTGTCTGCACTCTACAACCTTCAGGCAGTTCAGAAAAAGCCTACTTTGGATGCAACATCCAAACACACCACGCCATGTAAGCCAGGGCTCTCAGTACTGTATTTATGCAGAGGAACTATTCATATCAAAACCACTAGGTGCTATAGATAGATAACATTATGGACTAACACTTATAATGATGGCCCTTTAACCTTTGTGGATTGAAACTGTAGCCTCCAGGCTAGTAAGATAAAAAAACTTAGTAGTGACAACCTGAAATGCATGTGGATTAGTCCACTGTACCCTGGAACAAAATACAAAGAAGAGAGGGCTGCCATACTGGTTCATCCAGGCAAGCACTCTGTTTCTGAGCAGTAGGCAGAGAATTTGCACACCCAGCACTGTAAGAAGCTGCAGACAGAGGAAGTGTCTTCTCAGCCAGGGACAAGAGGTTATCTTAAAAAGCAGGCTATGAAAGTTTATATCCTTTCCTGTGTCACAGTGAAATTTATCCCACATCACTTGAGCCATATAAACAAGAGGCTTAGTGTAAACAAGTGGCTTGCTTATGTCAGTAAAGTGAGAGGAACATCTCAGACAGATTTGTCTCTATCCCAGGTTAGGAGAGAGCAACACACTTTTCAGAGGTGGTTATCACTGAGTATTGCGGTGTATATATCTGACATCCATGAGAAGAGAAATGAAACCTTTGGTTCTGTCATTGTAGAAGTTTTCTGCTATCATTGCTCCCTGGAGTTGCTTGAGCCTGGTCAACATTACTTACCCAAACCCCTCTGAACTTCTGCAGCTTTGAATAAGCCAAGAATATGGGTTTCGGCATCTTGTCCAAAACCAGTGTTTTTCTGATATCATATATCCATGGGCATTGAATATGTACAGAAAGGCCACGTGCGAAGTATCTTATTAAATGAACTGCTTTTTAAATTTAAAAAGTTAGCAAGAATTATTAGATTGCTGGGTAAGCGTGTGTGTTTAAGTATGACTCAAATTTTGCTGCAGTGCTACAGCAAGATGTAGGAGAGGACAACTGGCCTTGGGCAGCGGCACTGCTTTTTCACCCGTTGGCGTCCGGAGGGCTGCTGGAGTCCCGATGCCGGCTTTCCCAGATGAGCTCCCCAGGTCTGCCAAGCCATCATCTGCGGCTCCTCACCGCCTGTTTCAAGTCTGGGACCCGGGACGGGCCCCGGGGTGACCGGCCGGCAGGGTGACGCCCCGGACGGGCACGGGGAGCAAGGGAGGCGCGGGGCGGGGGCTCAGGGGTCTCACGGCCGGGGCGGGAGCTGGGCGCGGGGCGCACCCCTTGGCGTCCCCTCGGGGCGTTGTTCGCCCCCCGCGTCTTTCCTGCTTCCGGGGGCCGCCGCGGGGAGGATTTGCCGCAGATGACATCAGCTGTGGATGCTGGAAAGGCGGCGGCGGCGCGGAGGATGCGCCGGCTCCCCCCCTTCCTCCTCCTCCTCCTCACCAGGTCCCTGCCCTGCACCGTCTCCGTATAAAAGCGCCGCCGCCTCCCCGCCCGCCCTCACTCCCTCCTTGCCGCCTGCGGAGCCGCCGCCGAGCGGCCCCTCTGCTCTCAGCGCCCCGGAGCCGCGGGGCGGAGGCGATGGCCACCGTAGTGGTGGAAGTGGACTCGGAGCCCTCCTGCAGCATCCCCAACCCGGCCTCCACCTCGCCCAGTCTCTCCCACCGCTTCCTAGACAGCAAGTTTTACCTGCTGGTCGTCATCGGCGAGCTGGTGACCGAGGAGCACCTGCGGCGGGCGATCGTCAATATCGAGCGAGGTGAGGCGGCGGGAGCCGGGGCGCCGCAAGCAGCGCCGCGACATCCCCCGCCGGCGCCCTGCCCCTCCCTGGGCGCGGTCGGGAGCCGGGATTGCCCCCGACACCCATCCCTCCGAGCCGCGGTCTCCAGCTCTTTATTCCCCGGGGGGTCCCGCCGCAATCGCCCACCCACTCACCTTCCCCCGCGGGGTGCGGGCGCTGCGGAGCGGGGCTGCGGAGAGCCGCAGCGAGCCCCCTCCCCGCCATCGCTGGGCGGAGGGGCCGGGCCGGGAGCGCAGCGCCCGCCGCCGAGCCCGTCCGCCCGGAGACACCGGCGGGTGGGCGTGGCACGGTCCGCACTGCGGTCCCGGTGGCAGCCCGGGGCGGACAAAGGGCGGCTGGGGATGGGGTGGATGGGCTGGGCTGGGGGGCGGCTGCCGCCCGCAGTCCGTGTCCCCCACCGCCACGCCAAGCCGGCGAGGTTCGGGGCGTTTTCCCTCTCGGCGGCAGAGGCTGCGCGGGCGGGAGCGCAGCCGCGCCTTTGTGTCTAACTTTGGGCGCTGGGACTTTTCTGTCGTCTGGAGAATTTTTCAGGACCCAAGTTCTATACATGCGTATATATATTCCAATAAAGAAAACCGATTTGAGTAACAAGGCTGTTACTTGAGTGCTCAACCTCGTTATTGTCCGACTGCAGACTGCTCTGACTCGGCGTTTATTTGTCCTTTCCTTAAGACGGCTATGCAGGATGGTATTGCAAGTCAAATGACAGTTTTTTGAGTTTTCGTTGTGTTTTTTGATACAATAGATTGCAGTGTATATGCGGATAGGAGAAAAAAACCCCAACCCGTTGCGGTATTAATGGAATAAAGCACAAAGAAAATTATTGCCAGACCTTACAGTTTGTTAAACTCACTTGATACATGATTGTATAACATGTATTTTTTGTTCTCGGCTAGTGAAAACAAAGATTTCAGAAACTGCCATTGTTAGACTGAAGAAGAGATCCCGGAACGGGGAATTGGTAGCAGCCTTGTCATGTAGGTGTGGTTCAGCAGTCCAGCTAGGACTTCGTCTGTCTCTATTGTTGCTTTCTCAACCATTGTTGCTTTAGTTGGCTATTTCTCTGAATTCTTTTTCGTACCTGTCTGAGGTAAAAGGCATTCTCTCTCCCCTAACCAGTTTCATCATAATCTGTTCATCTTTATTGTGACCATTGTCTCCTGGGAAGAACTACTGAGGCAGGTGCTTTGTCATTCAGAGCTTCTTCAGCATTGCACTTCCTTAACTCTATCTAATTTTCAGTTGTGTTAGAAGTGAACTGGCTGCATTTTAATTAAATTGTTAAAGATTATAGAGCAAATTGGTAAAATTTCTTCCCTCGAGACAGCTAATACCCTTCCTCTGAAGAAATGCTCTTCAGTCTCTTCTTGAATCTTCTATTGTACAGTTGCTGCTGCATAGCTCAGTTGCTGCTACCTCTGCCACTAAGCATAACACCCGCTTACGGGTTTAGATGTTCAGAGGAAATATTTTGGCCTTTTAATTCATCATTTTGGATTAGAAGTCACTGTGCTGCTTCTAGTATCAGACCATCTGATTGAGATTTTTGCCTGCTAAGAAAACTCTGTGGTGAAATTTTGAGGTACATTGTTTTGGATGAATACAATGGGAGTCTGAAGCTCTTTCTGCGTGAGGCAGTTATGGGCTCAGCTAATATCTTTCTCTTTGGAAAGTCTGCTCTAGTCTGGAAAAAACCACTTCTCGCTACCTTCATCTCAGTAGAGCTTTAAATGCATTTTGGTTCTTGATAACTCTGCCTCACTGTCCTCTCTGGTACATCTCTTGAGTACCATCACTGAAAACTGTGGGTTCATGCGCCAAACTGCAGAGCAACGTGTCAAAGAAAACGTCTGCTGATAACACATCAGTGGCGTGATGCTACGCAACCTGGTGGAATGCAGAGTCATTTCTTAAGATATCGTGGGGAGGGAATGGCATGGCAAGATGTATTTTCAGTAATTACATTTGGGATGTGACTTTGCTAAGGGGGCAATCCTCCAACCCACCATCCACCAAAAGAGAAGAGGGGACTCAAGAGAAAGCTTCAAGATTTTTCTACTGGTTTAGCAGATGCTACTGGGTGTGCCCTGCCTGCTGTCTCATTAGTGGCATTGCATTCCTAAGACTGCAGAAAGAAAGAAATAGCTCCAGTTCAGTCATGTTTACAGTGGTTACGTCCACACTGCTAATCTGTCATTGGATTGACCTTGGATTTTAGTTCCACGTTTACCTTTTTTCTGCCCAAAACATGATTTTGTGATATCATGCATTTAATGCATTCTGCTACTCTATGGTACACATGCGTAATTTTTGCATCCAGACTGCTGAATCATGCAGTTGCAAATTTTGGATAGTCCACCCAAATTCCAGCTTCAACTTCTAGGACTGCTGTGTGCATAGGGCATATAGGCTTTTTTCCCCTTGGCTTTGTTGTTTGGGTATTTTTTCCCCTATTTATTTTGTGTTGAGTCCTGTATTTTGGGCATTGCCTGACTCAATGTTCTTGACTACATCTGATCAAAATCTTATCCCTGCAGCAAATTGGGATCGCATCTAAAGCAGCTAGAGATGGTGGATGACTCCTATCATTAGCAGCATTGATGAGTCATAGTCCATGTTGTTTAGCTGACCTCCAGAAGGCTTTGTAGTTCCTCCACCCAATCTTGGTGTCACAGGCCAGGGAGCTGTTTATCTTAAAGCTTCTTGAAGTTCAGCACTCATTCATTCAGCGTTCTTCAGCTTTGTGATCAATGTCAGTTTCACAGTTATTGCTTTCATATGTGCTCTATGTGTATGGTATTATATCATCTTGGCAGTCTTGCTCTCAAATATTCCAACACCTGGAATATATTAAAGCCTGTTTAGACATATTTGTCTGCCAAAACTCATCCCAAAAATGCACCATATGGCCAAGAGCTTTCTGAGAAAACAAAGTAAGGAGAGTTGCAGAAGAGTCTTGCTGCTTATGCCTCTGAACAATGATGCATCAGTCAGGAAGTGGAGGTGGCTGTTTATAGCTCAGTTATTTTTCTCAAGTGGTTATGGAACACACAGGCAATACTGTATTTTCAAATTTTTCTGGAGATTCAAATGGCAGCTACTTAATTGTTGGTAGCATGTTACAGTAAGCTTGCTACTACCTTTACTTGGATGCTCACAAGGAAAAGCCTTGGATGCTTTCTTCTTGCAGAGGCTTCAGGCTGTTGAAATGCAGATGTTCATATTTGCATGGAGAACCTACTCAGAGCTGCAGTGGGAGACTGGCACTGCAGATCTGGTTTCTCTGCTATTCCCTCTTTTCTCCTCATGCTTCATCCCTGCAACAGGGCTTCTGCCAGTCTAAGTCCTGACATTTCTGCTGCCTTGAAACAGAATATAGAGCATGGGAAGTGGCATTGACAGTAACATCCACAGCCTGAAACCCTGACAGAGTTACCAGGAGTGTTAGTTCTGGATGAGGGGTTGGAAACACACCTCTTCAGGCATCTCCTGGTCAAACCCTAAAGTGGTCTAACCCAGAGATTCCATGCAAAGGATGCTCATGTGGGGAGGGGCCACCAGACATTTCCTCACCAGAAATCCCTTTTATGTTTGCCAGTTCATTTGTGTAGATGTAGTGATGTTCTTCTAGGACAAAAAAATGAGTGCAGTTTTGGTTTTCAAAACTGCAGCAATGCCTGGACTTACTTGTAGTGCTACTGCCTGCTCATTATTTCAAAACTAGAATATTTTTCAGAACAATTTGAAGACAAAATTAGAGAAAAATCCAAAGTATGTTCTTTTTTTTTCTTCTTCTTTTTTTTTTTTTCCAAATTATTCATCAAAATCTTACGGAAAGGAACTAGAAACTTGTCTTTTGGCCGGAATGACTTTTTTTTTCCTGATCAAATGTCAATCCTTAAAAATCTACTTTGGAATAATACTTTTTTTGGTCATATAAGTGCCAAGTGTCTCACTTTTTAAGTAGCTGGGGGAAAAACAGTAGGGAACAGAAATGTGCTGTTTAGTTTTTAAAAGAAAAAAGATCAAGCACAGCATTTTCAAATCTCAAAACTAGAGTTCTGACACTTCATAAATAAAAGATCACTTAAATTTTAATTTAAAATATGGTATGCTTCAAAGATATTCAATGGAGAAGTCAGCAATTTAATACTTTTTATTTAAATATTAATTGCAACATGCTAGGTGGTGCTGTCTTTTTCTTCTTGGAAGGGCAACATGACTGAAGTGTCCTCTGGCTTTGTGAACCTGTATATTGCTATTTTAAAGTCAAATCAGGGACATTGGTAGCTTCTTGTGAAGTGGCTACTACTGCGGTTCTAAAGTTGGGGCCTTAAAGACTGGTCACCCTTTGGAAAGGCAGGTTGTCTTTTTCTGATTCCTGCCAGAATCCTTCCAAGTGCATTTTAAAAAATAGCTGCGTGCCTTGAAAGGAAGTGAGGCTGGGCTTGGAATTTAGAAATATGCAAATAGCGTGAATACAAGTAGAAAAATACTTGGTTAAAGCTTCCAGTGCTTGTGTGTCAAGCTGGATGTGTTTTGTATTTTGAATTTTAGGGATCCGATCATGGGACACAAACTTGGTCGAATGCAACTTGGATCAAGAACTGAAACTTTTTGTGTCTCGCCATTCAGCTCGATTCTCTCCTGAAGTTCGAGGTGAGTTTAAGAGCAGAACTAATAAATTACACTCTGAAGTTGCCTGGCCCATTAGTTTTAGGGCCTTTTCAAAGTTAAGACAACTCACTTTTTGATTGAACAGTTTCTTCATGTAGCACCTATCTAGTAGTCCAGAGTCTGAAGCTTATTGTAGTAGGTAGAGTACATACAAAACGATTAACTGGAAAGGTTAGCTCTTTAGTTTGGCAGAGCCAGAACTGATGTTGCAGCTGTTGCACAAATGCAGCTCAAGCCCTGTGTTTCTTCCCAAAGGACTTGGACTTTTCTCTTTCTTGGTATGAGAAGCTGAGTTATGGTGAGTCTGCCTGTACTCATAGGAACTTTCTTTGGCTTGTATGAGGAAATCAGAAATTTATAGGGCTAATAAGACTAAATCTCTCTTGCTGCCTTTTTTCCAAGCCCATTTTTCCTTGAGAGGATTCATTCAATAAAATGAAACATTTGTTTACCAGTTTTGTGAAGTGTAAAATTTGGGTTTGTTCTGGTTTCATGAGAATGAAGTGTTTGGTAAGTTTCTAAGATCTCATTACTCTTAATATAAATGTGAATGAATTTAATCAGGTTTCTCATGTGAAAATCTCTGACTTTCTCAGAGTAGTAAAGGTTTCTATCATTGGTGAAATCATTGTGGCCATGTGCATGTTGAGTCCTGTCGTACAGTACAACCTAGTACTGATGAGTGCTAAAAATTCCAGCTTCTGGGATATCTCTCCTGTGGTGAAAAAGGGCTATGAAATTTTGTATCATTCTACTACATCATGTTCCTGAGGTCAGTTGCTATACACTGTTGACAAAGAGACCCTGATGCCTTGCTAGCATGACAGCATTGACCTGATGGTTTTGAATAATGTACAAAAATGTCTTGTGTAACTAATCCTTTTTCTTGCAGCATATGTTAAAGCAGTTTTTGCTGTATCTCTCCATATCTAGAGACAGTAAAGCACTGCCAGAGTTAAGAAAAAATTATATACTTCTATGATTCTTCCTCTGGTTTGAAAAACAACATAACTAATAAAACAATACACAGCATGAAGACTTTTGAGTAAAGACATGTAGCTCCTTATTTACGTGGATGTAAACTCGGGCCTAGAATACTTGTCTTTCATTTCATTTTAAATGTCATGAAGACAATTCAACTTCTCAGTGACATTTGTTGCTTTGCTTTACAGACAGGGAATTTATCTTTAAGAAATGGAAAATGCAATGTATCCCATTTTTAACAAATCTGTGTTTTACTATAAAACTTCAAGATTCTATGTTTCTCCTGTAGCAAAAATATTACAGCATGACTAGTATTTTTGCTGTCTCTTTTAGATGATACATTCTAATACTGCTGCATGCATTAAAATAAAGCAAATACTCTACTTTCATATAATAAATAAGATAAGATTTCTTTTGCAGCAGAAAGAATGTAGAATTATTTAGGAATTTTTCTCTGGGAATTGTATTTTTGATTGATTTTTTTTTCCTTTGTTTGTCTAGACTTCCCTGTTTAGTCTTTCATTGTGTTGAATTCCAGCTTAATTGCATGTGACTGGAATTCATCAACATCTCTGACAAGCAGAAATGAATGTGTTTTTCACCACTGCTCAATCTTTAAACAATAAACTGCCAAAATCTGTGTTTGAAGAGCATTAAGGGAGACTGAAACTTGAATAGACGCAATATCAAGGGATAAAGCTATCCCTTTTGACCAACTTCTTGTCTAAAATTTTGTGGAAAGCACATTTTTACCTCCAGAATCTCACTGTACAGATCAGAGAATTATTTTAGTTTCTTTCTGCTGTTCTCTGATGTTGAATTCTGCAGGAGGCTCCTTTGTATCTTCTCTGCTGTTTGGCAGAGAGGCTTTTATGTTGCCACATTTTAATAAGATTTCAGAATGTTTAATTTCTGTTACAGCACCCAAATATTAAACTGTGGGTGTTCAACTGTTGACATGGTCGGCTTTGATACTAAAGAGATGATTGTAAGTATGTATTGCTTTATGGTCCCAGACTCAGATATGGAATTTAGGTAACTAGGTGACCTTTTGTCCAAGGGAAATATTCATCCAAGGTGATGGGGTTGTCTGTGGAATGTAATTAAACAACTTCTTTTTTTTCAGCCCTTTGAGTCTGAAGTCTCTGTGCAACTCACATACAGGGACAGTTTACTCTTGAGCAAGGCTCCTGATGTAGTCTGGTCAGACTTCTGACTGACTGCAGCCTCTTTGATTATCATGTTTAATTATGGTAATTGCAGTGCTGGCTCAGTAATGTTTGTGTACTTCTCAGAACAGCTTGAGGATACATACAGCAGCAATGTGAAGGGTAGGAATCTTTCTCTAAAAGGAAGCTTGGAGGAAATGGGGCCAATCCTGTCCCCATACCATACGTCTGTGATGTCAAAGGAAAGACATGCAAGAGATTGTCTGTCAAAGCATTTGGGTGTTTTCACTTAAAGAATTTAAGGTTTGATCCTTCTCCCTGTGTAGTGAATACATACTGGTACTGCAGGGAGCGTGATTAGATCCCAACATTTTTTGTGTTCTTTTCAAAGGGATGGGTTACCACTGTAGTATTTGTGCACATTGTGTTCAGCTGTTGGGCAATTTATGAGTGATTTATGATTCCTGAAAAATAAGATTCAGAATGGAAATGCCAGCAGATCTTTTTTGCTACCTTGTAAAGCAGCTGAGTTAGCAGACTCCTTAATAATAACAGATCTTGGAAAGGTGATGTTGGCAGGCGCTGGTGAAAACACAACTAATTAACACAACTAATTAAGTGGTTGTCACAACAACAGGCAACATGACAAGGGGTACTCCAGTGGTGCCTCTGTTTTCTTTGTCGTGTACTGATAATTTCCATATTATAGTAATATCAAAAGGACAAAAAAATGCAAACAATGTACAAGCTGGAAAAGGAACTGTGCATCTGGTAGTGAGGCAGAACAAGTGGAGAGTCTTGGAAACAGCTCATTTGAAATTGCAGCTGTACCTACCAATCTTTGCTTAATTAACAAGAAAGTTTCAGCTGCATAAAGCAGCTTCACAAAAGACCCTGGTTTTGGGTGGGGGAGGGTGAAGCCGTTGAGGGCCCTTCTGTAAGGCTTTTGCACTGCTGTTTTATCCCTCAGTTTCCACCTGGAGACACTTAACTGTTGCATTGGTGCATGTTCAAGCCCTTGTCTAGATAAAATCCATTTTATTTAAATAGCTGCTCACCCCCAACCTTCTGATAAATACTGCTCGAGCTATACACTGTGGCTACTTTGTACTTTTTCCTGTGGTTATGAAGAACATATATACGTGTTTTGTATCTGAACAGTACCGGGAGGCCTCCTGTTGCCTATTAGCCACTGTGGACACCAACTGCTGACGTGAGTCCTTCTTTACCTGTTCCTAAGACTTTTTTATTGCCAGCCTGCCTGCAGCCAGAGGGGACCTTGGCAAAGTGTAAGACGTTTTATTTCCTCTTGGCAGCTACCTGCATCAGCAGCAGCAGTGGGCTTGCCTCCTTCAGGCTTCCTAAAAAGTCTTTTCTCTGTGACATTGTCATTATTCCAAAAAACCTTAATGACTTCCCTTCTGAAAGCTACCACTTCAAAAGTTACTGTTTGGGACAGCTGGAAACCTGTGGAGAATTTTTGGATCTGGAGTTTCTGGTCATCAATGCACTCAGCTGTGTACTGCAACAAAGTGGTCTATAGCGCCATTTCCTTTGTCAGAGCAGATCTCAAACCAGTTAACGTCACACCTAGTAGCTTGCCATGTGAGCTTGTGGAGTCACTGATAAAATCCTGAACAGCATGGGTTTTGTGCTGATTTACTTGAAAACGGCAGTTCACCAAAGTTCCTTAAGTCAGGACACAGGTACTCGAGCTAAACCTATGATTTAAAATGAAAAAAAGGAAAAAGAGACAAGAGGTCAAGACCAGATTTCTCAGGTACTATCAGAGTGCCATAACTGTCTAGAAATTAATTTTGCTTAAGATCTCAGGTAGCCTAATATGCACGTTTAGGGACATGCTACAAATATGATTCTTCAGATACTTAGAGGCTGTGATGGTAGCTGGAGTATCTATTGAGTGGAGTCATTTTAGCTCATTATATGTTTGGAGAGGTTAATTTTAGTTGGCTACTAGACTTCCTTTGTGTCTCAAAGTAGTTGTGCATTGAAATAAAGAAAATGGAGGCAGACTAGGACTCGAGAAGGTAATTGAGCTGACTCACGCTGCAGTAGCTGCGAATGGTGTCCCTGCGGGGTGACCTGCAGCTGTCCGTGGTCCAGGGCTGCGGCCGTGGAGCTGCCCAGCAGCACAAAGCCAGGAGCCCCTGGGTCCTGGTGGAGGGATATTGATGGGAGCACATGCACTGGACTACTCCTGAGCTTTTTGTGGGGGGATGTTACCATTTTGGTGGCTTGGGAGAGGATTACAGTGTAATAGCCTATGTGTTTGGATACAAGAATTGTCAAAGCCTTCTTTTCTTAGTACTATTTAAAATTCCAGAGACGGGCTAAGAAGTCACTTTATCATCTTTTTTACAGTAAGTAAGGTGTTGCGTTTATGTGACAGTCATTCTGGCATTGACTTCCATTTTTGCTTTTTTTAGGAAAGATCTCAAAGAAAATTAGCATGAATTTGCATTCAACGGTACCTGCTGATGCTAAGGTGTTAGCGTGAATCAGCAAAATTAGTGAGAGGTTATTTTTAAGTGCCTTGTACAACAATTAAAGATAGAAAGTTCAATCATCCTAGAATAGCCCATGTTTTATGGGAACAGGTCTTGGCTTGTGTGAGGCAGCTACCAGAGGCACGGGATTAAGTTAGTTATGAATAATGATGGAATTTTAACTGCATTATGAAATATGAATCCTCATTCCTCTTTATTGGAATGAAAAATAAGCATACCTAATGGTATATTCACAAAGGTTATTTTGTTAAGGGTTATCTGATAGAATTATAATTCTTAGTATGTCACTTGTGAGATTCCTCAATCTTTTTTGTAGTATTGTCTGTATGGGATTTCTGAAACTGAAAATGTCAACAATATTTTATTTTTGACCTCTGCCCAGTACTCTTTACAGATGATCTACCTCTCATCTCTTTCATCATGGATTTATTATAAATGTGTAACTAGAATATAATTGCCACTTTTTAAATCTAATTTCTGTTTTCCATGTGCAGCATTTTGTTAGATGGCTGTTTTTCTTAATTTTGTTAAGACTGATGTACTTTACTTGTCTGGAATTTGTTGCTTTCTCATCTAATTTATCAGTTACTTGAGAGAAACATTAGATGTTTTAATTGGACTTTATAATGAGAAGAGACTTGATCCAAAGGCCACTGAAATAATTGGATTGGATTTTGGATTAGAGAAAATACAATCTAGTATTTTGAAGGTAGAACAAAGACCAAAATACCAAAAAATACCAAAATAGCAAAAAAGTGAGTGTTTTACCTTCCTTCTTGAATGACAAAAATGTTACTTTGTTTGAAGTGAATTGCCTACCACTATATTCAGAAATCTAACCAGACCCAAGTAAGAAGAGTTGAGACACTCCGTTTTCAGACTGGGTGGAGTGGGGAGGTCATGTTCATTCCCATTGCTCTCTGTAGAATGAGAGTTGCCACTGTGGCTACTGATATCAACCTTGCAACAGCATGAAGAGCTCCAGTTGTCATCGGCCTTGTAGAGACAGATACAAGAGGTGCATCCATACTGGCTGCAAATCCATGTGATCGTGACTGTAGACTGGCAGGAGTATCCTACAGTACCTCACAGTCCCTATGAGTAGGGGAGTCAGTAATAGTCACAAATAGAAAGCTGGATAGTTTTGTAACAAAGGTTCGTGGTTTTGCATCAACCCTCCAGATGGTCCCACCAAAAAGACAAGATGGTTAGTTTGGGGCTGTAGTTGCTGGTGGTAATCTGTTCCTAGAGCTGAGAAGAAAAGCAGTGCTCCTGGTGACCTGGATTTGCAGATTTAAATCTGTTTTAGAGTCAAAACCAGTCACTGATAGAATAAAAGACTAAGTGTAAAAAAACTGTATTCAAGTAATAACCAATTCATAAACAAACCATTTGCAATTTTATGTATTTCAGTACTTGAAAGCTTGTCTGTAATGGTGAGATGAGTCACCGTCCTGTGTCCCTGTCTCCTGCATGGCTGTGTGTGGGACATTATACCCGTCAGTAATGCTGGAAAGCTTGGGATTTTATTTGATATAAGCAATCAACCCCACAAAAGAACCCCCCAAAGCAAAACAAAAAAGCCTCTTGCAACAAGATTAGCCGTATTCTTAGACTGTATAATATCTGAGTGATTCTAAGGAGCTATGCAGACTTTCACCTGGAAGTCAACTCCCCACTGTCAAAGGCTGCCTTTGGAAGCTGGACCAGTATTATGGCAGTTGTAGCTCTTCTGGACAAAAGACTCATCCCAGCTTTGGCTCCCATGTCCTGAGTCAAAAATAAGCTGTCATAGGTCTTGTAAGCTCTTTATGGCAGATGGAGTATCTCCCCCACACCTGAGAGACTGGAAGGAGCAAAAGTAAGAAAACTCATGGGTCCAGATAAAGGTGAGTTATTATTAGGTGAAGTGAAAAATGGCAAAACCAAAGAAACAACAAAAACCAAACCAACAAGCACAGTGAAGGAGATTGCTCAGCGCCTCACACAGGCAGAATAATGCCCAGCCAGTCTCTGAACAGCCCCCACCTTAGTAACTAATAATCCCACCTTCTTCCTCTACGCTAGCTTTTGTTGCTGAGCATGATACTGCATGGTGGTATTTGTGTTCAGGTCACTGGTTTTTTTGCTGACACCATTGTTGAACTTCTTGAAATAAAGGGGATGAAGTTTGACAGAGCCCTAAGAGAGTCCAGCTACCGGAGTCCTTCTTCTGATCTTAAGGCTTGGAGACAGAAGCACACATCCTGTCATGGGTATTATGGCCCTCCAGCTTGCTTTCTTAACCTCAGACTGTGTCCCATAGTTTCCCTGGTCCTCTAGAACTTGCACAGCACTTAGACAAACTTAAAAAAAAATATTTTGTATGTGGCCAGTACTTTAAATAGATATAGAAAGCAAGCCTTCAAGAATATCTCAGGATAGGATTTAATGCTTGTTGCAAACTAATAATTTAATGGTATTGCTCATAATAATTTGTATGGTGCTATTGATTTTTTTCAAACCTATCATTACTAGCTGCAAAGCTCAATTTCTAAAGGTCATTAGACATGGAAGATTTAAATATTTTCAATACTAACTAGGCTTTTGTACATATACCATTTCCAAGCAACTTTACAAATTTTAATCTTCCTGTCCACTGTTTCAACAATTCCATTCTTTTTATGTTTCCGCTAGCTAGCTAGTTATCTATCCAAAACCTGCCTGAACTTGTATGAGATGGCTTTTTTCATTGTGTCCTACAATGTGTATTGCAGAATCAGATCAAAAACATGTCACCTTTCAAAATAACACATGAAAGACATCAGCGTTACCCAAAAGAAATCCAAATGGAGATGGCGTATTACTGAAGTGACCCCTTAAAAAGTAAGGGTGGGCATCTTTGATCATAACACCATCTCAATGGCCTAAATCATCTGGCTGCAGCCATTTTATTCTTGAAGACTCTAGTGAGAATAGTTGCTCTGCACCTAAAAACCCTCTGTACCTATTAAATCCTGTAATTATAACAAGAATCACATTTTGCCTTCAGCTTTGGTGGAATAGTGTTATTGTATGTCAAGCAGGGGATTATCATGTGAAAAGAGACTTTGCCGACATTCTCATTTTGTGATGAATAGCAGGATCTGATAGTATTAATCCGTTAGGAGCTGTAGAGTGGGGGAAACCCATTTACTGGGTTGTGCTAATGGGTGTGGGTTGTGGATTGTCCACAACTGTTTATAGACAGTAATCACAGGAAGGAGACCAAGGATACCAAGCCATCAAATTTCCTTAAGCAGTATGGAATTACTCTTCAGTCTCTTGAACAGTGTAATACAACCATGTGTTAGACCTCTGCTTACCTAAAAAGGTATTGTTTTGATTTCTGGACTGTTTCATGACCTTTGTGCTCCCTTTGTAATTAAATTGCTTTGAATTGAAAGTAAATTCTGGGCCAAGGAATGAGCTTCTCTCAGAGAATCTAGAAAACACTTAGAGATTTACTTTATTTTATGCATGTCTACTTTTTTGAGTTTCACACAGCATGTTACACACTTGCGGAGTTGATACTCCTCTGACTTTCATTCCTAACTGGAGTATGTTTCCGTTTGGTGTTGGAGACAGCTGGGCATCTATGAAATTACCTGTGTCCTCATGTACCTTTCAGGCATTCCTAGAGTGCTCTGAGAATCAAATGAGTTTTTAACACAGTGCCTGCTGCTCTCCAGGGTAGCAGTAGTGAGGTGTATTAAGCATGGTATTTTCAGGGCAATATTCCAATCTTGGCAGATTTAGCATTTTCTCCCTTCTTGCCTTGACTTTTAATCACAAAAAACCCCCAGGGACAATGTCAAAAGAGGGGGCCACCCTATGATCTTTCTTTTGCAATTGGAAGTGAAAGAGTGGTGGTGCAGGGCAGTCCTGGGTAGAGCTACCCTTACAGGCAGAGATGAGCTGGTACCTCCACCCGGGAGAGTGCACCCCCAGACTTCCATCCCTCGGAGAAGAATGATCTCATCAGTGATGAGCCTCTCTGAAAACCCATCAGGAGGGTCTCACCACACCAGCATTTACCTTCACCACAGCTCTGAGTTACCAGGGCTCTGCTGCCTTGTTTCAGACACAGCTTTGGTATCCCTGCAAGGATAGTTTTTGCATGGACAAAGCATAGATCAAAGACTTTATGCTGTGATACTAACATTTAAAACTGTTTTTCCTGTTTTCCTGATTTTTTTCATTTCTTGAGCACATTTTAAACCTTGTATCCTGTTCCCTTCTTTCCTGAAATGGGTGAAATGCTGAGTTTTCAAATTAGCAGATGTTTTCAAGACTTCAGAGAAGCTTGTATTCATCCTAGATGACACTTTTCTTCCTTGTCCCATGCTCTTCATCCTGCGGTCTTCCTATATGTCAGAGTAAGTCATGGTAACTTAGTGGTAAAATGTGAATGGCATCTATTCAGTATTGGATCTTCTAGGTTTGCTGCCTTTCTTGGAACCACACCACAGCTGACAATAAATAAATGTGTACTTTCTAAGAGATGAGTGTAGGAAAAGCTGTGGTCAGGGATGACTCTGCTCACAAATTATGTTTTGTAGTTTTTTCTTTTGTTTCTGGCTTCCCTCTGCTATTAAATATGTTGGAGTTGACATCTGTTACTTCCAGCTTTTTTGTTGGTCTTACTTTTGAGCAGATGGATGTTTCTTTGTCAGTGATTGTAAACCTAATCTAAGCAATTATCAAATTATATTTAGACCAAAGTCCTTGCTGAGCCCCACCAAATCTTACTCCCTGTACTGTCCCACGTTTCTGACTGGCTTGCAAAGATGGGACACACTCAGAAAACACTCGAGCAGTATTAGACGAGTTGTTTTTTGTTAGATAGTTTAGGTAACTTGGTTGATTGTTGGCTGTGGAACTGGGCACAATAAAACATTTCATCAATAATCATTGAGGGGGAAAAAAGAGAACGAGAAGATGTTTTCAACCCAGCAGAGACAGTTTTGAAACCAGTAGAGATGTGGCTTCTGTGGATCTGCCTTGCTGTAGTCCTATGACAACAGTCACTGTTTTGTAAGTGGAGTTACCCGACAGGTATTGTCCACTATTTTTGGTCAAATCACAAAATGGCCACATAAAGCTTGGAATCACAGTTGCTATAGGTGATGGCACAATAATAAACAGATTCACTGCTGGGTTTGATTTCTTTTTTTTTTCAATTTCTAGTGTAGAGGTTTAGCCTCTCAATATTCTCACCAAATAGTTAATAAAATCTTGAGTTATTTTTGAGATCCTGTGAAATAGGAGAATCACAGAATCATAGAACTTGATGAGTTGGAAGAGAACTACAAGGATCAGCAAGTCCAACTCCTGGCCCTGCACCGGACCTGCCAAGAATCACACCATGTGCCTGAGAGCATTGTCCAAACACTTCTTGAACTCTGTCAGACTGGTGCTGTGACCACTTCCCTGGGAAGCCTGTTAGAGTGCCCAACCACCCTCTCTGTGAAAAACCTTTTCCTGATATCCAGCCTAAACCTCTCCTGTCTTAGCTTCATGACACTCCCTTGAGTCCTGTCACTGGTCATGAGAGAAGAGATTGGGACCCGCTCCTCTGCTTCCCCTCATGAGGATATTGAAGACCACAGTGAGGTCTCCCCTCGGTCTCCTCCAGGCTGAACAGCCAAAGTGTCCTCAGCTGCTCTTCATACAGCTTCCCCTCCAGAAGAACAGGAAAGTACAAGCAGTATCAGTCTATCAGCTCTATTTGTATTTCCTCATTATTCATTATGCCTTTTAAATTGTTACTATTTTCAAATGATAGTCTTTTCCACTGCAAAATAAAGCTGTAATACTCTTCTTGTTGTTCAAAATCCATTCCCCACCAAAGTTTCTACATAAAATTAATTATATCATGTGGGCAAAGCTACTTTATTGAAAAAAACTTCAAATTAACAGTTAAAAAAACCCAAACCAACCCAAACCGAAAAACTGACAATCCACATCATGTTTCTTAATCTTTCCCTTTTTTGAAAGTTGCCTACCAAGGAATCATGCTTCCTTATGCTGCTTTTGCCAGCAGATGGCATTCTGAGTGCCCATGCTCACTGCTGTGCAGTAAATGACCACATTCTAAAGTCAGTATGAATACTTCCATAATGTTTTTAGGTCTTAGTTCTTAATGTGAGACATATGTTTCTATTTTGCTCTGACATCTTACTTGAAATTTAAATTTCAGGGACTTCAACTCTGTTGACTTGTGAAATATGAATCCCTCAATGTGAAATAAGCTCAGCAAACTTCAGATCTCTCTCTGTTGGAGAAAAAGCAGAGTATAGCTCATTCAGGTCAAGAACTTATTCAGGTTGAAGACCACAGATAGTGATCATTTTATGAAAATGCTTAACATTAGCTCTGCAGAGCTAGTAGGGAGAAAAGCAAGATCATTACACACAGCTAGATTTGTGCATAAATTAACACATCTCTAGATACAGGTAAGAAAATCAGCTTCACAGATCATGTATTCTCTGTATTTTCTGGATATTTCCAAGAGGCCTGAGCTTCTCCTGTTTAGAAGCTGCAATATAAACCACATCAAGACCTAGTGCCTCTCTCTCTCTCCTAAAACACAGCATGAAATAAAAGACCTGAGACCTAAGCAAGTGGAGTCTGACTCACTTGTCAAGTTTAGTATATCTCAGTTTTTTTCCCCTGTCTCAGTCTGTGCTATGACAGTCTGTTAGGAATATAGGAGTACAGTAGCAGGTAGTTTGACAAAGCAAATCAGTATTGTCTGTCTAAAAAGGTAAGTGTTTGTACAAGTCCCAGTGTGGCATTTTTCCTTTCTCAGAGATGCAAAAAAAAAAAAATCACAGCTTTCTAGGTGACTGCAGAACACATGGTATGTCATAAATCAAGAGACCTGAAGTTTATTTCTTAATTTTTCCCCTGAACTATGTAAAAACTGACTGTGGCAGTCATGCTCAGGCGCTGTGGACAACCCATGATCTTGATTATTCAATTGTCTTACTTCAGCTTTCCATCATGGCCAAGTGTGCCAGTAGGGAATCTAATGTCAGTGATTTATGCAGCATGGTCTTCATTAAAATTCAAAATGAGGCTACCAACTCTCTTCAAGTAATCTAGTAAGCTACTAGCCAGATGTTAATGTAAACACTAAAGGGATCGCTCAAATTGATTTGAAAATAACAGTAACAGAGATGAAAAGCTGAGATTAGCCATTCATGTCATTGTGTAACTCCTTCAGATTTCTGAGCTGTATTAGGAAGAAGTACACGTGAGGACCTTCTTATTAAACAACACCTGCCTACAACTGCACAGGGAAAATCTTTTCATATATGCAAATACTGGTAAATGGACAATCAAATACTTTTAATCTCATTTAATTGTGGAGGAGTAGCAGGGCTCCAGATGCTTACTGAAAGCAGCTGTTTGTTACCACTCATTTAAAAAACACACAACCCAAACAACATACAAAAAAATCAGAAAATGCCCAAAACTATAGCCAGCAGTTTATCTTATTGTGATTACTAAGAAACACTTTGACAAACTCTGCTTTGAATGAGTGTAAATTACGGGAAATTTCACTGAAAACAGGTCTCTCCAGATCTACCCTGTTATATGTTAAGGCAGCATTGGAGTGCTGTTGAAGAACTGCAATTTGGAGATCCCATCTATAGAGAATTTGAGGGAAATGGCTGTGGGAACTATGGTTTGTAACTGGTTTCTACATATAGTAACGTGCAACACTGCTGGGTTGCTGTGACACCACTTGAAATAAAGCATGGCAATTCACTTCTGTGGTCTCTTTGCAAGTCTGCATGGTGCTGGAGCTGGCAATAAATTGACTTCTTTTAGACTTAAACCTCTGTAGGAAGCTGAGTGTCTTTACAAAGTGTAAGCCAAGCTGGTGAAATACTGCCTGCCATCTTTAACAAAGCTCCGTGTCAAGTGGGAGTGAAATGCTTTTAAATGCTGCCATGTGGCTGAGGAATCGTGTGTTTTGTGATTGCTAAAACATTTTTGCCTGTCCTAAATCCAGGAATGCTTATAAGGTAAAAGTTAAAATGTCATGGAGAAATTAAGTAAATGACATTTTGATTGCCCCTCCGAGTTTGGCTTAGTGATTGACACAACCTTCAAATCCTGAGGAAAGAGAAGTGGCAAGGAGTAGTCTTTCGCCTTTTGTCACATCTGTTGTGCCATCCCTGCCTCTGCACGGCTGCTTATCTCATGGCTGTGGATTAATTAGAAGAATTTGAGGCTGAGGATGTGGAAGGGAATTTAAATTGCATCTGTATGGATTATGATCTGGTGGAGTTCATTAGCATGCAGGCACAGTTCCTGTGCCTTTCTGCCTCTCTTCCCAGAGCTTGCAACTTCCAGACATTTCCACACTCCCTCAGATCTGTTGTGCCTTATGGGCCTGGCCTGCAGTTTCATATTAGCACAGTTTAATTAGGCAAAGAGCGATTGCTGTGACTCCAAAATTACGTATGGTTGTGATAGATCAATATTTATTACAGAGATTTTTTTTCAAATAAATGTCTTCTCTGTTGGACAGGTTTTTCTCATTCAGAGGCCCTAGAGCCATTTACGAAACAATTAAATCCTCTCTGGTGTGAAGTGGAATTTTAAGAATGATTAATGCTGACTGACCATGTATTCTCTCTAGTTTCATCTGCATTCCTATGCTTTGCTGTTTTCATCTGATAGGTTTGGCAGAGGGAGTTAGGTTCAGGGACCGCTGCCCCTTCCTTGCAGCAGTGCAGAGCCTAGTGGAAGGGTGTCAAATGGGTCAAGGCACTGGCTAAAAACTGTCAAACCCAAATGCGAATATGTAGCTGTAGAGTAATTTGCAAGCACTGCGCTGGGAAGAAGTTTCTATAGCTCGATTCCATTAAATTTATTCTGATTATCTAAATTTGATGTGGAAGGTGAGTGTGATATAGTCTAGTATTCTAAACACTTATGTAAGTGGCCAGGTTTACAGAGGCCATCCAATAGATGCCAAATGAGGAGAGCTTGCATGACCATGTCATTGTCGATTTTCTTTTTGTGGTTTTTCTTTTCAAATTAATTTTAGTGTTTTCTGCAAGGGAAGTAGTTTTCCCTTTTGGGAGCATGTTGGAACAGTATGCAAATTCTGCTCAATTATGAACAGTCACAAAGGTCTTGAAACAGAAGCCATAAATCATAAGTTTTTAACAGAAAAAGAGTGAAAGATTCAACATTTAGTGCATTTTTCTTATGTAAGGCTTTATTTAATGTATGTTTGTAATACCTTATATGATAAATATTTTTATTTTTAAATTTGCATTTCTCAGATTAATGTGTTTTCTGAATTACACAGTAATGTAACTTTGTGTAAGTGTAGCTCTCTCCAAAAAATACAGTAAAGATCATAATCATAAAGTTTTAGTATGCTCAAACTGGCAGATAAATCTGATTTGACTAGTACAGCACTAGTACTTTGTCTAGTACTTTTCTTTGCTGGAGCCCTCAAGGATAAACTGAATTTGTAGCAAGTCTTGTGTGTAAAATTGTTCCTTTTGGAAATCCATCAGAAATTTGCACTCAATCCCAATGAAGGCAGGGTCAACCCCTCCACTGTTTATTTCTTTTCTCCATCGGTAAGTACATTTTTCTTAAGCTAAGAAAGAGCACTTGTGCACTTGTACTACTTAGAACTACAATCAGTCACAGGTCCATTCATTGACATCCAGTAAGAGTACTCCTTTTATTGTAATTTCCTTTGAAAATTAAGTGTGCCAAACTTCAAATGTATTGTGGTTAATATGGAAAAAAAGAAAATACTGCAACTCTGCTTATCTTGCACGACAACAGAAGCTTCCAGTGGAAATCTAATAGCAACATTTCTATTTCTTTTGTCAAGAGAAATATTAAAAGTCATGAGATCTCTATTCCCCAAAAAGGAGAAAATTAATACCTCATTGCTTTAATCTTTGGGGGAAAAAGTGCAACTATGTTGTTTCCATATTCCTTAAGTGTCCCCCCATGTTGTTTTTTTTCAAATGACGATGATGATGATTCTAACAGTGTACTTGAATTGTGTTCATTTAATATTGGGAGGGTTAAACATCTCACCAGTGCCAACACTTTGTCATTAAAATGAAGTACAGTTTGCAAGTGCCTGTAATTACACAGCCTGTGTACAATCGCAGAGTTTCTAAAGGGAGTCTATCACATCTAAAATAGCACTTTCTTCATTGCACAGCCTTAATTTCACCTGACATTTTGCCAGCCGGGGCAGAAACTTTCTGCAGGAAGCAGGGCAGTATGCCTGGTCTCCTTTAGACAAAAGAAGGTGGAAAATTAAGTTATTGTAAATCTGCTTCTAATTATGTTAATGAAATATTACATCATGTAGATTGACCTGCTGTAGATCTTAGGTATTTCTTTTATTGTTTTAGCAATTTGCTCTATTTCTTATGCATGAAAAATATTTTTGATAACCCATGTTGATCGTACTTGCTAATGAACCAGTGCCTACAATTACTGCACTTAAGCATATATCTTCAGAACATACAATGTTAGAGGGTTACTAATGAGCTCAACAGTAGTTGAAGACACTAATTAATTTAATCTGGGTTATTTTGCCTGCCAAAGTATAGGAGGATGGATGCTGCCACTGGAAAATGCTGGAGCATTTAACCTGTGGCTGTGTATTTAAGGAAAAAAATTGGTTGTCAGTCTGTTTCAGAAACACTGGTAATGCAAAATGTTTTCTCAGTTATAAAGGCAGTAGATATTTACCACCTTACTCAGATCAATTTATTATGAGGCAGCATGACACTTTGTACTGTGAATCTTAATAATGCCCAGAGGCCTTCACATGAAAATTGCTCATTTAATTTTCACTGGACTACTTTTTTCATTTAAACAACAATAATAATGTGAAGTTAAGTGCAGAGCTCAAATAGCTTACAAGGGTCCTTTCCCAATATCCTTAATCTAATTTTGAAATATTAATCTTTTAGAAATGCAGCTTCGCATTTCAAAGATAGATTTAATTTTATTTTTTGTTGGCCTTATGTGGAAAGCTTGTTATTAATTTTCTTACTCCAGCCAGAGCAGTGTCCTTATCACCAAAGCATATAGGATGTTTTTTAAAGGAAAACATCTGTCAATCCAGCAGTTTGAAACACAACTTGCCCTATGTCAGTGATTTCCAATGTCAAAAAAAAAGCACCCAGCATAACACTTAGATGTATGTGGTTGGAAACCAGACATGTAAAAGATGTACTTTGTCATTAAGATGGATATTGCTGGTGGAATTGCCTGTGAGAGCGTTGTCCACCAGATAAGGAATAGATCAGCTTTAGCACAGCTTCTGGGGCTGCAGACACCCTCCTCTAAGGCAGAGTAGGAGTGACCTGTACGTGACAGGAGCTCTCAGGGGAGGAAAAATAGAGACTGAGAAATATATCAAGAAGGAGATCAGTGGCAAACAGACAGACTAGATAGCTTTCACCCACCTTCTATGCAATCTCTGAGTGTCCCCCTTGGCTATAAAAGAATAAAATGGCAGAAATTTACTGTCATATCATTCACATCTACACGGGCTGAAAGAAGGCCTTCAGTTCCTCAAGATTTAATTATGTCCAGTTTTTGTGTCTGCTACTGGAAGAAGCCCTGAAGAGGGAGAGAGGTATTTTTTTCCCCTTTTTTTTGGCCTTCATTTTCTTCCCTTTGTTGTGCTCTTTCCACCAAAATGCCCTCAGGCACCAATCCAGGGAGCTGGAGCTGTGGTCTGCTCAGACCTCTTGTGGTACCTGCTCATACTTTCTGACAGGCTCAAGTACTGAATGAGAATGGCCAACCTCCTGAGATGGGGATGGCCAGAGACCCTCTCAGTTTTCACAGCTACCAGCTGCTTTCTTGCTCTCTCAGTTATAAGTACAAAACCCAGAAGCCAAAGTAGACGCAGGCATCAAAGTGAGAGCCAAGTTTGTCCACTACTTTTCTGCATTTTCTGGTTGAAAATCATCTAGGTAAGGCTGCATGAAAAGAGCTCCAGAATCACTCTGGATGTTGCAAAAAGGGCTTGGATTTGTTTCTTGTACAACTTTGTTTTGAGATAGCTTTTAAAACAAGACCACACCAAAGTGTTAAACTTGGTACATCCATCCACCCTGCAGCCAGCCCAGAAGAGAATTGGTCTAATGCTGACTGAGAGGAGGAGAAGCAGGTGATGAGGGAGACTAGAGGAAAGTTTCTTTTCCCTGGTGTTACTCAAAAGCTCATTGAGTGGGCCTTATTCATTACAAGCAAAAATGTTTTATTGGTTATATCAAAGTGCAGTGTAACTGGTATTGCCTTAATTCTACTTTTTTTTTTTTTAAAGCTAGTAAAAAAATTCAATCTAGACTTTAAAAAAGCCCATTATTTTCTTATATCAGCCCAAAGGAAATCTTGCTATCACAAAAGTAATACATTTTTTCCCCTGGAGGCAATACTTAGAAATAACCTATGCTGAAATTCAGACCTGGAAATTTTTTTTGTGTTCCCATGGAAAAAAAAAGTGCATTATATACTTCATGTTACATGTGCTCTTCAAACATTATTTTCAGGTTAATAAGTACTAAAGGAGAATTCTTGCAAAGCTTAAACCTTTAAAATTTTACCAGGTGAGTGGCTCTTCACTAGTCAACCTGTTCAGATCTGTCATCAGCATAAAAATATTTGCGGATGGAGAGAGGTTCACTGTTTTTGTGTTTCTTTTTAGTTGGATTTGGGTTTTTTTGTTATCTCATTCCTTTGCTAACAGCTCCCTTCTACTGTATGTACCTGATAACTGGGGATAAATTGCAGCAAATCTTGATATGGTCACATACTTCAGAATATTAAATAGTCTGTTTAATTACAAAGAAATCTGCATTTGTTAACAGAGTAATAAAATGCACAAATACGGAATCAGTCCCCAAGTGGGAGACCATATGTGCCCAGGAATGCTTAGTCCGTATGAACAGTTAGCAGTTTATATGTGTAGGTATAATTTGCATAAATTATATAGAGGCCAAAGTTGACACAAGACCCTTGTGAGAAATTATTTTAGTATTAAATTTTCTTCCTCTTTAATGAAACATGAGAGATGGGAAGCCAAACCTTTCTTTTGTGCCTTATTTAAACAGATTTCCATCCTGAATTTATGTAGAAAGAAGGCTGAAAAAACTTTCATTAGTATCAGAGGAACTCATATAGACCATACAAATATGACTAGTCTTGCTGCTGCAAGCTGTTATATCTACAGGTAACTCTGCTGCTGTCACATTGGTTATATGGCCCATATGATTATGTGGACCACCGTGTAGTGCACACTAACAGAAATGAAGGCATACACAGGAGCTGACTTCCTCCATGGAGCATCCAGGTGTGCCCTTGTTCTGGATGCACAGGTCAGGGAGTCAAAGAGCCCACGGTGTATGTTTGACCTCTTGGAAACCCTTGTTCCCATTGTTACACTTGCTTGAACTTGCTCATATGTTTCTTATGTTACTCCACATCTTTTGAGGGTTTCCCATCTAGTTAGATTCTAAGCCCATCAGCATAGGAAATATGTAATTGTCATAAAAGACGTCTGGATTACTGAAAAGTCCAGAATTAGATGATTCACAGGAAAACTTTGAGCTGAGAGATGTAATTTTAAATGAGACTTCATGTTTTACCATATATATAGAAAAAACAAAAGCAATTTGAGCACTAGAAATGTAACTGAAACCCAGTGTTTTTGTGAACTTTAATTATTCATTTCAGAATGTCATGATAGACTTTTAACTTCCCATACTTTTTTCCTAAGGGAAGCAAATTACTATAGTCAAATGATAAAACACTCAGAACAAGCTTACGAATAAAAACCCTGAAAATGTCTTATTTGTGTCTGTACTCCTGGGCCATTCCCATGATATGGTTATGACTCAGCTTTGATAGGTATACTACAAATGATCTTACGCTGTCAGATGAATTCTGAGTCGAAATATAGCCAGATCCCAGGAGGAAATAAAAGAAAACAGGGGTTTTTTGGTCAGGAAATTGTATTATGTTTGTATCCATTCTGTTGATTTCCTTTGCTAGACCACTTCACATACATTGCCATGGACCCAGATGTTGTCTTATACTTCTTCCTGCTCCACACAGAAAGCAAAGATGGCAGGTCATGGTAGGCCTACGTGCAAGCCTTACTCAAACTGTTTAATGTATTGTTATAGAAGGTAGCCAGAATTTTTTAGATGAATCATGCAGAAATATGATACTGGGTGAGCATGAGATAACAATGCAAGAAACTCAGCTACTTCTCATCAGACTTGAGCTCCAAACCCTTCACCAGCTTGCTGCCCTTCTCTGGACCTGCTCCAGCACCTCAGTGTCTTTCTTATAGTTAAGGGTCCAGAACTGAACACAGGATTTGAGGTGTGGCCCCACCAGTGCTGAGTACAGGGGGACAATCCCTGCCCTGGTCCTGCTGGCCACACTGTTGCTGCCTGGTACAGGCCAGGATGCCATTGGCCTTCTTGGCCACCTGGACACACCCTGGCTCATGTTCAGCTGCTGTCACCAGCACCCCCAGGTCCTTTTCCTGTCACTCTGCTTGTAGTGCTTCCTGGAGTTGTTGTGACTGAAGAAGAGTTACCTGGGAATTGTTGAAGTTCACACTATTGGCCTCAGCACAGCAATCCAGACTGTCCAGATACCTTTGCAGAGCATTCATACCCTCCAGTGGGGCACCATCCAGCCTGGTGTCATCCACAAACTGACTGAGGGTGTATTCGATCCCCTTGTCCAGATCATCCATAAAGACATTAAACAGAACTGGCCCCAGTACTGAGCCCTGGGGAACACTGCTGGTGACCGGCCACCAGCTGGATGTAACTCCATCCACCACCACTCTCTGGGCCTGGCCATACAACTGGTGTTTTACCCAGCGAACAGTGCACCCATCCAAGCCTCCAGCAGACAGCTTCTCCAGAAGAATGTGGGAAACAGTGTCAGAAGCTTTGCTGAAGTCCAGGTACACAACATCCACGGCCTTTCCTGTATCCACTAAGTGGGACACTTTGTCACAGAAGGAGATCAAGTTAGACAAGCAGGCCCTGCCTGTAACAAACCCATGCTGGCTGAGCCTGATCCTGTACATGCCTTATGATGACACTCGAGATAATCTGCTGCATGACCTTCCTTGGCACCAAGGTCAGGCTTACAGGGCCGTGCTTCCCTGAATACCTTATGGCCCTTCTTATAGGTGGGCCAGTGTCACATTTGTGTGACAGCCTCCAGTCTACTGGGATCTCCATGGTTACGCACAACTGCCAAAAATTGATGGAAAATGACTTGCTAAGCACTTCCATCAGCTCCCCATGAGAGGCTCCCATCCATCCCTGTAAGGCTTGTGCAGGTCTAAGTGGTGTAGCAGATTGTTGACCATTTCCCCTTGGATTATTATTAGGGTTTCATTCTGCACCTTATCTCTGTCTTCCAGCCCTGGAGTCTGGTTACTTGGAGAACAGCTGATCTTGTATTAACAAGAAGTACCTCAGTCTTTTCCTCACCCTTGGCTGATATGTTTCCACTCACACCCATTAAGGGAAGGAGATCCTTCTTAGCCCTCATTTTATTGCTTCTGTATTTATACAAATGTTTGTATTGTCTTTCGTGTCAGTAGCCAGGTTAAGTTCTGGTTAGTTGGAATTTGCCCTTCTAATTTTCTTCCTGGCTAACCTCATGACATTCTTGTGGTCCTTCTGAACTGCCTGCCCCTTCTTCCAAAGATCATAAACTGCCTTTTTTTCCTGAGTTGCAGCCAAGACGCTGTTCAGCCAGGATGGTCTTTTTCCCTAGCATCTTGTCTTTTGGCACATAGGGACAGCCTGCTCCTTTGCCTTTAGGATTTCCTGCTTGAAGAATGTCCACCCTTCCTGGACATCTTTGACCTTTAGTACTGTCTCTCAAGGGGCTCTGTCAATCAGTCTGTCTGTCGTCTTCAAGTCAAAGGTACCGTATCAGTTCTCCTGATACCATACCCTATCCTACCCTACCATACCCTCCTTCTCAGAGTCAAAAATTCATTTCATGAGTGCTGTGTCCAAGATAGCATCACCCACCAGTCTGTAACTGTTCACAGTCAACAGGTCCAGTGCAGCACATTCCTTGGTTTGCTGCCTCACCAGCTGTGCCAGGACATTATCTTACATACACTCCAGGAACCTCCTAAGTTGTTTTGTCTCTGTTGTGTTGCATTTCCAGCAGAAATCCATTAATTTGAAGTTCCCCATAAGAACAAGGGTCAGTGACTGGGAGACTACTCCCAGCTGCTTACAGAATATTTAATCTGCTTCTTAATCCTGGCTGGGTGGTGTATAATAGACTCTCACCAGGATATCTGCTGTGTTACCCATAAACACTGAACCCTATTGTGACCATCATTAAGCTCAAGATAATCAAAACACTTCCTAACTTGCAGGGCCACCCAAAAGCCTCTCCTTCCTTGCCTATCCCTTCTGAAGTGTTTATAGCCATTCATTGCAGCATTCCAGTTGTGGAAGTTGATTTTAAGGTAATCTGTAGGACTCATGGCCTTTTTTTCTCTATTGACCTTCAAGGCATCTGAGAGCTAGACTAATTACTGGTTGCTAAAGCACTTGAGGTGGTATTGCAAGAACTTGAGAGATGTCAGAAACAACAGTATTCACCCTTACGGATGAGGGTAGAAGTCTGACTAGGCAGCTTCTTTATATTTAGCAAATCCCTTGTCTGGTCTTGTAGAAAATCTGTTATGCCTTTATTTTTGTGTCAGTTGGTAAGCTCTGTGTGGTACAAAAGGAGATCAAAAAAGACAGGCATGAATAAAATCAGACATGCTAGGAGGTAAGAGACGGAAATGAAATAACTTTCCTTTTCATCTTTCACTTGTCCTTAAGTTGTCGCTGGATAAATATCTGATATGATTTGATTTGTCTTCAGCAGCAGAAGAGAACACAAACTAGAAGGTAGTGTTTGTGGACCAAAGAAGGGTGCGAATATGGGTGCTGATTTGCACATAAAATTAGAGGAATAAGCACCTGTGAGAGTTAAAAGGTAATGTTTAAAAATAATTAGCACCTTCACAAACATTTTTCCTAAAAATGCATTTTTCAACATTACCTAAGGCACAATAAAAAGCCAATACTTGGGATGAATAGGTATGAAATCAAGAGATTGTCTCCTGAAATTTTTGTAATAACTCTAGTATCACTAAATTTCTACTACTACATGGTTGGGTCTACTTCTGAACTTCTTACTCAGGTGACTCATTCCATGGTCATAGAGATTTTGCTGGATCCTGTCCCTCAAAGGTTTAAACACTTTCTTGTATTCTCATGTTTGGGTTTTTTTTTTTTAAGAGATGTAAAAAATAGCTCTTTAAAGTGTGCAGGTTTTTAAACGTTCTGTCTGTCTTCCAGCTTGTCTTCTTAGTCTTCTTGTCTTCTTAGATTTTGTTGAGAAGAGCTTGAATGAAATGGTTAAAAAGGATGCCCACATCAGCAGGTGCTTGGACCTAAATTAGTAGAATTAGACCAAGGCCTTTAATTTAACTTGGCTTTAAGCATTCTTCTGAAATACTGTTTCTTCTTTAAACTGTTTGCAGCAGCTCTTAGTCCATCCGATAGCATTACCAGAGGGTTTATGCTGGGGCCACTGCTGTACACATATGTTGCAGAACTCAGACCACAGGGGCTGTTTAGTTACTAAAGACATTCTCAAGCAGAATTTCTTAGGCCTCTTGCTAAATCCGTGCTAAACATAGGATGTAAACCCACTGTTGCTGTGCCAATTTACATTAGATGGAATCTGTGCCATGAGAGTAATTTCCATATAACTTGCAATGGCATATAGAGATATATAAGAGAAGATGAATAATTTATATCTGAATTCACAATATTAGACCAAGAACCAATTCACAGTTAGCTTATTCTTGAAGTCACAGGAAAATTCACATTGTGGTGCACAGTGAATATATTAATTCATTTAAAATCTGTCAACACTAAGTTTCTTTGAGATTGCTAATGAGCAAGTTAAAGTACTTTTGGCAGTGTGAAAAATCCTGTATTTTTATCTTGTAAGACACATGTTCTAGACTGTTGTTTCTAATTAATCCAGTGAGTTTGTCCACTTCACTAAAGTCAGTGAAGAAAAGGTCTGTTGTCTAAAGGCCAGTGGGAGCTGCATTTATTCTGCAACTTGGGACATTTCTTTCATTTCCAGCATGTGATAGATGGTGCCTGAGAAAGGTACACAGTCAAGTTATTTCTGTACAAATATTGAAGGAGGAGATTCTGCCCCTCTGCTCTGGTGGCATCACACCAGAGTGGAGTACTGCATCCAGATCTGAGGTCCTCGGTACAAGAAAGGCATTTCTTGGCAATTTTTATTGGAACAGCCTGTTGGAAGCAAGTCCAGAGGAGGCCATCAAGACGACCAGAGAGATGGAACACCTCTCCTGTGAGGAAGAGTTGAGAGAATTAGGTTTGTTCAGCCTGGAAAAGAGAATGCTTCGGGATGACCTAATTGAGGCCTCCCAGTACCTGCAAGAAAGATGGAGAGGGACTTTTCACAAGAGAATGGGGAATGCAAGAGCACAAGACAATGGGGAATGGATTCAAACTGAAAGAGAGTAGGTTTAGATTAAGTATTGGCAGGAAGTTCTTTGCTGTGAGAATGGAACAGGTTGCCCAGAGAAGTTGTGGATGCCCCATCCTTGGAGGTGTTCGAGGCCAGGCTGGATGAATCCCTGAGCACCTGGTCTAGCGAGAGGTGTCCCTGCCCATGGCAGAAGGATTGGGAAGAAGTGTTCCCTAAGGTCCTTTCCTACCCAAACCATTCTATGATTCTATAATCTTACATTCTTCTACGATTCTATAATCTTATATTCTGTGATTCTATAATCTTACCTTCTGTAGTACTTTTGTTGTTTTTATTGCAAATCAGGTACTATAGCTATAACTGGAACAAAGATCCAGTTGCATAGCAAGTTATAAAATGCAAGTATTTCCTAAACATTCATTGAACAATTTTACAAACAGAACTGTAAACAGTAAACAGACATTGCCTTATTTGAAGTGAAGCTGTTTGACAACTTTTTTCACAGCACCCAGAAAATTATAACAAAAACTGGAAAATATATTAGCCAGGGAGATTCTAAGTGGGCAGAAAACAAACTGCTTCTGGGTAGGAATTAATTTGTGACACACAAACTATTCTGCAAGATGTCAAGAGACGGTCTGTGGACAGGACCTTTATTTTGTGTCTAGCTGAGTCACCACAGTTCCAAGTGCATCCAGACATCTTTGTAAGATATCTATAAAGAGATGAGATGAGTCCCTGCAGGATCGAGCCATCCTTTGAACTTTTCCCATCAAGGACTGGAAGGTAAAATAGTAACCTTGATTCTGTCACTTTCTACAAAGATCATTTATCTAGCATTATGTCAGCTCGAAAGAGGAAAAAAAAAAGGAAGGAGTCAAGGGAAGGACTAATGCTGAACTATTTGTACTAAGGGTGCACTGAAGAACCCAGAGGTCCATTAAGAAGCAAAGTACTCTTGCTATTAGTGTCCTAACCATCAGCTTAAGAGATCTGATGTCATAGCCACAGGATCAGTGGAGCCAATTCAAATCCTAGTGCTCCCTCACTGCCCTGCTCACCAGGGAATTATTTTGTCAGAAATGTTCTTTAGTATTCAGACACAGTATGTGTCATTTGGAGGTACAGCAGGGCATGGATGACAGTGCTGCCTGGAAGTAGGGGAGAATGAACAGGATTAAGTGTTAGACGCTTGAGACTGTTACAGGGTGTTCTCTCTGACTTTCCTGCCTTTTCTATTTCCTGCCAGAACCTAGACTTATAACTGCCTGCAGTTTCTCTGTTACACCTGACACTAGCCTCCTAAGCAAGTTTTCAAATTGTGGATCAATGCAAGAGAGAAATGACCTAAAGGATATGGCAATAGGGCTGAGATAAGTATTAGGCTGGGAACCACAAATCAAACTTCCAGGCAGGAAATGCCGACTTCTATAGCATGTGAAACACAGACCAGCCTAAGGTACTGGACAAAGAAAATGGAGTTACTTACTCAATTTCTTTTCTATTACACTATTCTTGGAATTGTATTTTGAAGTATTTAAGCTAGGCTTTAATCACATAGGTGATTACCTATTGAAAACTAGGTTACCAGCAGCTGTAGAAGTTTTTAAATTACAGTTTTTGACAGATAAGTACTGTTGGTCTCACCTGATATGGTGCTCAGCATTAGGGACTGTACAGTCCTACCAAGTTTTCAGTCTTTCAGTATTCCAGCAGCTGATTCAGATTAAAAAGAGGCATTCATTTTCTCTGTAGAACTTCGGTTTGTTTTGTAGTTCATTGCTTCCATTAATTCTGTTTGAAATGCAAATAATGACAGAAACATAGGCCAGCAGCTGCAGCTGTGAGACACTCACTCCAAATGTAAATGTGGCACACACTGGGACTAGCCCCCTGTCCTTGTGGCCTGAAGGGGTTTTGTCAGGAATAAAGCAAGCAAGTGCTCCCAGGAGCTCAGGAAGTGAGCTGGAAGGCACACTTGAAGGAAACCAAAAGTATAATTTTGACCTTTTTTACTAAAAATAAAGATTGCAAAGCTGCTCAAAGGTTTTAGCTACACATATTTTGAAAATGCCCTTTCAATAGAATTCACATTTTGCCAAAATTTCTTATTTTTCTTTTTGTGCAGGATTTTCCGATACAAGCAAACATGTAAAGTCTTACCTCCTTTTTGCTGCCCCCACAATTTCCAAATTGAAATGGTGTAAAAAATTAATTCCATTTAAAAGCTTTTACCAGAAAAGCATTGTTTTCTATCTAATGTAAGCCTGGCTTTATCAGGGACATTTTCACAAAGGTCTCCTTTCCCTTAGTGTATTCCAGAGCGGGGTAAAAGAAGGAAGGTCTCCACAGCTGAGGCATGAGCACTTATCCTGACCATAAGTAGTAGTGACAGCTGTGGCCTCATGTGCTGATACTGCCCACGACCACTCCTCTGGGGGCCTTGCAGACAGAGAACATCCCAGACATGTCCTCTGCATCAACACACCTAATACATGCTGGGATCATGGGCAGCACAAGCTGCTTTTGTGTTACTTGTTTATATTGCATGTTTGTGTCAGCTCACTTACTTCTCGTGTGAGCTCTTGCCCCTGAAAATTACAGTTTGGACAGAAAGGAGACAAGGATCAAGAAGAGAAAGGAATGAGCAAAGAAATGAGGGCAGTTTTGTAATTAATCAGCATGAACATGTTCAATATTTTGTGATGCTGGTGGTGCAAAGGAAATAAAATTCCATGAGGTAAAGTGGGGCAGGACACCTCATCCTCATTGTAAGGTCAGAGAGCCAAACCTTCCCAGGGGGAAGGTTTCTTGCTGCTTTCCTATTTCCTTCTAAGTCACCAGGAGCTGTGTGTATCCAGCAGTGGATTTGGCCAAGTAAAGACAGATCCTTGCAAGCCCTCAGACTGTACCTCAGTGGTGCAATTTGTCTGACTGGTGTGTTCACATCTTGGGTTTACAAACAGGAAAGATGCAAACACTGGAATTAAATTGTTCAGAGCCAGAATTAAGATCTTTTGTGATTCAGAAGGGTTTAAATTTACTGCCATACAAACTGTGGAGATGTACTGCAATCCATAATTTAAATTTAAATGAACCTATTGTTTAATACATTATCTGATGGTGAGGTAAGAAATTAATGTTATCTTGGAGATTAAAATAAGAGAAAGAAGGGAACTATAGAAATTGTAAGTCTGCGTATGGATGAAGAATGGCATATACTGTAAGTCTGATAATAGTGGGGTGGTAAGTACCCAGATATATGGAATGGATAGGAAAAATGTGGGCATATTAGTGTTGGCATACATCACCATTTAGAGAAATGAGAGTGAAGCACTATCTCATAGGAACATGGAAGTCAAACGAGGGAGAAGAGAATTGTATCAGTGTAATTAGAACTTAAGGTCAGACCTACTAATTGATTTTGTGCCCGTGAATATATCCTTCTCACACTCTTAAGTGTGCATATGCAATTCATGTGGCTTGAAAACTGACATATGCTCTGAAGATATAAATGAGCTCTTGATATTGTAAGAACTCATCTGACTCAGTTGAATATTGTAAGGTGTTTCTGAGAGTTTCTTGCATTAAATGAAATATTGCAATGCCAGTTGAATTCTCAGTCTCCCTAAGTAAATGAAAGCAATTAATAGAATTCAAATGAGAGTTGCATGGGATGTTTTCTAAATATTTTGAAATAAGAGCAAGCATACTGTGTCTTGATGATATAAAATGTAAGTCCCCATGCTTTCACCTCAGTGAACAGCAGGGATTTGTTTACAGTTGCAGATCAGGATCTAATACCCATGAACTGCAAATTGATTAAATCTATAAACAATGAGAGCTATGCTGAAGAACATGTGGTTTGTTTTATAACAACCAGTCCGAGGACAGTTTGTAAGTAAGTGTGCCAGTTTTCTGGAGATTCTTTCATATTATTTTTTCATTCTTTGGCACATAAAAGAGGAACATTTCCCTCAACTGTAAATATCATTATGAGGGTTTTATTGGTGAACATATTAAATATTATCAATATGTCAGGGTCTAATACTCATACCAGATAGTATCTTTGCTTAGACTTTGATTGGACTCTACCCCATGCTTCATTGTCATCTAAATTAAAAACAAAAGCACGGGCACTCACATTATTTGGAGAAAACAGGCCAAAGAAGACCTGTTGGAAATCCAGGAATCTTGCTGAGACCCTCAAAGTCTGAATTAAGAGATGCTAGAGAGGGGGTCAGAGACATTGTTTTGAAATCTAAATCTGATTTATTCCTACCCTGTTAGTGATTTCCTAAAGCACTGGAAAGCATGGGTCTGACTCACCAGATTTTTCCTGGAAGCGATGGGGCAGTAAATTCACCTCAGCAAATCTGCTGATTGTCACAGGAGGGGTCCCAAAACTGGGATGTGACCTCCCAGTGGATTCGCAATGTGAACTATCCTGAGACAGTACCAAGGCCCTCTGTTGTCTGGGTGGTACCTGCTCCTGTCAAGGGTGATCTTAATATGTTTCTAAACTCCACAGGCCTTGCAGGTGAGTAAATAGGTCTTCTTCTGGTTCTCTCCTTCAACTGGTATTTACAAGCAGCTTTAGGATAAGCGCTGAATGTTTCCAGCACTGCAGTCCTAATGAGAGGATAAACATACATATATTTTCATTCTATCTTTCTAGCTATATGCAGAGAATATATAAACCTCTTTATGGAAATATACAATCTCTTACCCCATGCCTACCAGCAGTCATATTAAGTTTTAACCTTAGCTTTCATAAAAAATGAATGAAAATTTGCCCAATAACGTATTAAAAATTGAGTAGCAGCATATGGGATTTAGCCACACGGCTAGGCTTGTGGGGGGAAAGCCACTGTAATCAACGGCTCTTTTTATAATCACCAGGGATTTTTTTTTTCCCAGGTGCTTTAAAATCAGCTATTTCAGTGCCCGTTCTTTTACAAATGAGGAAGGTACAGGTTGTCTGGGTTGGGTGAGGTCTTCTTCAGCCTAGGTAGGACTGCATAGTAATGAGGGGAGTGGGATATGGAGTGGGATATGGCACACTGTGAGCTAGAAGTTGAATGACAGTAATTTTATGTACTAGCTGGAAAAAAACGCAAAACCTGAATAAAAACCTGTGCACTGACTGTACTTTGAAGAAGAGGTCTCCAGAAATTACCCTTAGGTTGAGAAATGCAGGCGATACAGAATACTCAGAGAACACAGTGAAATCTCACCCTTTGAGCAAAGGCCATGTTTTCTTGCTCCCTGCCACCTCTGCAGATCTAGTGCATGCTCTTCACTGTAAGACAGATATGGCTTGAGGCGCATTCATTCTGAATCTGTACAGTGCTTGACTGCCCTAATGCTACTTTTAGACTTGACTTCCTTCATTTACTGTGTACACATCTGTTCTTGGACAGCATACAATGCTGCACCATCATATCTGAATCAGGAAGATGTTCTTCTCTTGCTTTTTCTAGAGGTCTCCTTCAAAGTATGTTGAAATGGACCTCCTTTTGTGCGTGCCTATTACAACTTCTAAATATCCTCATGGAGTCTTGCCAAATGCTATAAAATTCCCACTTTAGACTCTGCAGAATTCTTGAGGGGAAACTCTGCAGGAATTTTTGGGACTTAGATAAATCAAAATGTAGATGTTGTTTATTGATAGATAATTTATACTTAAAATTTTTCTACAAAACTACCATTTATTTACCGAATTTACCACATTCCCTCACTCTCAACTATGTGAGAGCTGAGGGTTTTTTCCATGTTATCTGGATTTTCTCCTTTAAGAGACTCCCAAGACATGTTCTTTTTCTGGCTCTTGTGTTCCCCAATTTTTTTATCAGGGGAAACACAACATTAAGATAACTTCAACAGTATGATCCTTGGGGATACAGGTAAGAACCTCCAGACTTCAGAACTCCAGGAACACATTTCCAGGTGCAGTCTGTGCACAGAGGCAAAGGCAAAGCCTGAAGCTTGCTGGGGAGAGGGGCCAAAAACTGTTCTAAACACTCTGATTTAAATAGAACCTTTGTATCTCTAGTGTCCACTCTATATTGCTCAAGAGCTACCGCTTAAATAAATTGTCAGTGTCATTATGAAATCCCTAGATGGGATACGGATATGAGACATCTTTTAAAACACATTAAATAAACTGTATTTTAATTGCAGTCCTCATTGCTGTATGCCTGTATCAGCACATCAGCTCTATTAAAAATGCTCTCGCAACACATTTATGGATTTCAGTTTTGACACTTAGAAATGTGTCATCTTGGCAATCCTTTGCTGGAGGCTACTTGGTATCAATTGCCAGGTGTAATTAGAAAGATGAAATTTATTTAAAAGGTTGGTGGTCACCATTCTTTGTGCTTTTACCCTAAAGCATCCCAACAGGATCCAAGCCAGAGGAATTAATTTTAATACAGGACCTAGTATGAACAAGTTTCTTTTTAAAGTTTTCTAGGTTTCAGATACAGAAACAGGAGTTGCCAGGGGTAATTTTTTTTCACAGCATGATGTGTCATCTTTATGATGAAACCAGCTTTAATTATTCAGTTGGTGCCTGCAAAGAGTTGCTTAGTGATTGTGTCCTTTCTGTTCAAATCTGCAGTAAAACTCATTTGTGTGCTAGGTCACTAGCTGTTTTAAGTCAGCATTACCCTGCTGATTTAATTGGCATACACTAAGAAAACCTAGTTAAAAATACCTTTGTAAATTTAATACTTATCTTCTATAATGCTTAGAGACAAGACAATGCTGACCAATCAAAGAAACTTCTCATGTGTTTTTCAGTATACTAGTTTCTCTTTTACGGATGTCTTTATTTTCACTGACGGTTCTCCTGAAGAGTACTTAAAATCAGCCCTGCAGCAATTTTACTTTTGGAAAGGACTAGATGAAGCTGATCATATAATCATTTGGTAACTCAGGAAGACAAGCCTATGTGAAGTTTGCCCTGGAAAGCATCACAGTATATTAATTCCTAGCTAAACATCTTTGTATTTGAACTTTTTTCACAAAGCTCTATCGTTCACTTAAAAATATTAAAACATTAAAACAGAAACACATGTTCTTCTCAGTGGGAGAGAAAGTGTCAGGAGAATAGATCCATAGCAGCTTACAGATTAGTCTCTAAAGAAGAGCCTGCTCTGTGTCTGTGTTGTAGCAGGAGCTTTCTAGTTACAGGACACCAGGTGGTCACCTATAGTTGATCTGAGAAGCAAACACTGCCACAAATGCTATTAGTAGTGTGTAATGAGATTAACTCCCCATAGTATTTGCAATATCCTTGAGGTTTTTTCACTGAAGCAGGACAGGGCTGATAGCACCCCTTAGACAATGAAAGAGTTTAATCTTTCATTGTTGTATGCAAATAACTCTCATCAGCATTAATAGGAGTTAAGCATGCACAAAAAAGGAAGAATAAAGCTTGGAAGTTTAAGCAATCATAGTATGCTAGAGGTTTCCAAGAGTTTCACAAAGGACCAGGCCAAAATTGTATGACTATTCCTACTGGGTGATGTTGGGTATTTTCAGAGATTTGTATTTTTGAGACATAAAGGGTGATTAGGGGTTCCAAAATAACAATGAAGATTTAGTAAAAGGTAAGAAATCTTAGCGGCAAGAGACAGAACCTAAGGCAGAGCTCATATTTAATTAAATGTTTTGCTTTCTGTGACAGGGCAAGCTTTTCCTGTCTTTCATTTTAATGTAACTAGTTTTGATATGTGCTGAGCATTGTGGTGGGCTTTCTGGGAGTTTGGTAGATCTTTATCCAGTTAGAGAGGACACAGTTGTCCACAGTGGTTCTTGCATATACAGGAGTAAACTGTTGGACCAGGTATGAGTTCTGTTTCCTCCTGTAAATGCTGTGACTGCTTAAGCAAAAGGGATCCTCCTATTACAAGTCTGCAAGAGTAGTCCTTCTCAGCTCAGAGGCTGCCTGAACTATTTCTGGGGGCACCTGCTTTTTACTAAGAAGAAGATTTAACAAGTTAAACACTTGAAGATTAAAATAGATGCTTCCAGAACTAGATCTGTTCCTCACTCATCCTTATGTACAGAAGTTGGTGTAGGAAGAGGATACAGGGCCAGTAAAGAAGTAAAATCATCCAAGCTAATGCTTGACCGGCCTCTGGAATCTGTCCACTTTGGCATTTAGAGGGCCGGTTTTTGCTGTCACACTTGCTGGTTCATTGATTCCTGGTTTCCAGGTCCTCTGACTTCTGTTGCTGGGTATTTTTTTCTTGTATGAGTGGGTATGAGCTATCGCTATTTGTTGTTCATGCATTGCTTTTTGTTACGACAGTTTCAACCACTGATAGGGATAATTGCTTAATGAAATTTTAGAGGTATTAAAAGGTAATACCTATTATTTAGGTATTAAAAGACATTCCTTGTGCAAGATAATGTTTGAATATGAGTTTGTATTTCCTGAAGATATGTGCTGGTTTTCCCCCCTCTCAGTGTTTTTTATAATCTAATTAGAGGATAGTACTGTCTTTTTCTGCCTTATAATATAGTTCAGTTAGTTGTACTTAAGCACATCATCCGAAAATTAAAGGCCAAAGACTGGAGGGACTACTTTATGGCTTGTTTTAATTCCAGAAATGAAACCCAAAAGAATGTTCCCTTGGTGCTGAAACCGGTGTGCCCTCTAATTTCTTCTCTGTAAAACCTAGACTTAATTAATAGTACTTGCCTGTATTGTACGCAGAGGCAATCGATTTCATATTTCATTTTCAATTTGTATAAAACCATCACAGTGGAGAACTGCACACATCCAGTAAAGAATCAGAGAAGGAAGGTGTTTTGAGGCTTTTAAGAGAGTCTCTCTTGTGCTCTCCCTGGGGGTGGAACAGTTGCTCTGCTCTTTCAGACCAGGAAAGTGGTTGCTGCTAGAAAGGCAAAGTGAATTTAATCCAGAAATTGATTAGCAACACTGTTTATATGTAAACCAGAATAAAAGCTTTGGGCAATTTTTGCTATGGAGCTGGGAATCGGGTGATTGCCAGGGGAAAATCTTATACCTGGTTCTCATTAAAGGCTTACAAACAGAGCATCTTGTTATATTTCATAGTGGTTGCAGAGGCTCAGGGATATTCCACAGGTGGTGAATTAGTTGAAAGTAATACTACATTCAACAGAATGCCAGTTTTCTAAAATGCACAAACGCATACCCAAGTATTAAAAAATACAACTTCTCCACTGTAATACAGTTACGATGATTGTGTGATTTGTTCAGGGAATAGCAATAAAGCTGTGATGTTACTTGAGAAAGAACTTCACAGCTCTTCAAAGAGCATCACTAGATAAATTATGATTTAAGGAGATATTTTGACAAACAGCAGAGGGGTTTTCTGGTACATAATGAACATTACAGTACAGGTATCAAGGGTGGGTTATTAACTGTGGGGTTTTTTCCCCAAGAAAATTTAATGATTGCCAGACTGTAGGAAGATTTAACCATAAGTAATTCTAAAATACTGCAAAGTAAAGTGTCTAATCTGCAGTGCAAGGCTCCTGCAACAGCCTTAGTGCTTGCAAACAGATCTGTCATTCATTATTCATGCACTGCCAAGGTGAGGAAATCCTCTCTGATTTGAACTAGGAGGAAGAACAAAAATTATACCTAAACTGAGAAATTTTAATAAATACATGGCAAAGAAAATGTGCTCTAGGGAAAGAATAGATTCCCTGTGTGTGAAGCCATTATAGGTTGTATTGACTTGTCAGATTTTCAACAGGAATGGCAGGTGAACTTAAAACTTAATTGCATGTAAGGTAATGACACCAAGACCAAAAGTGTCCTCCACAGGATTTTAATTGGAGCTTTGGGTTTGGCTTCAGCTGCCATAGTGATGAAAACCCATTAGTAAGACGCCTGCAGCAATTTAGAAACATTAGCAGAAACCTTCTGAAGTGATCAAAATGCAGATACTTCTCCGTAAGGAGAAATAAAAGACTAAAAATATATTCAGGTAGAGATGTCTGGGAAGAAGAAAGGCTAACTTCTGGAATTACTTTTTTCTGATATATATATGTCAGTATTTATCCCTTTGCTACATGTTTTAAATTTACATAATCTTTTCCCTGATACTGCTGTGCTCCATTTTGCTTATGAAGGTGGGAGTTGTGGTGAGGTGCAGGGAAGCATCTGCAGAGTGTGCTGCAGAGAAAAGGAAAAAACTTCCCTTCCCTGGCAGTCAGGATGGTGTGGGCTGAACAGCACAGCCAGGCACTGCAGCACAGGGAGGTGAAGTGAAAGGAAGTAAAAAAGAGGTTTTAGCATTGGCAACATTTAAAAGGAAATAAAATAAATTTAACTGAGGTTGTTGGGTATTCTTTTTACATACAGGAAGGCTTTTGGCTACTAGGTTAAATATCACTATGGAGAACCATAATTGCTGATGTTTCCTATCTTGTTTTCAACAGCAGGTCTTTATAATCAAAAAACCTTTTCCATTCCTCGTTGACCTCAGTGACAATATTCCTGTGGAGTACACTTGGATTTGAGGTAGATGCTAAGCTAATTAATGGAGATTAGCACAATCATACTTTAAGATGTAATTAAATAAACCAGATAGTTTGGTTGGTTGGGCTTGTCTTTTTCCCATAAAGAGCAGCCCTTGGAAAAACTGCCAAGGACGTTTAGTGCACAAATCTGCTTAGCATCTTCAAAAGCCCAGTAAACAGTTTTGTCTGTAATGTGAATATACCGGTCACTTGGTATAACAAAAGAACACTTAAGCTTCTAACCAGTCTTGTGAATTATGAAGTATGATGTGTTTGCTAAACAGTGAAGTATGAGATAGAGGTATTGAGAAAGAAGTAGCATTTTTCCCAAATAAGATTTTATTTGGCTGTTTGACAGTTGGGAGAGATTCCTTTTCTGAATAACTGACCAAAGTTAAAATACCATATTCCAGGGACTATTTCAAATAAATTATCCTGGGAAGTGGTCTGCTCTCCTCAGGATTATTTTAGTTCCTGGGTCTGAGATGTTTTCCAGAGGTAAAAGAAGAAATTTTCCTTCTTTCTAGATGGAGAAGGCTGTGGAAGAGGTCTGATGTTGCGCAGCTCTCCTTCTCTCCCTGCAGTACTGTAATGCAGTAACTGCACTCCCAAATGCAGTTTCAGTTGAGGGCTTTTCTCTGACCTTCAGGGCTCATGAGTCAGCTCTGCATTACTGCAGTCTCCCATCACGCTGTGTGCTGGCTTCCAGTTCCTATGCAGTACCAGGGCACTGTGCTGTGCTGCTGAAAATTAAATCTCCAGGTCTACGGATCAGTTCTGCAGTGCATCCGAGAGCAATCGTTGCCATTTTCTATGTAATTAAGATTTAAGGATGGGAGAGAGATTAATGAGAGACAATGAAAAAGCCTAAAAATACAGGGCTGACCGTGGTATACTGCCGTTGATTTACTATCTTGCTTTTAAGAGCTTCTTGAGATTATTACTTCTGTAATCTTGGAATGTGTAACTCAAGAAAAATGCTTGCAGAGAATCTCACATTCACCTACCTTCCTGCCTCAATTTTGTGACATGCAGAATCTGTGAGAGGAAGAGATGAAATTGCTTGGCTTTATCCCAGACAGTCCCATACAAATTTCTCCTAAATTTCACTGGATATTGGTTTCTGTTTTCTGTTGCCATTTGAAGCTGGAGTTTCTAGGACTGCAGTGATAACATTGTTAGTGTTAAATAACACCCAGGAAAGTAGTTTATAGAAGAATTTCAGCTCTGGGAGTAGCTAACAGGTTTCATTAAAAAAAAATCCATTATTCATAGCTTAGCTTTTTAAGTATTCAGTATTTTCTAAAACACAACATAGTGATGTACTTGCAGAACCAAAAGCTAGCTACAGCGCTCTAGTTGGCTTCTAAAGGTTCATGTTTCTGTTTCTCTATGACCTTGGAAATTGTTTCTCTGTATGTATTTTATGAGATTAAAATTCTGTCACACTTATCAGATCTGTTCTAAAGATAAAATAAATTGTGAGAGTAGTCGTTTAGAGATCACAGTGTCTATAGAGTTTTAATATACAAAAGCAATATGTGGAAATACTCTACAACAAGATTAAAATATTCATTTCAGGAAGCCACTCTGAAACTGAATATATTGGAGGAAAATCTTAAATTTTAATTATCTGGAGCATTAATAAATGCAATATATTGCCTTGAAAACAATGGAAAATGCTATATAATTCATATAAAAAGGATCAAAGGGCAAGCCAATTGATGAATGCAGCAGTCCCCTAGCATCTCTGAAACTGCTTGTTTCAAGGTTGGAAGAGTGATTCATGAGGGAGATGGTGGCTTCAGGTAAATGAATTGTTGGTGAAAGCCCATGTCAGACACTTGGGTTGGAAAGAGGTGTTGTCTTCTCAAGCTACACTGACTACAGCTGTGATGTTGGTTAAGGCAATTCTCATGACTAGGAACGTTGCATAGCCCTCCAATAAACACCCATCACTCTTCCCTCTCTTTCTGCCCTGATAATAAACTGCTCCATTCTCTAAACACTCCTTGTTTTCCCCTTCCTATAATCACAGGAGATAATTTCTTGGAGTAGGATCATAAAGCTGCACTCTCTTTCTGGAAAGCATAATTCCAGCTATTCCTGTTCATATTTAAGACCTGTGCTTGCCATCCTCTGGCTGAAATCACAGTGCTGCTAAATAGTGGTGTACAAGGCTTCTGGGGTTTAAGCTTTACCTGTCATGTGAATTGTAAGTGACACAGGTCAATGGAGGAACAGAAATGGCAGAATTCAGAGACAGCCATGCAAGGCTGTGGCAGCATACAAGAAAGCAAAGACTGTTGCCAGGGATCTGTTGTCTCTACAGCTGGCTAGGATATTGTGTAGTTTCCCCAGAAAGATGAAATCATATGTATTGGGAACAATTGGTTGTCATAGGATGGATCAGGAATGTTTGTTTTCCTAATCCAAGAAGTACTCCAGCAATCAAAGGCATTCACTTCACAAAGAGGCTGGTCTTTTTTCGTACTGGTAATGAATTTTAGTGCTCCACAGCAGTAACTTGAAGCTGAACTCATTGAACAAATTGATGCTGTTGTGACTGACTATTGGGTATATTTTTTTCTTAAACAAAATAAAGGGTGAATCCATTTACTGGAAGCATTGGATTCCACTACTGTTGCAAGTTCAGTATATAAACAGCAAGTGTATTTTTTTTTTGACTGTCATTTTATTGAGGTCTTCAGAAGTATTGGTTTTAAATTTCACTCCTGTCCAGACACTCAGTGAAATCAGTAATGAAAACTCTAGGCTACCTGGTTCAGTTTTTGTAGCACATTCCCTTTTTTGGGAGATAAATCTATTTTAGTAGGCATTAAAATTATAATACATAAACTTTTCTTGTTATAGTACTTTAGTCTGATTTGCTTTGACTTTTCTTTTCAGGGTAGTCTTTGATTTTTAATGCTTTAGCAGTTCTTCATAGAGTCCTGAAATTGTAAAGTATCGAGAATTGTCTGAGAAATACCATTTTCTGAAGGTGAGAAACAAGAGTTGAGAGTACTAATTTTCCTGACAGTAACAGATGGGAGTGAAAGGCCGGCAGTTTGCTTCTACTTGATAAATGGCTGTATTTTGACAGCAAATTAGATGTCGCACAAAGTTGGCAAACATGCAAGAAATCAATATTTAGTGTGAAAAGATGATACAATTAGTCTGTTGATCAACAGGGTGTGAAAAGGGTGATGTAATGTCTTGAATTAACTTCAGGATATTTCAGGGGGAATGGTCGCTGATCAGTGAGGTCCCTGCAATCACTTGCAGTTCTTGCAGCAGCTCCTAGCACAGCTCAGTTCGTAAGTCTGCAAGTATTAAAGTTTGAGGCAGAAAGTACAAATCCACCTATGAAAATTAGTGCAAACAGGTCAACTTGCATTCTCTCATTTCTGTCTAAGAGTCCTGAGCAAGGATTGGTGAACTCGGTTCGTGTACAGTAACTGGAGGCTGAATCTTGCAGTCAGTGTTCAGACTGCATAATCATCTTCTGTCTAACCCTCCACTTTCAGGGCTCTGTTATTATCTGGAGGTATAAACCAAAATGAGATCTGACAGATAAGGACTTAACCAAGAACAAAAATGAAATTGTATGCAACTGGCTTTATTTCATTAAATAAATGTGAGCTTAAACATGAAAAAATACAACACACTGCAGGACATCGCCTCTCAGGACTTGTAGTTAATAAATTGTTGAAAGTCAAATGTGGATAGGAAAAATATTTAACTATCACCAGGCTGCAGCTGAACCAAATGAGACTCAAATATCAATTCTATTCATGCAGGGAGAGAGAGAAAATAAACAAGACATTTATGCTTTCTGGAGAGTCACAACACAGTTTAGTATTCCAGCTGATCAGATGCAAAAAAGATTAACCTAACTTTGCAGAGATAACACATAATTCTCTGTAAGAATCATATTAGATATGAATCCTAACTAACCATCAGGTCCAGAGCAAGCAGGTTTAAATGATGGCAAGGAAAACAGTCACACTTTGCAGTTAGTGTCATTCTCCCAAATCTTGGTCTCCATCAGATGGCTCAGCAATGTTAGCTCATTGTTAGATTTGTTCACAGGTGTCACACTAGCTCAGCATCCTAACAGGATTTTCTTTTCACCTAGAAATGTGTAAAGTATTCTGGTATTTGTACATAGATAGGAGTTATTGCTGGAAAAAAATTACTACACCTTCCTTGCAGACAGCCTAAATTTAAGACGCCATTGGGCTGAATTGAGCCCTGGAGGCAGTGAATCTATCATCTCTGGTATAAATGAAGTTATGCCTGTGTTATGCACTCCCCATTGTGTCAGCTAGTTACAAGACTGAATGATTCCGCTCCGCATTCCCTGGCATCACCTACAGGGCTTTCAGAGCTTTCCTGGAATAAGCTTTCTGAAGTCCTGTTCTTGTAGTCCAGTGCCTGGATATTAGATAGCCATTTCTTCATCAGGTCTGCAAATCATTTTCTTCTTACTTGCAGTTATAGAACTCCAGATTTTTACAACATCAGAATTTGCTTCAGTGACTCTGTAAAATCACTACCTTCCTCAGCGCTGCACACTTACCGGTTTCTCCAGCTTGCAGTTTAGTTCAGCAGGAAGCTTAGCATGCTCAACAAAGAAGGTAAAGAGGATGGAGTGCTCCATATCATTTATGCAAGATTTCTTCAGATAATTAATAATCTGCTGTAAAAGGGGATCTTGTTCCTTTCTCTGTGGCCTGGAAATGTTGTTGCAATGTAGTGCCTCCAGGCAGACAATGGGGATATTTGGGGCTGGTCACGATTACTGTATTATTTGACAATTTATACCCATTGATCTTTGTATTGAAAACAAGAAAAAATAGATTTATTCAGTTAGTACAAGACATAGCAACCATCAGATGACCAGTCATCCAGACTCTGAGCACTCTGCTGATAACATAGAACAACCACGAAGAACACAAAGTTAACACATCTGGTTTTGGAGGACAAATTTGGAGTCTACACTAGAAATAGCAGATGAAACAGTGAGCAGTTTGAAGTTACTTAAAATGTGTGAGTTATTAGATTACTGTTGGCTACACAAAAAGCTCTTTTTTTTCCAAAGGAATGTATTGTTTTAAATGTGTCATGTGCAAGGGGTGTGATAACACTCCAATAACCTTCATCAGACGTGGTAAATCTGAAAGGGATTGTAGTTGAGATGATTCTTAAGCATCAGTTATTGCTTCCCAGCACAGTGACTGGCAAGCTCCAATACTGTCTTTCAAGAGTCTCAGCATCCTTAGAACTCGAGGGATGGATGTTTTATGGTTCATTTTAGAGGATTTCTCCCTGAGTGTCCAGAAATTCCTCCACAAGACAAGGGGCAGCTGGAGGGACCTGGGCATTGGAGCTACTTTTAAGTGCAGAGCACTGAACGTTTCTAGCTGCAGAGAGGTCATCACATATTCATGGATTGTGGGAAGTTTCATTAGCCAGCCTTGCAAGCTGTGCCATCTGTTAACACCACCCAGCACGGTGGCTGACGTAACACAGCAGTCATGTCTTCTGGTGGTGAAACGATACTTTGAAGTTCTTTACAATGAAAAACAGGAGATGTTTAAAGTTGCCAGAGAAATGTGTTTGAATGCCAGATCAGGTGTCAAACAGTTACCACCTTCAGGGAGAAGGAATACTTTCAGGGAATATACTCCTTTCACCCTTTCTGCCAAGAATCACCACAGGATTTGCCGCTTCCTCTGTGTTTACTTTGTGTGGAAATGGCATTGATAGGGAACAAGTGAATGTTGATGTCTACCTGGGGTGGCAGGAGAAGCTGGTGGGAACCCCTGTATTGAGTAGCCTCTTACAGCATGCACACCCATGGGCTGGGTCACACAGGCATGCCCAAGAAAAACTGTGTGTCAGGAGTGATGCTTGGTTAAACAAAACTTGAATGAGGACTGATTTCTTTCCCTTGCCATTCATTTGCACTTTGTGTTTGCATGAATTTAACATAGTCACTGTTAAAAGTGGCCCTCATGATCGTGCTGCTTGATTGGCCTGAAAAAATTGACTGTGTAAGATAAGAAATCTGTTCAGTCACTTTTCTAGGAAATGTGACTAACACTATCCCCATCTCAATAATCACACAATAGATGCCATTGATATTTGGATGAGCCGGGGGACATTAGGATCCTATGGCCATAGAAATTGGGTTGATGAATGCAAAAGCCACTCTTTAAGCAATTTTTACATGCTTATTACTCCTCTCTGTTCTTGTTCTGAATCAAACAGCTGCCAAGACTCTTTGCTCATATCAGTTTTTCATTTGAAGCTTTAATTAATAAAATCAAAATATGAGCAGATATTTAGATTTCTTCCAAACAAAAATGGTATTTATATATGGAAGTCTTTAGAAGCGGCTTTGTTTCTGCTTTCCAGAAACTATAAACAGGTAAAATCTATCCACCCAACCACTCCTGTGCAACATGGAAGTTTCTTCCTTTCTTCCTCTGTCAGATCACAGAAATGATCTGTCGCATGTGTAGAGAGAGGCTGCAAAAATCCAGTAGAGTTGAAGCAACCCCAGATCTACACAAGTCTCAGATTCTCCCACTCCATCTGTAATTTAGTAAGTCGCAGTCTCTTGCCAGTTTATGAAGTGCTGTTGCTGCTTTCTGTTCCCACACTGTGATAGTTAATTTGTCTGATAAAACTGTTCCTATGTGAGACTTTCTTTCGTTCCAGCTGAGGATATCAACCTGGGCAGCAAGCCTGTGTTGCTCCTACAAAGTTGCAAATAGTTTTTCAAAGTCTCTTTTATTATGCAATCGGTGACATGGGACCATGTTATTGACATCAGCAAGTAGCTGCAAACTCCCCAGGTGTTCCATGGCATGGGAGCCCTTGTAGTGACTCACACCCTGCCAGTGCTGGGTCCCCACCCTGTATGATAATCAGTAACATGTTTATGCCAAGGAGTTGAAGAGGGAGACAGTCACACATGCATCTCTGAGTGGGCACCATGTACATGGTGCAGACAGCACCTGCCTGCCTCTGGAAATCAGTCTCAGGGCCCATGAACCCACACAACTGCTACAGCAGGGAGTCTGCTAGGATGTAAGTAACCACCATTAGTGTTGGTCACCAGGAGCTGTGACTCCTCGGGTCAGATCCTTCCCAGCTACACAGACACACGACTTGGAGCAGCTTCAGTTAAGTCCTAGGTATGTGCTTTGAGCCTAGTGAAAGCTATGCATCTTTGTGTAACTTTGCATGTGGCTAATTGCATTTCTTTTCTACCTGTGTTTAATGTGTTCATGTCTAATGATATATGAGGCTTAGTCTGGCCTGAAGCAAAGTATGTGCTCAGTGTCACCAATTATTAAGCAAGAAATTTCAGTGTCTGCTAAAGGGTGATGATTTCTTTCATTTCCTTGACGATTAGATTCAATAAACTCTGCCTAATCTCTTAATTTAAGTGAAATCTGACAAACAACTAAAATATCAGAGCATGGATCATGTTCTGAAGGAGTCTGCAGTAACAGAGCTATCTGGATGTTTTACTGACTGGAGCTTTGTATGTGCATTTCTGATAGGCAAGGAAGCAAAACTATAAAAATAAATTTAATTGCAAAGGGTAATACCAGAAATGGATGTTGCAGAGGGAGAGAGACCTGCCCTCTTCCCCTTTTGTAATATATAATGTGTCTCCTTGTTTCAAGGAAGTGTAGCAGAAAAAATACATGTTAAGAAAACTAAGTTTCTTCCAACTAAATAGATATTATTCCTAAGTTTCTAGGCACTGTCATGCACAAGAGAATAGACTACAACTCTACCTCACATTTTACTTGAGAGCACTATTTTTATTTTCTTTCTCCATCACTTTCTATCATTTCATTGCAAGCTCACATGCTTATAAATGTAGAGATTCCCCAGAGCAACAGCAACAGACACAGCAGAGTGGGAGCTCAAGGCAAGGAGGAGGAAGAAGGCAGGAGTGGTGCAGGCAGGTCAGCGAGGAAGAGGGCATTGCTGGGGCAGGTAGGGCAGCACCGAGCCTGCCCCAGTCAGGGACACTGTGGGAATGGCTGGCTGCCCTTCCTCTCACACAATGCTCTCAGGCATGAGGAGCTCTTTTCAGCCTGACCATCCTCAGCCTTGTTAATTTATGTCTCTTTACAGGGGAGTTTTTCTAAGTTGGCAGATAGGTCTGTGTCCCGTACTCCCTTTTAAGCCTAATTAATTATTTTAATTGATTAATATTGCGCCAAGCAGTTTGCTCAGAAGGGAGAGCTCTTCTGGTTTTTTAGACTAATTATCAGTCTGGGTTTCTGAATGACAATCCAATGCTAATTAATCTCACTGCAGTTCTCACAGAAAGAGACCCTGATAAGAGCTTGCCAATTAACATAAGGGGAAAATAAATCAACAGTCCTGTTTTGTTTTTCTGGCATCCACTCCCAGTGAGATGAATATCACTATTAAATACTGAGACAAACTTAAGTATGAAAGCCAGTACGCTGCAAGGCTGCTCCAAACTTGCCCAGAATTTACTAATTCAGGATCTAGATGTTATTTGTACACCCTGTCACTCTTGTTGCTTGACGTTGCTTGCTCCAGCTTTTGTAAGCAGGAGGAAGATGAAGCAGGGCAGCATGGCAAGTGTCTAACAATCCCCATAGGGAACTTTTTGCAGGGTCCCAATGTTAATCCATACCAGTGGAAGGCAGAAGGGAACATTTTGGCAGTGTGGGTTCTAGTTTTCACTTGGTTTGTCAGGGTCCGATGCTCAGCTGATGATGGTTACTCCCTTACCTGCACCAGCTCTGTGAGAAAAAGTTAAGTTACAGATACTCCTCCAGCCAGGGCAACCAGAGGGCTGTGACACAATGAAACATACAGCAAACTCATGGAAAATCCTGGTTTATAATGGTTGAATTTAATTTTTCTTTTTTTCCTCTCTGCACTTGCAGGTCAGAAGATTCTTCACCACAGAAGTGATGTCTTAGAAACTGTAGTCCTCATCAATCCCTCAGATGAAGCAGTTAGTACCGAGGTAAGTCAGAAATACTCCATTAAGTGGACATGTTGAGAGCATTGAAGCAGATGTGGTGGAGGTGATTATGGAGCACAGTCACTGCCTGCCAGCTTAGAGACTGACAAACTCAAATACTATTTTTCAAAGTCTTATCAGACTCTGAGAGCAGATCCTGACTGTCAGTGAAAGGGTATATTTGGAATAAATACCATGAAAAATGCCACCCATCCCTTGATCTTTTCCCTGGTTTCCCAGACTCATGACATATTGTCAGAGGCATAGGACAGAAACACACCTCTGATCCCAGAATTCCTTTTCTCATAATGCATCAAATTATCTTCTTCATGGAGTGGAGACAACTGTGGTGAACCTGCCTCTGCTATTATTCTGCTTTGCTATTGTTTGGTAGCTCTGGATGCCTATTTTATGTATGAAGAAAGTGCCTGAAGATGCCCAGGGACAAATTTGGGTCTCTGAGAAGAATTACCAACTATGTGGTGGTGACTCTAGGTTGTTCAAAAAGCATGTGACATGATTAGTGAACCCTGGAGAATGCCCACAAGAGGACTGCCAATTCCTTATGAACTCAGTAGGGTCAAAGAACTGATTGTATAGCTCAAAGACAAAATTGATCTATTTAGCTAGTGAGACTGAAGGTTGAAATAATAGGGATAATTGCATTGCTGGTCTGTGCTGGGAAGCACTGCCACAGTCTCATTCTATTGGGAGATGAAGTGATTCTGCTGGTGGTAACTGGTGAAAAAACTATTTTGCTGTCAACTGCTGAATGATGTTGAACACAAACAGAAGAAAGGACTCCAAAACAAATGAAATTTCTGAAGCTGTAGAAATTGAAAAGTCACCTTAGTTAATGGCAACTTATTTACTAAAATACAATGCATGGAGATCTCTTACAAGCCATTAGAGGTGCTTGGTAAGGACAAGGGGGTCACCAGGATAGCAGCTCTCTATGCATTCATTCAGAGTAAAAAGCTATCAAGTGTGTGCGTGTGTGGAGGGGTAGAAGGGACAAAAAACTGCCAAAAGCAGGGAAATGCTATTTCTGTTACTGTTGCTTGTCATTCCTTTGATGGATGACTACATGGAAGAACATGATCTGACCCCCATTAATGATTTCTGAACCCTGGGCTTACTCCTTTGGCTCTGGAAGATGTTTGGCTATGTTACTGTAAATTTTATCTCACTAGACTGTGGGAGGCGATTTTTACTTTGCTTTCATCCTGCCAAACTGGTCACAGTCAGATGTTACAAGATGAGATTTAACTTGGCTGGCTAAGCAAGGCTCTGAATAGACAGAATTCAGAAAGAGACGATCAGAAAGATGTGGCAGAATTAAATCAGAGGTTGGAGTAGACATTATCTGTTCACTATGGCAAACATAAAACTTAATTTCATATATCAGAGATTTCCAGGGTCTGGAAATCTGGGGGAGACAGAGATATACCATGAAGTTCTCACTTCACCAGAAGAGGAACTGGAATCTATTCACTCAAGAAAAAGCAAATCACACAAAGAAACAAAACACAAACCAAAGTAAAACAACAGCATAAAAAGAAAACCAAACCAAAACAAAAAAAGACCCAGAAAGAAATAAAATATACCTGCTAATCTGGCTGCTAATAGCCTTATCTGCTGGTAGTCCAAGCATGGTTGTGCCCAGAGCTCCTGTCATGTTCTGTCAAATGCCAAATACCTCCCCTAAGAAAGAGGCCCAAAGGGAGAGAGATCGTTGTTTCCTGAAGAAAACCCCGATGAACGTTTACTTCCTTTTTAGGAAGTCCCCACTCTGTTGCTTTAATGTTCCTGTGACTGTACTGTGAGTCTGGGAAACCACTGACCTGCTGATGTGCCTGTCTCTGTTCATACTCCATCTTAACCTCTGTTTTGTCTGAGGCTACATCTTGCTGTGCACTTACTTGAACCAGTTTTGAACTTCAACCAACAGTTAAACTGAATGGAATTACCAGATTGCAGTATTTCTTCTGAAACTGAGTGGTCTTGAAACCAGGAGACAAATTCCTGGTAGTCCTTCAAAAAACCTTATTTGTACCCAGACACAGAATTTATGTGTCTCTTAAGGTCTTCCATGTGAACACATCATGCTCTGCAATCTGAAAATACTTACTTACTTTTTTTCTTGGCATAGTTTGCTAGCTCTGCAGAACATACTTTATTGTCAATTATTAAAGTAGGTTGAAGGGGAATTATATGACAGTCACATTATCAGTGGCTCACAAGTCAGGAAGTAGTTTTACTGTTGGAAAATGTATTGAGGTTACACAAAAGTTATCAGACTGGTGTGCACTGCTCATCATTTTGTTGGCAGCAACAAAAGAAAACTTAGAAGAGGAAGGCAGTTCTGATACAGTTTTAATAGAGTGATAACAGAAGATTAGAGCAATGCACATCAGAAAAATGTTTGCACTTATCTATATTTTTGTCTGAAATAGAAATAGATACACTCAATCCATACATGATATTTCTGAATTTATAATTATTTAGTGCAATTAGTGGCAGACCAGCATTAGTCCTACATTTAGTTAAAGAAACTTTCTGGTGCCCAGCATCAGGGTCACTTATTTAATAAAATAACAGTGAAGACATGGTAGAGTTGGGACCTTCTTTTAGATACATACACTCCAGTGTCTGTTTTCTAGTTGTACTGAAAACATGAGTTGTTCAGCAGAGATTCAGGTTAAGCCTTCCTGGCTCAGCCTCCCGGCATTCTCAAGAGTTATTTAGAACAACTGATTGCTTAACAATCAATATAAACCTTGGGAAAAATATCTTGCTAGGAGAGCTGAGTTGATTGTGTCATCTCCATGGAGATGGAGCTTGGATGCAATATCATGTGGAGCTGTCCCAGATGGATTCTGCTTATTTGCTCATTTAGTTTAATATGTCAATAGCCTTATTCTGGAATCACTCTTCTGGTTTGATTTAATTCTTCCTTAATAGAGTAATTAGTGGACTTGAAATTCATAGCTTACCATAGGCTGAATTGGTTTTTCAGTGTTCAGTAAGACTTTCAAAGTATTTGCAAAGCATTTACTTAACAGTACAGAATCTTACAGAGGTTTTGTTTAGTTTTGTTCCTAAATTTAGACTATATGGCTTTCTCTTAGCATGCACATATGTCTCCCCCTTGGGAGTGGTAAACAAGAATAATTAGTAGCTGTAGTGAGGGTCAGATAAAGTAACAAGCATCTGCTCTTAAATAGTTTACCAAGGTTGTCCTGATACAATTCTGTAAAAGTAAACCAAGAGCTACACTATGAATAAGTTTGTTGTTAAAAAAATTATTTCTTCATTCAAGTTGTGTTCTGTTCTGCTCCTTGCTGTTTTTTCCATGTCATTAATTTGATTTATTATTCAGACCTTCTTTCTGATTGCATCTTGCCCTTCCTTTTTTCACATTTTCCCCTTTCTCATTGTCTTTTGTAAACAGCACTATAACTCCATAATGTTTTGAGAGTCCTGTTCCAGACACTGGTTTTAAATTAGGAGAGATAAACTGTGTGTTCTCAGTGGAATATTGAAACACGTGGTTGCTCCCATTATTGATGTATTTCTCTTCTTCACTTTAGGTGCGCTTAATGATCACAGATGCTGCAAGGCACAAGCTCCTTGTTCTAACTGGCCAGTGCTTTGAAAACACAGGAGAACTCATTCTTCAGTCAGGATCCTTCTCCTTCCAGAACTTCATTGAGATCTTCACAGATCAAGAGGTATGTTTAGAAAGTCTCCCATGAATTGTAATGTGCTGGCAGAGATTTCTAGAAGACCCAAAATGGGTCTCTGTCTTGTTAGAGTTAGCATAAGCAACCTGATGCTGTTGCTCTTTATTCTTCATTAATAGGCTTTTTTGCAAAATGTTTCTTTATTTTACTTTAGTTTTCATGTAAATTGCCTAACAAAATAACTAAATATTAATTTGGGAAATTAAATTACAACTTTCAGAAAAAGAAAATCAAGGAACCCTCAACAATGGAAGGAGATAGTGCTGTATTTAAAATACACAGGTTTTTTATATAAGGTGCACATACAAAGCAGTCAAATTGTACTTGACCTGAGGTTCTTGCATGTGGCTAACTAGTAAGTGGCATTAATAAGACAGAGAGTGGCCATCAGAATAGCTGTATTTTTTGCACCATCTATGAGCTTTTTTATAGTAGTGTTTAAAATATGGCCAGTGAATCTGTAAAACGTGTGATTTTTACATACCAAAAAGATAAGCATGAAGTATACCAGTATTTAATGCCATTTCTTTCATAACTTGTTACTTTGCTCTCTTCTTTAATGTGCCTGCAGTAGTGGGTGTGCAGGGCACACTCGCATGGGCTATGAGTAAGGCTCATTTGGCTCATTTCTGTGGCTGGCAGCGTGCTCACCAGCCAGCTGGCATGGCTCTCAGCAAGTGTTGGCTTCCAGCCTATTGTTTCTGAAGCCTCGGGGTCTCAGTGTGTCTGCAAGCTTTCATGAAACTGAAGAAAGATCATGTTGCCATACTGCAGTTCATGTGTGCAACATTTTTTTAAAAATTGAAACAAAAAATTAGAAAGAAAGGTCTAGAAAAAGTGGTTACTCGTTTTCTATGTGGTGATGAGATGGAAGAATTACTGTGCTGTACTGATCCTAGTGGACTTGGCAGTGCCAGATTTACAGTTGGACTCAATGATCTTAAGGGTCTTTTGCAACCCAAACAATTCTATGATTCTATAACCATGTACAGTGGAGTAAGTGTTTCTGGCCTCTGCCCATTTTTACGTCACTGGGCTGAACCTGAACTAAGGTCAAGGAATGTGCTTGCAAATAAGTATCATTTTGGGAGATACTTGTATAAAGTCTAATTCAGAAATCCATCCCTAGCATGCAGAACTCCCTTCAGGCAATGCCTAAAAGCAGAATTTTCAATTTCTGCTGTGTGGGAAGGTGTAAAGTGTCTCATTCCCCTGCTTCTGTAACAACAGCTAGAACAGGAAGACCTTTCTTTGTACCTTTGTGGTTCACGGTAAGAAGTAATACTGTGTTTTCTCTGAGAAGCCAACTTACTGTTTGTCTTCACTAGCTGTGACACCTTTAAAACGTAAGGATTCTTCAACAGATGTCTCTCAAATGTTTGAAAATACATTCAGGTTTACAGGTATATTTCTTTGCTCACAGAATGGTTTTGAATTTGGAGAAGAGAAAGAATGGCTACCTCACTATGTTACTGTCTATCCCTAATGTCACCATTTGAAATTCAAATCCATTGATACTTTTTCTGAGGCATGACTGAACTTGCTATTCCCAACAGTTATGATCTATGCCTCAAATAAACTTTCTTGAATTTTTAATTAGCCTGGGCTTCCAGTGGCTTAACACTGCCTGCATTATGCATGCCAACTTTTAGGAGCAAAAAAGTCAGAATTTAGAAGTATGAAGCAGAAATCCAAATATGGTATAATATAAACTGGAGAGGACTCACTCCAAACCTTGACATGGTATATCCATTAGCCCAGTATGTTATCATATAATTTTTTAAAATCTAGACAGAAAATTGGCCCTTTGTGAGAAGCAGTGTGTACTCAAGTTTTATTTCCTTATGTGTACAACAGACTTGGATTTATTTTTTCAGAGGAAGTGATCTTTTATTATATTTGGCTCTCCCTATAAATGTGTTTTCAACCCTGATCAGAGACATATCATAAGGAGTACTGTTGAGATTGTAAATCCATTTCAAAGCTGTCATCTGTGCTGCCTCTTCTGCAATAAAAACCAGCAATGGTTTCCCTATTGTCCTTATCTTTCAGCCTTTTCAGCCTCTTCTCCATTTATTCTTTCTGCTTTTTTTTTTCATTTGCTGTCATTCAGACAGGGCCATGTCTGACATATTTATGAGATTTATTTATACTCCTGTCAGATGGTTTGGACACTCAGTAATGATGATACAGGAAGGTAGAAAATATTTATTTGGGGCTTTATTTATCTATTGGATGGACTTTTTTTATAACAGCCAGTGCACCTTTGTTGAGTTCTATGTTTGGTAAACGCTAAAAATAAGTTATGTAACACAAAGAAAAAAGTGAGACCTACACACAGAGAGGCCCAAAGAGATCTAGCACAATCAAACATCATTAATCTTTTATATATTCATTTCCTCTGTAGATACAGCTTGTGGTCCAAGAATTTCCAATTATTCAGCTGTAGTGTTACCTATATCATCCTTACGAAAACTGTTCTTAAAGCTTGAACTGACAACTGAGTCTCTGCAAAGAAGGTTGTGGTATTTTGAATGATGATGTGCTGGCATGTTTTCTGCTGACATTTTATATCTGAATACTTCTTTATAGAAGTTTGGCAGTCTCTTTGTTAAGGGCAAATAGAGCAGAAATGAGCTACATTTAACTGAATTGTCAGTTAAAAAAATCAAATGAAAGTATCTGTGGAAATGAGATAAGGTAAAATATGTCATACTTTTTCATGTTTGTCTACTTATCTGGGACCGTCAAATACAGGATTTTTTTAGTTTAGAGTGGAATAGAAAACAAGTCTTCATACTGTGGCATGGAAATTCGTATTTTCTGTGCCTTTATTGCAGCAGTTGTTTCTGGTGGGTTAACTAATAATGTCAAAATTAATGGAATTACTCTAGATTTCAAATTTTGTGGTCCATGAGTTTTAAATCAAACTAGTGACAAGAGCATTCTTAATTTTTTTTTTTTCCTTGATCTTTCTCTGGCTCTGGACCTTGTAATCTCAGAAATACAAAACTTAGAATCATAGATTCATAGAATTGTTAAGGTTGGAAAAGGTAAATTCACAGAATTGTTTGGGTTGGAAAAGATCTCAAAGATCATCAAGTCCAACTCTTACCCAACGCTGCCAAATTCAACACTAAACTATACCCCCAAGCACCACCACATCTACACATCTTAAATACCTGCAGGGATGGTGACTCATCACTTCCCTGGGCAGTGTTTGGCAACCCATTTGGGGAAGAAATTTTCCCTCATACCCAATCTAAACTTCCTCTGGTGCAATTTGAGACCATTTCCTGTCATCCTGTCATTTGTTACTTGGGAGAAGAGCCCAACACCCATCTGGCTGCACCCTCCTTTCGGGCAGCTGCAGAGAGCAATAAGATCCCCCCCAAGCCTCCTTTTCTCCAGGATAAACAAAATCAGCTCCCTCAGCTGTTCCTTGTCAGGCTTGTGCTCCAGACCCTTCACCAGCTCTATTGCCTTTGTCTCGACATGCTCAAGCACCTCAGTATCTCTCTTGGAGAGAGGGGCCCAAAAACTTAAAACTGTTTCTATTTCTGAAGTACTAACTCATTTCTTAATCACAGATTCACAGAATCATTAGGGTTAGAAGGGATGTCTGGAGATTATTCAGTCCAAACCCTCTGCCAGGGCACCCAGAGCAGGTGACACAGGAGAACATCCAAGTGGCATAGGAACATGTCCAAGCAAGTGGATTTTGAATGTGTCCAGAGAGGGAGACTTCACAGCCTCCCTGGGCAGCCTGTTCCAGTGCTTTGCCATCCTCAGTATAAAGTTCTTCCTCATATTGAGGTGGAACTTGTTGTGTTTTAGGTTAAGGCCATTACTCCTCGTCCTGTCACTGCACACAACTGAAAAGAGTCTGTCACCATCCTCTTGACACCCGCCTTTGAGATATCTATATGTATTGACAAGATCCCCTCTCAGACTTCTCTGGACTAAACAGGCCCAGCTCCCACAGTCTCTCCTCAAAAGAGAGATGCTCCAGTCCCCTCATCATCTTTGCGGGCACTGCTGGACCCTCTCTAGCTCTTTGTCTTTTGTGAACTGTGGAGACCAGAACTGTACACAGCACTCCAGATGTAGTCTCACTAAGGCTGAGTAGAGGTCATCTCCCTCAACCTGCTGGCTACACTCTTCCTGGTGGAAGGAATGGTACTGACTTTTCAGGAATGGTATCCCCTAGGGATACCATTGACCCTCTTGGCCACAGGGACACATGGCTGGCTTTTAGACAACTTGTCATCCACCAAGATTCCCAGGTCCTTCTCTGCAGGGCTGCTTCCCAGCAGGTCAGCCCCCAGCCGGTTACTGGTACTTGGGGTTACACCTCCCCAGGTGCAGAACCCTGTACTTGCCTTTGTTGAACTTCATTCTCTACACCCACTTCTCCAGGCTTTTGAGGTCATGCTGAATGGCAGCCCAGCCTTCAGATGTATCAGCCACTCCTCCCAGTGTCATCAGCAAACTTGTTCAGGGTCCATTCTATCCCTTCATTCAGGTTGTTGATAAACAGTTTGAATACAATTGGATTCTCCTTGGCTGATCACAACTCTCTGAGCTCTGCCGTTCAGCCAGTCCTTGATCCACCTCAGTGTCCATTCATCTAACCCACATATCCTGAGCTTAGCTATGAGGATGTTATGGGAGACAGTGTCAAAAGCCTTGCTTTTGTCAAGGTAGACAACATCCACTGCTCTCCCCTCGTTGACCCATCCTGCCGTGCCATCATAGAAGGCTGTCAGATTGGTCAGCATGATTTCCCCTAGGGGAATCCATGCTGACTACTCCTGATGATCTTCTTTTATTTGCGTGGTGATGACTTCCAGAATGATCTATTCCATCACCTTTCCAGTGATGGAAGTGAGGCTGACTGGCCAGTAGTTTCCTGGGTCCGTCTTCTTGCCCTTTTTGAAGATGGGAGTAACACTGACTTTCCTCAGTCATCAGCCATCATCCACCTCTCCTGTTCTCCGTGATTTTTCAAAGAGTGCCTTAGCAACATCTGCCAGCTCCATCAGCATATGTGGGTGTATGTCATCAGGAGCCATGGATTTATGGATCATAAGTCTGCCCAGTTGATCTCTAACACAACCCCCTACAACCAAGAAGACTCTTCCTTTCTCCAGCCTCCCTTATCTCCAAGGTCTGAGGACTCGCCTCAGCAGTAGAGACTGAGGCAAAGACGGCATTCAGTAAGTCTTCCATAACCAGGACATCAGTCTGATTTATCAGTGACCCCATATTTTCCTTAATCTTCCTTTTGCTGCTGATGTACCTGTAGAAGTCCTTCTTGTTGTCCTTGATAGACCTTACCAGACTCAATTCTGGGAGGGCCTTGATCTTCATTGTTATATCCCTGCATACTCTGACAATATTCCTATAGTCCTTCCATGTGGTCTGTGCCTTTTTCCATATCCCATAAATTTCTTTTTTCCTAGAAGCTCCCTGCTTATCCATGCAGGTCTCCTGACCCCTTTGACTGATTTGTTGCTCACAGGAATACACGGGTCTTGAGCTTGAAGGAAAGGTGCTTGAATATTGACCGAGTGTCTTGGAGCCCTGTGTTTTCTAGAACCCTAAACGATGGGATTCCTCCAAGTAGAGGAAGAGAGGTCCTTGAAGAGGTCTAAGTTCAGGATTCTAGTGCTGCTTACTGCTTTGCTTCTTCCCTGCAGGATTCCAAGTTCTACCATCTTACGGTTACTGTTCTGAAAAACTCCCCTGCAGCCAATCTTGATAAATCTGGGAGCAATACTGGCTTTTCAGGAGCTAGCCTGCAGAAAGACCCACAGTAACGATGGTGTGGTGGAATATATCCCATGAGAGAAGGAGGAAGGACGGCAGCTGCCCTTGGGAGGATGCTGGCCTCCTCTGTGTTGCAGTTACTCTCTGCTTGTTAAGAGGTTGTACTTAGTCCTTTAGATATTTGGCTGTCTCTTCTGGGTGGACTGGACTAGCAGGGAGACTCATGAGTCCACAAGAGAGATACAGTGGTAGCTCAGGCTGCATTACCCTCGCAGTCCTCATACCCTCTCAGTATAATAGTTAGTACCATCCTTCTATAAAATATGGAAGAGGGAAGAGGAAACCTTGGATACTGTCCTTTGGGCAGTACTGACCAGAAATAAGGTCCTCCTTTGTACTTAAAAAAATACAGCAGTAAACTAATTGTGGTAATATGTTACTTTAGCTTCTAGGATGGGGACTCACCAGTGCAGAACTAAATGAAAAAGGTTTTATCTATCTGGTCAGGAAATACTATGTGTTGACATTAATTCTCACTAAAAAAATGAATTTGTTTGTATCTTCTTGTGTTTTTGTTTTATAACTCTAGATTGGTGAATTACTGAGCACCACACACCCTGCCAACAAAGCCAGCCTAACTCTTTTCTGCCCTGAGGAAGGGGACTGGAAAAATTCCAACCTGGACAGACACAACCTTCAAGACTTTATCAACATTAAACTCAACTCAGCTTCCATATTGCCTGAGATGGAAGGACTCTCTGAATTCACTGAGTATCTGTCAGAATCAGTAGAAGTGCCATCACCTTTTGACATTTTGGAACCTCCAACCTCAGGAGGTTTCTTGAAGCTCTCCAAACCCTGCTGTTACATTTTCCCAGGGGGAAGAGGGGATTCTGCATTGTTTGCAGTGAATGGATTCAATATGCTTATCAATGGAGGATCTGAAAGAAAATCTTGTTTTTGGAAACTTATCCGGCATTTGGACAGGGTAGATTCCATTCTGCTCACTCACATTGGAGATGACAATCTGCCAGGAATCAATAGCATGCTTCAGCGAAAGATAGCCGAACTAGAAGAGGAACAGTCCCAAGGGTCTACTACCAACAGTGACTGGATGAAAAATCTGATCTCACCTGATTTAGGCGTTGTGTTCCTTAATGTACCTGAGAACCTGAAGAACCTGGATCCTAATTTTAGAGTAAAGAGGAGTGTAGAAGAAGCTTGCTTTACTCTCCAGTATTTAAATAAATTGTCTATGAAACCAGAACCTCTTTTCAGAAATACAGGAAATACCATTGACCCTATCATTTTATTTCAGAAAATGGGAGTTGGCAAACTTGAGATGTATGTGCTTAATCCTGTCAAAAATAGCAAAGAGATGCAATATTTTATGCAGCAGTGGAGTGGTACTAACAAAGATAAAGCTGAATTCCTGCTACCAAATGGCCAAGAACTAGACATTCCGTTATCCTACTTCACCTCTGTCTCATCCCTGATTGTGTGGCATCCAGCTAACCCTGCAGAAAAAATTATCCGAGTTCTGTTTCCTGGAAACAGCACCCAGTATAATATTCTAGAGGGACTAGAAAAACTCAAACACTTAGACTTCCTTAAACAACCAATGGTTACACAAAAAGACCTAACTGGGAACATTGCTAGTCCAGCTGTGAAACAAGCAAAATTGAAACAACGAACAGACAGCAAGGAGAGTCTCAAGCCTGCTGCAAAGACACCACCAAATAAGCCTGTCAGAAAGGAATCTAAAGAAGAAACACCAGAGACAGTGAAGCCTAGTCCAGTACCAGAAAAGCCTCAGAAGCTGGAAGGCAAAGAAAAAGTTCCAGTTAAAAAAGAAAAACCAGCAAAAGTAGAGACCAAACCAATAGTGGTGGAAAAAGACATAGCAAGTAAGGAAGAACAACTAGTGAAATCTGAAATTCCTGAAAAAATTCCTGAAAAACAAACTACAGATGTAAAACCGAAAATGTCAAAGGAGAAGACAGTGAAGAAGGAAGTCAAAGCAAAATCTGAAGAAAAGAAAGAGGAAAAAGAAAAGCCAAAGAAAGAGGTTTCTAAAAGAGAGGAGAAAACACCCATCAAAAAAGAGGAAAAACCAAAAAAAGAAGAGATCAAGAAAGAAGTTAAAAAAGAGGTGAAAAAGGAAGAGAAGAAGGAAACTAAGAAGGAAATAAAGAAAGAAGCTTCAACAAAAGAAGCTAAAAAAGAAGCTAAAAAAGAAGAGAAGAAGGAAATCAAGAAGGAAGACAAAGAAGCCAAAAAGGACATCAAAAAGGTTCCTAAAGAAACAAAGAAGACAGCTACTCCTTCGAGTGAAGCCAAAAAGCCAGCAGCAAAGCCGAAACCACAAAAGAAGGAGGAACCTGTTAAAAAAGAACCAATACCTGCTGGAAAGCCAAAGGAAAAAGGTAAAGTTAAAAGTGTGAAGAAGGACCTCAAAGTCAGTGGAGCACAAGCTGCCCTTGCAGCAGTTGGAGCCACAACTGTAGCAGCTGCAGAAATTACAGGTGGTGGAAAGGATCTTGAAGCAGAGAGATCCCTTATGTCTTCACCAGAGGATTTAACAAAGGATTTTGAGGAATTAAAAGCTGAAGAAGTAGAAACAATAAAAGAAACAAAATCTCAAGTTGCACTTATAAAGGATGATCTGAAACTCACTGACACAGTACAAAAAGACACCTTTGAAGTACAAAAAGAAAAATTGGATAATGAAGGACCTGCCGAGTCATCTGATGAAGGCATAACTACCACAGAGGCTGAGGGTGAGTGTGAACAGACACCTGAAGAATTGGAACCAGTGGAAAAGCACAAGGTTGATGACAACGAAAAGTTTGAAGATGAGGGAACTGGCTTGGAAGAATCATCTGAAGCAGGAGATTATGAAGAAAAGGCAGAGACAGAAGAAGCTGAAGAACGAGATGAAAATGAAGTAGAAAAAACACAACTGGATGCCACAAAACCATATATAGAAGAATCAAGAAAAATTGTAGGTGGCTCAGAAAAAGTAATGACTCAAGTAGATGCTAACATTAAAGATGAAAAGTATATTGAAAAGGCAGATTATGAGGCATCTGATGAACGGGCTGAAGAAGACAGGGAAGAAGCAATAGAAAAGGCAGAAACTGAAGAGACTGAAGAAGATGAGGAAGACAAAGCAGAAGACATCAGAGATGAAGAGGAAACTGAAAAAACAGAAGCTGAAGAAGATTATGTGATGGCTGTTGTAGACAAAGCTGCAGAATCAGGTGAAGCTGAGGATAAGTATGGCTTACTCATTATTACACCAACTAAACGCTCAGAGTCTCAGTCTCCAGTGATTGAACCAGCTTCTTCTATCCATGATGAGACGCTACCTGGTGGTTCAGAAAGTGAAGCCACTGTTTCTGATGAAGAAAATAGAGAAGATCAACCTGAGGAATTCACTGCTACTTCAGGTTACACACAGTCCACCATTGAAATATCCAGTGAACCAACTCCAATGGATGAAATGTCAACACCCCGAGATGTCATGAGTGATGAAACTAACAATGAGGAAAGCGAGTCACCCTCTCAGGAGTATGTGAACGTTACCAAGTATGAGACATCACTGTACTCTCAGGAGTTCAGTAGAGCTAAACTTTCTCCACTTCCAGATGCTTTTAATGGGTTATCTGAAGGTTCTAAAACAGAGGCCACAGAAGGTAAGGATTATAATGCCTCAGCTTCCACCATCTCACCACCCTCTTCATTAGAGGAAGACAAATTCTGTAAATCTGCATTCCAAGATGTATACCGGCAAAGAGAAAGTGAAATCCAAGGCACTGCCAAATTAGAAATCAAAGAACCCTATCAAGAAGATGGTGGAAAACATAGTTCAGCCGAAAGTCCAGCTGACAGTTTGTCCCCTCCCTCACCTGTTGCCAAAACACCTCTGGGTGAGCGTAGTGTGAACTTTTCACTCACTCCCAATGAGATCAAGGTCTCTTCTGAGTCTGTCCCCACTGCTAAATTGCCTGATGTACACCAAGAAGTTGCTGAAGAGCACTGTGCGAGCCCTGAAGATAAAACATTAGAAGTAGCATCTCCCTCACAGTCTGCTGCTGGTAGTGCTGGCCACACACCTTATTATCAGTCTCCCACTGATGAAAAGTCCAGTCAGCTTCCCTCTGAAACCAGTGAAAAGTCAACAGAAGCTCCTGTTAGCTTTGAGTTCAGTGAAGACAAAGATGAGTCTGCAAAATGCAGAATAAGCCCTATGGATGAGCCCGTGCCAGATTCAGAATCTCCTATTGAAAAGGTTCTCTCGCCTCTGCGGAGTCCACCACTGATAGGTTCAGAGACCACTTATGATACATTTTTGAGTGCTGATTTAAAATCTCCCACCAGAGATTATGGAAGTCCTTCTGAGGGGAAACCTGAAAAAGAAAAATCACCTGTTCAGATGAGCCCAGCTTCTGAAGCAAGCTCTGTAGGCCTCTTCCAAGAAAAACAAGATGAAAAAAGCATGGAATTTATGGTAATTAAGGAAGGTTTCAGCCTGGAAAGGAAAATGGAGGATACAGAACCCAGCAGCTCCCAGTCATCACTGGTCTTGGATGAGCGGAAATTAACAGGTGATCTCTCACCAACTCAAATAGATATCAGTCAGTTTGGTTCCTTAAAAGAAGATACCAAAATGTCAATTTCTGAAGGCACTGTCTCTGACAAGTCTGCAACTCCTGTTGATGAGGTTGTTGCAGAAGACACCTATTCTCATATTGAAGGAGTAGCTTCTGTCTCTACAGCATCTGTTGCTACTAGCTCATTTCCAGAACCGACTACTGATGATGTATCTCCTTCTTTGCATGCTGAAGTTGGTTCTCCCCACTCTACTGAAGTTGATGATTCCCTTTCAGTGTCAGTTGTACAAACACCAACAACTTTTCAGGAAACAGAAATGTCTCCATCTAAAGAAGAGTGCCCAAGGCCTATGTCAATTTCTCCACCAGATTACTCACCTAAAACTGCAAAATCAAGAACACCGGTGCATGATCAAAGATCTCCTGAGCAGTCAGCTATGTCAGTAGAATATGGTCGGGAGTCGCCTGAGCAGTCTTTAGCAATGGATTTTAGTAGGCAGTCTCCAGAATATCCTGCTGTAGGCACTGGTATACACCATATATCTGAAAATGGACCAACGGAAGTAGATTATAGCCCTTCAGATATACAGGAGCCTCCTTTTGCACGGAAGATTTCACCTGTGGAGCAGTCATCTTACTCTCAAGAGAAAGATATTTCAGAAATTATTTCAGTTTCTCAAATTGAAGCTTCATCCTCAACTTCATCAGCTCATACACCTTCCCAGGTAGCTTCACCACTGCCAGAGGAAGCTTTTTCAGGCAGTGTTCCACCCAGAGAGATGTCACTGCATTCTTTTACCTCAGAAAAGGGGCAGAGCCTAGGAGAAAAGATGTCACCAAAATCTGATCTATCTCCATTAACTCCGAGGGAATCTTCTCCTCTGTATTCTCCTACTTTTCCAGATTCGCCTCCTGCAATCGCAGAAGCGGTGTCAGCTAGTCACACACCTTTGTTGTCACAGAGAGTGTCTCCTGTCAAAGCCTTTGGTTATCAGGAAGCCCTATCAAAGCACAGTCCAGAACCTTTACTCAGCCCAGATAAAGAAGATTCAGAGAAAAGCAGCAGGTCACCAGAAGAACTTAGTTATTCATATGAGGCCCAAGAGAAAACTACTAGGTCACCAGAGAATATTAGCTATTCCTATGAGGCAGTTGGAAAATCTACTAGATCACCTCAAGCCATGGATTATTCCTATGAGACAAGCAGAAAAACTACTAGGTCTCCTGAGGCTACAGATTATTCCTATGAAATAACCAGGAGCACTACTAGGTCACCCGAGGGTACAGACTACTCATATGAGATAATTGCAAAAAATATGAGGTCATCTGAGGTCACAGATTATTCTTATCAGGTTACAGGGAAAACCACCAGGTCACCAGGGGCCACAGATTATTCCTATGAGACAGCTGGTAAAACCACCAAATCACCTGAAGCTGCAGATTATTCCTATGAGATAACTGGGAAAGCTACCAGATCACCTGATACTATGGATTACTCCTATGAGACAAGGAAAACCTCTAAGTCACCAGAAGCCGTTGGCTACTGCTATGAGACAACTGGGAGAACCACCAGGTCATCAGAGGGCATGACTTACTCCTATGAGACAAGTGGGAAAGACTCCAGTTCACCTGAAGCCACAGATTACTCATTTGAGACAACTGGGGGAGCCACCACTGGGAGGTCACCTGAAGCTACCAGCTATTCCTATGAAGCAAGTGCGCATTTCACTCCAAGCAAATCGTTAGCAGAATCCCGTCAAGATGTTGACTTATGCCTTGTGTCCTCTTGTGAATATAAACATCCCAAAACTGAACTTTCACCATCCTTTATCAACCCAAATCCCCTTGAGTGGTTTGCAAGTGAAGAACAGTCTCTAGATCAAGACAAGCCACTAACTCAGTCTGGGGGAGCTCAGCCTCCTTCTGGGGGAAAGCAGCAAGGGCGGCAGTGTGATGAAACCCCTCCCACATCTGTGAGTGAGTCTGCCCCATCCCAGACCGATTCCGATGTTCCCCCAGAAACTGAGGAATGCCCTTCCATCACTGCAGATGCTAACATTGACTCTGAAGATGAGTCAGAAACCATTCCAACGGACAAGACAATTACATACAAACACATTGACCCACCACCTGTCCCAATGCAGGATCGCAGCCCTTCCCCCAGGCACCCTGATGTTACCATGGTTGATCCAGAGGCTCTGCCAGTTGAACAGAACTTAGGTAAACCTTTGAAGAAAGACCTCAAAGACAAGACAAAGACAAAAAAGCAGGGTACAAAGACCAAGTCATCTTCTCCTGTTAAAAAAAGTGATGGTAAATCAAAACAAGTGGCTTCACCAAAGCCAGCTACAAAAGAATCTTTAGACAAGATTTCCAGAACAGCTTCTCCAAAAAAGAAGGAATCTGTGGAGAAAGCAACCAAAAATATCTCTAATCCAGAGGTAAAGTCTCGGGTGGAAGAGAAAGATAAGGACACCAAGAATGCGGCAAATACAACAACATCCAAGTCGGCAAAGACCACAACCACAGGTAAAGAAAAATAGCAATTCCCTAGTGTTACGATTTTTTTAGTTGTTGCAGTGTAGTTAGTTTACCTTTATATCAGCTGAGAATGTGGTTTGTGGCATATCCTTGAAGAAAGATCAAGTTTTAAGCATAAATCCAGCATGTAAATGCCACATTTAAATGCATGAAATTGACTAGTTCTACTTTTATAATCTGAGAAAATTGATGTGTCAGTTTGCCCAGAGAATTCATAAAATAGAAAGAGTTTAATACAAGCTGTCTAAACAGTTAATCACCTAATAGAATTAAAAGTACCACTTTTGTAGGTGAAGTAGAATCAATAGCAAAGTGAACCCCTTTATTCATTGTGAGAAATAAGTAGACACAATTCTCTTTAAGATAAATTAATGCAATTTAATATTGTGGGAGGTGAAGTTACAATCTGCCTTAGATACTCTTATTACTTTGCTGGATTGATTTTAAAAGGAGCATTTAAAAAAAATTGACATTAGTAAAAGCATTTTGAGTGAACTAAGCATGGACATCACATAATCCAGTTTTATGCCATCAGCGATGACTAAACATACAGAAAGTTAATGTATTTTTGAATGTCTGTTGTATATTCTAAGTAGCAATAAAATATGAATTTGATTACTGAAGGAGGCATTGCGCTAATCTGTTGTTTCTGGCAGACCTTGTTAGGCATCGTTTGGGGGATAATTTGATTTTTTTGCTGTGAGGACTGATGTTCTGTTGAAAGCTTTTTTACAAGGAGGAGTTTTAGGATTCCATACATAAAAACCAGCATTCACCTGTCCTTAGCTTCCCTGTTTTTGGTAGTCCATTTTTCCTTTCCCACACCATTGTTCGCGTATTTCTGTTAGAAGATACATTTCAAAGCAGCAATATAGTTTCTCATGCTGTACATTTCTCCAGCACTTCACCTCTACATTAAAGTCATTAGTCATACTTCTCAGGTATGTGCTGGAAAAATTAGTAATGATATAAAAGTGTAAAAACGTAACAACAAGCATCTTATTCAGTGTTGGTGTGCACAATTAAAAAAGACATATCAGAGATTTTTTTTTATCATCAAAGATGATAAAATATTCTGTAACAAAACCAGTAGTAAAAACTCTCTAAATCAGGAAATCTTATCACTTCATTTGGCATATTGCCCTATGGTGAGTGTCAGGACATGCTAGGCAACTGTAAGGGAGTTTGCTGGCCTTACACTGTTTGACCCTAAATTGAGCGTATTGCTCAGATAATTGTTTACCAAGCTTAATCAACGTGAGAAGGCTGATAAACCATAAATGTGGATTATCTGGGTAAAATTACAGGTTGAATCCCGATTTTTAGTTCACACCGTGATCCAGTTTGTAGCAAAAGATGCAATTTTTTGTGTAATATTTTTAATGTTTTTACGTGTTGTACTTCATTTTGACTGAAGCTCTTCTTAGAACAAGTACTATATATGCTATGTACAGCAGCGAAGAAATGCTTCCCCCCACTTTTTGCAATAAATGGCTAATTTGTGTATGCAAATAAGGATACAGCAGGCAAACAAATACTTGACTCTGTTCCCTGAATTGCTTTACAACTTTCTAAGTTCCTCCTTGAACCTCTTTCTGCTCACATGTAGTAGCTTCCTGATGCATCTGTACAGGAGCCTGCTCATATCAAGAGCTATCATGTCTTGCTATGTACCTCAGATTTCAGGACTGCTTCAAATCTTCAAATCTTCTTCTCCCTGTGTGACACTAGATTTTATAATCATTTGTACCCTAGACTTTCAAAAACCTGCAATTCTTTACCTGGAAAATAATACCACCATTTATTGAATAGTAATTCAGTAATCACAGCTCTGCATCGTAATTGTTGGATAATAATAGATTATTACTGGAAAAGGTTCAGCCAAATTTTTGCTATATGGTAGTGATTTTTAATTGTATTATATAGTTGCAGTTTTTCAGGTTTTTCCTCCCATTACAATCATAATTGGGGTACAACAAAGCTGTTACATGTCATTGTATGTAGGAGGGTAATGCCATAATTGGACACATTTCACCTCAGTGGTTATAACAGTAATTAATAAATGCATGCTTTTAACCAGTCTGTGATATTTTCATTTTGTTTGGTATCCAAAGGACCTGGGAATACCAAGGTGGCAAAATCTACAGCAGTGCCTCCGGGACCTCCAGTGTATTTAGATCTGGTGTACATTCCCAACCACAGCAACAGCAAGAATGTTGATGTTGAGTTTTTCAAGAGGGTGCGGTCATCCTACTATGTGGTGAGCGGGAATGATGCTGCAGCCGAGGAGCCAAGCAGGGCTGTTCTGGACTCCCTGCTGGAGGGCAAGGCGCAGTGGGAGAGTAACATGCAGGTAGGCTCTTCACTCCTATCTCAACCTGGAAATTTAACCCTTCTTAGCTATGAGAAACTAGAGCACCTCTGGAGTGGATGGCGGCTGCCAGAGAATGGGGCCCCCAGGCTGGACACCTTGTTTCACTGATGACATGTGAAGCGCAGAACTGCTCTGCACTCAGCTGCTCCCACATCTCTGGCCCTTCAGACTTCTTCCTGGTTTTAAAAACAGTTGAGAACTGGCTTTCAGGGCCAGCTGGCTGTTTCGTGTTTTTACTACACCATATATATGATCTGAGTTTGGCAGTGTTGCAGTTTTAAGTAGGGAAGCAATGTTCCACACTTTATAGAATAATTACATGCACTTGGAAAATTAATATGCCTTTCCATTATGGTGAATAAGTAAACAAAATATTTGTCTATAATCTGAAGAGTTATCAGTGCAGATAACAGCCTGATACTTCTCTGGAAACCTGCATCTCAGCACCTTACAGAACCAACTTTTTATTTTGATAAACTATTTATTTGGAGTCATTCTACCTCACCAGCATGTTGATTTCCTTTTATCCATCAATTTATTCAAGTATTTATTGCATAAAAAAGCCACTCTTTCCAAAAGGGAAACATACTTGTTGGCTGGGGCTTCTTGCAAAGACATTTTGCATATTAACTGTTTCTGCGGTCCATTCAACAAGACTTTTATTTTGTGTTGCAGGTGACCTTAATCCCAACCCACGACTCAGAAGTGATGAGGGAATGGTATCAAGAGACCCATGAGAAACAGCAGGATCTCAACATCATGGTTTTGGCAAGCAGCAGCACTGTTGTTATGCAAGATGAATCTTTTCCTGCATGCAAGATTGAACTGTAAGAACAAGACCGTGCATCACAAGATTAAACTTTGTTTCCAGAAATTCTTCAGTTTGAAAACACCTTTTCTGAAAATTCAACTCATCTATTCCAACTGCTGAACTATATACCTGCCAAATGCTATACTGTGTCACAGTGATGCAAGTCACTAATATTTTTCAGTCTTTGTTGGTTGCTAAGGGAAATAACAGTCTTCCCATAGTAGAGTACAAATTACTGCGAAAATACAGATTCAGTTGCATCTCTGCTGAACATTTTGAAACCATGCACTAGCAACCCCAACTGACTTTTGCCAGGTAGAGGCATTTGACCTCTAATGAAACACAAAGAGAGAAAGAGAGAGAGGGGTAAGAGGAGAACGTAGTAAATCATTAGGTCTGCATTAGTCTCATGGCAATAGATGTATCGCTTACTACAGTCTGCTTATGTTCTCACACAAGAAGAAAGTTTTAAATTTTTATCAATATGAGCTATCACTATGGGGATCCTTTTTTTAAAGAATTAAGTTAGCTCAAAAATAAAAAGAATGAGAACATGGCTAGGAAGGGATGTATGACCTAATCACTCACTCATCAGCAGCTTTCCACTTTAATTTGAACTCTGCATACTGACATACCGTAACAATCATAGGCCAAATGTGCATGTAATCTGCACCCCATCCAGAAGTCTAAAACCTTTCTTACAACATGCAGAATTGTTGGTCTAAGGCATGCTTCCAGCGAAAGCCCACTCACTCCAGCCAGAACTGACCAGTCCACATGCTTGAACACCCATGTCCACTGTCGATTAACTGAAGCAAAATACCAAAGCGGTCGGGAGTACATACAGTAGACAATTTGCCTTAGAAAGTGACTTGAATGTACAAAGAAACTTGATGCACTTATTTTTTAATGCTGAGACAGCAAATTTATAAAACATCTGTGTAGGATCATAGTTACACCAGTAAAGAAGCGTGAGTGTGCATGTGTTGTATTAGGAACTTTATGACTGGTCAAATGGTTTGGTGCTATGAATTACATATGTTAGTTATGTGAACACTTCACTGATGCACCTGGACAGCTCAACAAGGCAAGATGAGGTTTTTTTTGAAGGCTCCTTTTGTACTGTGGAAGCAAGATTGAAGTGGTGTCCAGTATCAGAGTTACAAAACTTAGTGAAACATTCAGAATGATGGAAAAGGTTACCTGTGAGCCTGTACAGTATTCAACCTTCCTTTGTCTTACCCTATTTTATTTGTTTAATTTAAGAGTGAACATGGGAACAAATGTACAGAAGCCTTTCTTTTAAGTGCTATGTGAACTTTTAATACATGATTTGTAACAAACATTTTCATTTACAGGTAAATGCAAAGAAAAATTTTGCAGGCAAAGGCATTTTTTTAGTAGTTTTGTAAGATAAATGGTGTTGTTTAAGATTCTAGTGAGAATGGATATTGAGGTAAAATTTATTGAAAACAGTCAACTGTCAATACCTTTTTGGGGAGAGGGGTATGGAAGGATACCCTGGTTATAAAATTTTTCTATTGGTGATTACAGAAAATGGGATTTGAGAAGTTGATTGCCCATTACTTAAAAGGTTATAACCTACATTGTCAACCCTCACAAGATCTTGAAAAAGGATAGAACAAGCAATAAGCTAAAATAAGTCCCTTCTCTTCCCTTTTCCTTCCCTTTTCTCTTCTCTTCCCCTTTCCTCTTTCCTCTTTCCTCTATTCTTTCCTTCTCTTTCCTTTACTCCTCTCTCCTCCTCTCATTTCCTTTTTTTACTTTCACTCCCTTTCCTCTTCCTTTCTATGCCTCTTCCTTTACTGTTCTTTTTTCTTCCTTTCTTTTCCTTCTTCATGTCTCCCTTCTTTTCCTTCTCTAGACTGCTTACAAAGGAACAGCACCACTTCTCTGTGATTTAAGACAGTTTGGATTTTCAGTCTCAGAAGTTTTACCCCAATTTAAAAAATCTTGTTGCATTGCAGAAGGTCTGCAAATCTGAATTTAAGAAGGTGTAAAGGCCTCCAGCATGGAGTTATGTGCTGGTTGTATGAATCACCGTTACGGCTGGTATTAAGTTTTATGATGTAGTGAACTATGACCTCATTTTATTTTCCTTACTTATAATTTATTTCAATTTTACATTGTTAGGATATTTTTGTTTAATAGGTGTATGTTTGCACTCCTAATTTTTATGAGGGTTTTTTAATACTGGTTTAGGGTCTTGTAAATGTGGGCTTCTCACGCCCATTTAATGCTGTGAATTACTGTTTTTCAGTGGTTGGGATTTTGATTTATTTTTAACGTCTTCTCTTTTTTTTTTAGGTCTCTCTAGCAATGCTGTTTTATTTATTGCTATACCTTTTAAGTAGTTAAGAATAACTCAGAGTGACTATGGCACAAAAGGCAGATGGAAATGTATTGTGAAAACAAGCATGTTTGCTGGGCTCATGTCATTCACTTAAAAATGCTCTTGTAATACATAGTCTACAAAGATACGGGCAAAATTTTTGGCACAAGAGTTGTACTCTTTCTACAATTCTTTCTGATTTGTCTACTTTATTATATAGGTCAGAATTCAAACCTTTTGAGTGGGTGGGAACAGATTTTCTGATTTTCTGACAATAACTGAAATGTTTTGTATCTCTGCTTTGGTAGAAAATTGTTTTAAGTACAGCAGTGGTCTTGTGACTAATCTCACTTATGCCACTTACGCCTGTGAATCACGAGCAATTTCACTACTGTCAGGGAAGTTACAGTCATCTGATCCTACTGTAAATTAAATTGGAATCAAGCCTTAAATATGCCCAAGCAAGTTTATGATGGCCGAAGCATTTGTTTTGCTTCTGAAATAATAATGATAACTAGACAGTTACAGTTAACCTTAACATGTGCATTTGCTTTTTTTGCTGCTACAAGAATATTAAAACCCTGGTCTGGCTATTCGGAGGTATTGCAATGCCTGTTCCATCCATTCCCTTCCAAATGGCAATGGCACCTAGATTCAACACAGCGATGAGCTCCTCTTGCCCTTAATGACTTTCCTGCCTGTGGAACTAATCTACCTGTGCTAATCCTAGTACTACACAACTAGTTTAGTGTAACAGTCATCCAAATGTACTGTGTACATTAACGATGAGTGCTGTTGATCAGCATAGATTTCTAGGAGCATGGTTTGTTATTGATTACTCTTAATTGTAAAGATTCAATATCTGAGTGCAAAGAACACTCCATTTCAATGATGGTATTACCCATAACAGCATTCCCGGTCATGATCTTTATGCTATTAATATACTGCTTCATATAATTCAATGAAGAATTAACTTTGGGGATCCCATCCCACTCTTGAACTTGGACAGGGCCTCTCATGCATGCCTTTTCAAAGTCCTGTGGTGGGCCTGACTCATTGACCTCTATTTTCACCCCATCTTTCATAGAAATCACTTTAGATTTTTTTTTTACTTATTTTACATACTGTGGTGAATGGAGATAACTGTGTATATGAATGTTGGGGTTTTTTTAATTGTCTATGATAGCTTATGCATTTTAGGAGAGTTCTGGTACTCTTTTACTAAGATTTAATAAATTTGTTAATTGAATTTTCAATCCCTCCCAACACAAGTAAATGAGCTCCAAAGAGCACTTGCTGTGCATTTGGAACATTTATGTCATGCGCTTCTCTTTGTTCATCTGTCGCCAGAGGTTCTTGCTCAGTAATGATGCTTTTGAGAGAAATAATAATTTTATTGGTCTGGATTTACTAGAAGATGAAAAAATATACTGTTTACACTTGAAAGAAACCGTAAACTTTCGTCTTTTCACTTAATTGAACAAAACACTAAAAGCAACTAGGGATAAGCATTTCTTAGAATGCAATTATATTATTAACCTGGTTAAAAAATGTTTGCTATTTAAAATTTAAAAAAAAAAAAAAAAGAAAAAATCTTGTTGGTTTTGACTTTACAAAAAAAAATCTTAAAAAAGAAATTAACTAAATAAAACAATGGCATAAAATATAGAAAGAAAAAAAATTTAAGAAGCAGCTTCTCTCTACTAGGCTAACTAAGAGCTCCAGATGGCAGGAGCTACCTCTTCAAGACTGGGCTGTAATCTCAACTGTAAAAGACAAAATCTGAAATATGCTTTCACGCATTTGCATGCAGCCATTATTTTCCAAACTATGGAAAGAAAGTCTTGTGGCTGGCTGAGAAGCACCTCACACACCTCCTCTCTCTTGTTCTGAATGGTGTTTGTGTCAGTCTGCAGCTGTGTATGGTATTATGTCTTATAATCCTGCATCACTTCTATTCTATCCAGTCATATCTAACGTAGAAAATTAGTTTCCAGTGAAAGTAATATGTAGTGCTTTTATGATATTTGTGTGCAATATCCCCTCTTCCATTGAGGATATTTGATGTAAAGGAATCAAACTCAGTTCCACAATAAAATACAAAAGTGGTAAAGTGGTGTTGACATGTTTCTTGTCTTTGTGTATGTATGTATTTTTAAGTTTTCCCTTTCTCTCGGTCATGATTACCTAGTATATGGGTTTTCTTCTGAAGATGAGGCAGGATTTAAGTGCCAGACAAACCCCAATCTCTCTTTAGGAACTGGAAAAATAGATGTGGAAGAATATTTTTATCTAGTGGTGTAAAACATTACCATGATGTACCATGACATGGCTTCTCTTTGTTGTTCTCATTTCTGTATTCCTCAGCAGAATGAGAAAACACCTCATTTTCAGTAAGTACACATTCAGAGATGATACGCAATAAAGTTACATCAAACTGAGCCCACTCTGAGGTCTTTTCTAAAGCATAGCGGTTCAACAAGAGTGTGCAGCTTGTCTCCAGTAGACATGGACCGCTCCTGATCATCACTGCCCATTCATCTGGCTTAGAGGAGACAGAGCATTTGGGGAAGCTGAGCCCTCAGTTCAGTTTTTTACTTTATAAACATCAGAATTCCTCTTCAGCTATTGAGGGATGCTGTAAGATCAGGCTTTCTGCCTTTGTAGTTGCTTGCTGCTGCAATGCCTGCTGTGCTGAGATGCACCTGTCAATGGTGATGGCATGAAAGCAGGTAAAGGCTGGGGCAGCAAAATGCAAGAGGTACTCACTCCCAGGAGAAGCAGAGGTCCTGTGGGATTTCCTTCATCCTCAGACAGCAGTCTTTTTTTGCAGGCCGTTACTCATCTCCAAAGTCCAAGGGTTTATGTGTAACTTATGACAATAAGAAATGCTGTACTTGGCTTGAATTGGGCTGAACATGGTGAAGTAAAATTATGACTAGATGAGGGAAGTCAAGTGCTGCAAATTTTATATCCTAAGTATAATTCTGCATATATGTACATCAAGATTTTCTAAGCTGTTGTGATAGAGTAGCTGATACTACTTAAAATATATTAAAATGATTGTGGCAAAGCAGACCAGGTCAAGCCTCAATCCCAGTCATTTACGTGCAATTGCATAGCAAAGTTCTGGATTTGATAGGTGTGACCACCCACAGTACCTGTGGACAGAGGCCAGGCCAGCCCCATCAGTGGTGTTTGGCTTGCTGCTTCTAGATGCCACATGAAAGCTCCTTTCTTCAACACAGCTGCTGAGGTTTATTTCCACTGGAGCTAATGAACAAATTCAATCAGCTTATGTGGTATTTCAGATTCCATGGGAACGATGGTTCGTCAGATCTTTTCATTCTATCTAAAATGAGGGATCTGTATCGTGGCATCCTGGAGCAGTAGATAGTTTATTCCTGATTTCTAGTGTTCTGTGGATGGGAGGAAATTTTAGCTTTTCATTGTTCCCAGGATGGGGCAAAAAAGAGCTGTTGAGGGGTCTTTTGATTAACAGCTACAGTGACATGCCACAGATCCAGCTTGTGCCCAGCATTGCAACAAAGCTCCTTGGCTTTCTAAAGCATCCCTGGACCCATGAGCATTGCCCATGTCCTTCAATCAGCAAGCAGTTTTTGACCACTACCTGCTGCTGCAGTCACTCCTCATCTTCCACTGATGTGACTAGTCTGCACTAGCATGTACCATCCTCTGTTGTGCTGTGTGTGCCTTCTTTGGCACCCTCTCCCACAGCATACTCCTGGAAAAGCTGGCAGCCCACAGCTTGGACAGGTGCACTCTTCGCTGGGCTAAGAACTGGCTGGATGGCTGGGCCCAGAGAGTGGAGGTGAACGGTGCTGCATCCAGCTGTGCACTAGTGGTATCCCACACAGATCAGTGTTGGGCCCTGTTCTGTTTAGTATTTTTACTGATGATCTTGATGAGGGGATTGAGTCTACCATGGCAGATGACACCAAGCTGGGAGCAAGTGTCAATCTGCTGGAGGGTAGGAGGGCTCTGCAGAAGGACCTGGACAGGCTGGATCCATGGGCTGAATCCAGCAGTATGAGGTTTAACAAGGCCAAGTGCCTGCACTTCAGCCACAACAAGCCCAGGCAGTGCCACAGGCTGGGGACAGAGTGGCTGGACAGTGGCCAGGCAGAAAAGGACCTGGGGGTGCTGGTGCCAGCAGCTGAACATGAGCCAGGGTGTGCCCAGGTGGCCAAGAAGGCCAGTGGCATCCTGGCCTGTACCAGCAACAGTGTGGCCAGCAGGACCAGGGCAGGGATTGTCCCCCTGTACTCAGCACTGGTGAGGCCACATTCTGGGCCCCTCAGTTTAGGAAGGACATTGAGCTGCTGGAGCGTGTCCAGAGGAGGGCAGCAAGGCTGGTTAAGGGTCTGGAGCACCAGTCCTGTGAGGAGCAGCTGAGGGAGTTGAGGTTGTTCAGCCTGGAGAAGAGGCTCAGGTGTGACCTTATCACTCTCTACAGCTCCCCAAAAGGAGGGTGTATCCAGATGAGGGTTGGGCTCTTTTTTCCAGGCAACCAGTGACAGGACAAGAGGACACAGTCTCAAGCTGCACCAGGGGAGGTTCAGATTGGACATTAGGAGGTATTTCTTCACAGAAGGGGTGATTGGGCATTGGAATACCTAGGGAGGGGGTGGAGTAACTACCCTGGATGTGTTTAAAAAAAGACTGGATGTGGCACTTAGTGACATTCTCTAGTGGACAAGGTCATGTTCGGTCATAGTTGGACTTGATAATCTTAAAGGTCATTTCCAGTCTAGTTAATTCTGTGATTCTCTCATTCAAATTCAGCCCAAAACTACCAGAGGCTGCATAATGCTGAGTGCCCTTATGATACCAAGAGATTTGCTGGTTTTTAACTGTTATGTTCAGCACCATTTCCACCAGAAACGAAATCCAGAGGCAAACTACAGAACTAAATCAGCAGGCACTGTAGTCTGCAGGAGCGCTTTTTGCTGGTCCTCACGGATCCTTACCACCCGAGATAGCTGCTTCTCTGCTCTTCAACAACTCCAGCATTACCAGCCCCAGTATGAATTGCTGGCAAGGTGGAGGTTGACTGTGCATCTGATGCCAGCTTCACTACCAAAACAATTGCATGCCATGATTTACACATCATACCGCAGATTGGTCCATCACCTGTGCTTGTGAATTCCATAGAAAAGACAACTGAAATATCTGGAACTTACGCCCTAATACAAACAAAGCTAAATATACAAAGCTAAATCCCCACATGCACTAAAGTTACAAGTTAAAGTTAACCGTTAAGGTCCAGAAATTAATTTTGGTTGAGCTTTTACAAACCTGATGTTATTTTACCTCAGCTCACTTGTGTTACTTTCTTAACAGCTGAAGGTAAACTGAACCACTGAGCCACCTAAATACTTAACATGAACCCTCCTCCAGAGTGCAAGTCAGTATACCCAGAAACAGTTTCCAGTTTCCGAACATGAAATAATAGCAGCAGTTACCCTGCGTAAGGATCAGAGCAGGCTTGAAAGTTTCTTTGCCCAAATCACTTAAGGGAGGAATTGTCAAGACTCACAATAAGCAAGATATACTGAAAGCTGAATTTTGTCCTGTGCTTGTCAATGGGGCTCTAATTCTAATGTTATTTCTGTGACTGGAGCATTTGCAATTTGGAATGGGTAGAGTGGACTTGAGTTCATCAGAAAGGTTTAAGAGTAGAAAGACTCAGTACTGTGCAATTGCTAGCTGAGTTCAGTGACAACTTTGATTTCTGTGGGGAGGCTATCTAGAGTAGGTGGCACAGTTTTCTACCATGTTTAGCATCTAATGTTACTTCTGATTTAATGTTTTGTCACTAATTTTTGACCTATACTTCGTTCCCCAGTTTCATTTTGGAAGAGTCACTGTCCCAAATTCAGGTTGTCACAGTACAGCAGTAGTTCCTCTTCTACAGTTGAAAAGCCTTTTCCTCATCTCATCTCAACATTTCCTATCATTAAATTTCTGGAAAGGTAAATTTAGCTTTAGTCTCCACAGATGAGCTCAAAATATTCAAATACACTTTGTAGGGCCAAACTGTAGTTTGTACATTTAACAGGAAACTCAGCAAAAGTGGACGCTGTTCAGCAGACCACACCTTGCATCCCTGTAAATCAGTGGTGCAATTCCCTTCTGTAACTGTTAACTCCAGCTTCCTTTGGAGGCAGGGGAAGAGAGGATGCTTGCTAAACTGTGCCCCAGGCTGTCTTCTGTCTGTCTCAACAGCACAGTTGATGACTGCTCAGGTCAGAAACGCCCTAGTACCAGCCAACCTTCACCTAAAGCTGGCAGGCATCATCATCCTAGTCCTACAGTTTTAGAGTGACCAGAGAACCCTGGGATGGGCAGGAAAGCAGCTGGGACAGGCCACTTAGGGAGGGAGCAAGTGCTTGACACCAGCGCTGTGTGTAGGACACAGCATATGACCAGGTCTGAAATCATCTTGTAACCTTATCTTGGCAAGGTCAGGTGTTACCATAAATAGGGCCCATCTGTACAAGGCTTCTGGCAAATTCATTTGAGCTGCAAGGGTATAAATATGTAATTTTCTTCTTGTGAATAATGGATAATGACCTTCAGTGCTTTGCTGGAACTGTTCTGCCAGTAACACTCATGGGAGGAAGAGTTACATATTTGCTTGCCTCAGCAGCAGTAAATTTGGTGTCTGCCATAGGTTTGAATTGGGATGCCACTTTTTTTCTCTTAAGAGCAGCCAAATTCTTACCAACATACCAAGCAGGGCTTTGCATTTGTATCGGCTTCTGTTTCTTTTGGCTAGTATTGTTGAAAGGTCTTTCCCACACTTAGGAAAACACGGGAGAGCTGTTAACCGTGTCTGGCATGTGTAAGTCTGGCAGTGCTGTACCATACACACTACCACAGTCAGGTATTATTTGGGCTGCTTGTCACAGCTCAGTGACTATGCATGCCAATGTACTGCTTATAGCAACGGGAGATTTTCCCCGAGCTATAAAAACACCAGGAAAATGAGTAGGGAAATTATTCAAAAACTTGCATGAAGAAAGATGCACTCCTGTGATCTAGAAATATACTGACAAGGGAGAAACTGCAATAGCTTTAATCCTAATCACAGCTGTAGTCAAACGAAAACAGGATGTGAAGGAACATTTCTAGGAGAGTGTTCAAAAATATGAGCTAGTGTTACTACTAAGAAAGACTTTGGTCTGTCCCCTCCAGGAAATATTTAGCCAGCCCTATTCACATACAGAAAGGTCTAGACAGCTGTCTGAAACAGAACAGCAAGAACCAGAAATGCTTCAAAAAGCTTGAGAGCTTCCTAGTGAGAAAGTGCTTATTGGGTTGTGAGCTTGCATCAAATGCCAAATCAAGTACCAGGGAGCAAGGCTGGATGAACTCAGAGCTTTTTGTGTTTGTAGAGCACAAAGCTATTTTTTTATATGCATATATATATACACATCCACATTCTTCCCTTAGCATCAGAGCTCACATTTAAACAGCAACAGATCAAAAGCGGGTGTACGACTTCCCCGCCCCTCCTCCTTCTAAATGTGGACAGCTGCATCACAGCAGGCGATGGCAAACACAGCAGAGCACACACGGCCTCAGGCAGCTGGGCTTTTGACTACTTGGGGCCCAGTTTCACTCCTAGGTGCAGCTACAAGGGTTCTTCAAACTTCTTATTTAAGAGTTACCAGCAAGCAGGTAAAAAACAGGTGCTGTGTGCAACATGATTTATGCAAGGGGGCAAATAATCAAGTGTGAGTTTTCCTGGAGTGGGAAGGAGAAAAGGAGGTAAATTAAGCCAGGTTAGTTGACATTCTGTTGATTTTTCATGCTGTTGCATTTGGTACACAGCTACTGCATGTGTCCTCCTGAGGAAGATGAGCACCTGCCTGAACAGGTCTCTGAATTATCCTGTCTCACAATTTGTCCACCTTACTGCTGACCTTGCTCAAAGCCAGCAGGTAGGAGAGAGCACCAAGGAGGAGAGTACCTTCCTCCCTCTGCTCAAGCTTCATTTGCTAATACATGATTTGAATCTCTTGAGATTCAGCTCTATCCAGGGTCCTCAAACCTCAGGGTGCCTGAGCAGCCCAAGCTGCTTGCACCACTGAGATCTGGATGCAGGGCAGAGACATGGCTAGCTTCCTCAGAGAAGGGGAACAAATAAATGTGAGCTGGTACATTGGAGGAACTTGAAGGGGATCACAGCTGAGATCAAAAACGAAGCAGCAGAGAGGATTTCTGGAGAATTCAGGAGGGTGCACATATGTGTATTGGAAACGTGAGGATTTGCTAGGTGTGAAAACAGTTTGGCTACACAGAACTTTAGAAACTGGTTGCTGTTGAGACCACAGTGAAACCTGGGGTGGGGCGGAGCAAGACAGTAGCTACTGAACCATGGAGAAATACTTAGCCGGGGCCTAAGGGGAAGAAGGTCCCTCGTGTGCAGCTGGTCCAGCTGGTGCAAGTGTCAAAAGTGCCTTCTCACTCAGGGTGATACCAAAGGGACAGATAAATGAGAGGGCTTGTCAAAAAATTTGGCTTATGTCACAAATAATCTGGATCCCCTGCTGCAGGTCTTGGGTTTGGTGTCCTTCATCTGGCCCCACGCATCTGATTTGCCTGCAAAGCATGTGGCCAAAGAAACCCCCTTCTGCCAAGGGCAGAGGGCAATATGGGAGGAGACTGGGGAAAAGGCAGAGAAAGGTTGTATCTACTGGTTTAAGTTTATGCCTTGAACTGCGGTCAGAGGATTCCAATCCACATGCCTGGAATAAAACAAAGAGGGAACCTACAATATTCACAAGCAGGCTACTCAAGAGCTCACAGGAAGATTTTTTTTTCTCCTGTTGCTGTAATAGTTAAGTCTAAATAAATGGAAAGGGGGGTCGTTGTGGGGGAAGTGAAGCCAAGCCTGTGAGACAGCGGGGACATAGCAGCTGGCAGCTTGCTGGAGGCTCAATTAGCATTAGCAGCCTAGTGTATCTACCAGCAGGCTGAGGGAGGGAGGGTGGAGGTGCAGCCAGAAACAGGCTCCTTGTGCTGCCAAGAGGCCAACAACAACCAAGGAGAAATGTGTAAAATTATAGTGCAGTGAAGATCCCAACACCTGATGCCTGTAGAGAGAAGACCATTCAGGACTTTGGATGCAGGAGTGATCATGAACCTCTGTAGCTACAACCCATGTTCTGAAACTAAAGAACTGAAATATGTGGGCAGGGAAGGGACACTACATTCTCCTGTGTCTCAATCAGGAGTGACTGTGACCTCTTTAAAACCACCAGTTTTAAGGAAATTGTTCTTAAGAGTGTATTTGGCCTTCTACTCTTCCTCAAGGCTCTCTAACTTCTCCTAGTAATCAGAAAGCATTTAGACCAAGAAAGAGAAAAAAAAATTCAGGAGACTTTCCTCAGAAGTTGTCCAGGAAAGTCCACTGCTAGACAAGCCACAAAATCATCCACTTACCTGGCTGGAAACAGCACTCTCTTATTGCTCTATGGGAGAAACTGTGGGACTTGCTGACAAGATGAGGTAAAGTTTCTTGGACATGAAAGAGCAGTCAGGCTCTGATTCAGTTTGCTGGGAATTCTAAGAAAGGCATCTGGTGTATTTCATGTATGCTTTCCTACACTTAAAACAAGTTCACAGGTCTGCAGCATGTTCTCACTGGATTTACAGTTGGTTTGTGATTTGAGTTTTATCACTGCAAAACTAGATAGATGCACAATAAAACTCAAAATGCTTATTTAGACCCTGTGGTAAAGCACAGAGACAATAGTGCTGGTGCCCTAACAAACTGCAATTACAGCAGGGCTGTTGCTCAGGTCTCCCTGTTTTAAAGGACCTTGTCCCACTAAACACTGCAAAAAGCTGCTAGCTGTAGCTGACAAGATTCAGTGGGAATGTATGAAGGGAAGGATGATGATGCATCACAACCATAATCAATGCACTATGATTCTTTCCTCCCTTGCCATTTCCTTGTGCTCCTGTGAATAGCTACATTGTTTCAGTGATCTGAAGAACGGGGCATGGGACCGTGAAGGGAATTAGGTCAAAAACTCCATGAAACAGTGCCTAGAATATAAAAGGAAAGTGCACTGCAGTATGAGGCTCCTTGGTGTGTGCCGAGGTAATTGCACATGTTTCTCTAGTGACTTTAGAAAAGGAGCGAAACAGCACCAGTAAATTCAGAAATTTCTAACATCCTTACAGTAAAGACACATCTGACTGAATGTACACGTGCTAACTCACTAGGCTGAAACTCTTCAGTAGTTTTAAAAATGACCTAAAGTTAGGCTTTCAACTCCACGCATAGTAGCCTGAATTTTCCAAATGGGTTAGGAAAAAGAAAAAAACCCAATCAACATATGTTAATCCTCTTAAGTGTCTGAAGTTCAGAGTAGCAAAGACATTCTTTCCTGTGAGAAACTCCTACTGAAACAACTTGCATTTGAAATTCTTCCCTTTTCTTTTGTTCCTTCCACCCTCTAGACCTTTCATAACAGGCAAGCTACCCCTTATGGCTTTGTTTCTTTGTATTGTCCCTATCCCCTCTCTTGCTCGGCTGGTGGTAGAAGGAAAATAAATCATATACAGGATGAAGATTTCTAAACCACATGTGCTTTACTTCAGGAAACAGGCAAAGTGGGATGCTTAATTTCCATACAGCAGTCACACCTGCAGCATGATTGAAGTGAAACATTAATAATGGTGAGCACTTCAGTTCACTGACAGAGGAATGCATACCACTGCATTCCTAGTTCCAGTACTACGCAGATGCTTTAAGATGCTTTAGCTAGCTTCCTAGCTTCCATTTCCTGCTTAGCCTGTTCTCTCATCTCTCTTTCTCTCTCAATGAGAAGTACTTGTAGTTCTTCCCACTTCTTCAGGTTCTGCTCATGTTTTGCAATGTCTTCTACTTCACATTCTGGCAGTTTTTCCTTGACAAGTTGGGTGGTCAGGGTTAACAGGCTTTCAGATTCAACCTTGCCAAGTGAATGCAGCTTGGAGTACAGCTCCTGTCAGAAAAAAAGAGATTTGGTAGGGAGTGTCAAGGAGAAAGCCAGTCAATCACGAAACAATCAGACACAAAATACTTCTCTATAACCAACATATCACTGATTGAATTATTATTATTATTATTATTATTATTATTATTGCTGCTGCTGCTGCTGCTGCACAGGCCAGGTAACTCACAGGAAAATGTTTCAGCTGTGGTAGTTGCTACCATTTCTTGAAATGCTAACCTCTAGACCATTCTTCTTCTTAGCAATAAAACCGAACCAATGAAATTTCATTTTCGTTAACTACTCGAGTTCTCTTCTTTTTCCAAGTTCAGTTATCTGGTATTAACAAAGATCAGCTGACTAGTCAACCACAATGAATAGAAACAAAAAACTTTGGTTTTGTGTCTTGCCTCAAAACCAGTTGCACGATTTCATCCACACTGCCTGCATCAGCATCCCTCCCAACAGGTTCACTCATTTCACATGGTCTCTTTCTAACAGCAAAGTAAGTAGCTCCCATAGTTTTTCTTCCTGTGTCTGAGGTGTGACTACACTTGCATAGATTATGCAACACTGTTACAGCAAGGGATATTTTTTCAGGGATATTCTACACTAAAACTAAGAGCAAAGCTTCAGTAAGAAACTCCCGTTTTCTTTCTTGAGCTTTACTTATCTGGATTTCCTGCAGCATAAAAATGTTAATTCACTTAAGATGATGAATCACCCAGCGATACTATTTCTGGCTTTCTGTAATCTTTAGCCTGATGGCTCCCTAACATTCTGATTAATTGCCTTGAAAGTGCAGATACACAACCAAGGAGATGATACAGCACTGGAAAATTCTTTATCCCTTGTTCACTCACTAGATAAAAACACATTTTCCCAACTTCTTTTAAATAAAACATTTTACTCAGCCCAGCATTTGCAAAAATATTTAAAATAAGTATGTGTTCTAATGAAAGGTACATCCATACGTTTTTCATTTGAATGATTGAACTTCTTGTTTTGCATTGCAGGATAATGGAAAGAAGATGTGTGGATTGTTCTCCTCCCCACAAAATGCAGTTCTAGAGCCATGCAGATATCCAGACTTCCAGTTATCACTGAAAGTTTATGCACTGTGCAGCTGGTCCGCAGTGTTCTTCTTACCCGAGCTCATGCCAGCAATAATCTGCATGGGCACTTCCCCTCAGCTCCCATCTGGAGGCTCTGACTTGTTCTTAGGCAGGAAGCTATTATGTCCCCTCTGAGGCCTCTACTCTTCTCCCTCCCTTAGCCAACACAACTGCAGGCTTTGTTGTGTTTTACTTTGGAGGTCTAAACTGGACAGACAGCAGATTAAAGACTCTTTAAAATGCTAGACATGCAGGTCTGAGGGGCTTGGGTGTCTGGTTCTGTCTGCTTTTTGATTTTATGATAAAGAATGAAAACAAAGTCAATGTCTTCAAGGCTAATGGACTAAAACCAAACTCAATAAACTTATTTAGGTGTATTAGTCTCCATTGTATTTGAGATCAGTAAGTACAAAAGGCATCAGTGAGAAAACTGAAGAGACTGTACAACTTAGGTTTGGGGAAGAAACTTGACGGCTATGCTCATGTTACAGATTAGATACATAGTTTAAATGTAACTAGTTTAGATCATTCACACACTTCCCATTAAACTCTACCAAGAATGTGGTGAAAAGGGGCTGAACATAAAAACAGGAAATTGAACTACAGAAAGGCAATAAACTGTAAACTAGCAGGTCTTGTCTCCCAAGCCATTTACTGGTATCAGTGGTATCCTGGAATACTTCCTGCTCTTCTCTTATACATTAGTAATACTGATTTAGGAAAGCAGCAGGTTTTATGTCCCGCAGGTACCAAAAGGGCACATTCTTAAATGGCTAAATCATGATTTTCATAAGCAGTCTCCAGGGCTCTGCATGCAGACAAGTTAGGGAAGGTGCACTGCTTTTAGAGAAGGTGTTCCCAGCATTTATGTGATAAAATGTTTGCTGCCTACTGATCATTGACACAGATGGAAAGAATTGCCTGAGGAATGCTATACTGAGCAGTAAGCCCCAGCATACAGGAACTGAAAACAGGTAATTACAATACAAATGAGTGTCAGAGTCTAGATTACAACTCTAACGGGTTTTTCTGGAAAGAGCCAAATGCCCTCAAGTCCTGTTTGTTTTAGTGGAAGTAAAGGACAAGTATCCATATCTGTTAGACTTCCATGCCATTTTCAGGTACTTCCACAAACGGTTGTTCTGAAGGTTGGTATCAGACACAGAAGCCATTCCATGGAGTACCATGGAGGAGCACGTGTATGTCTGGAGTAAATCCATATGCTTTTCCTTGTATTGTGGTGTATGATTTGTGAAACAGAACTGGGAGTGCAGGAGGAAGAAGCAATTGGTTTTGAGCTCAAGCAGAAAGACTTGGATGTACTGGCTAATTAATGCAGGGCTGGACAAAGCGCAACTGAATTGTTTTTAGCAGCAGAAGTGCAAACCCTGTGCTGGGGTTACACAGAAGAGGGAGATCATCTGTGCTGGGACAGCAGCTGGGAAGGCACATATAATCAGGTTGATTCAGAGCTGCCACCTTCCCTCACACTTGTATGGATTTCTAGTGTGCTACTCTGCCCTGTGAACGACACCTGTAGGTGTCCCAGGGCTCAACTGGGAAGAGTGGCTATTGCTGGCCTAATGGATTTGAGAGAAGAATCTAGGAACTCCTTCAGGCTTAGCTGAAATGGCATCCTGACTCAAGAGCTCCTTTTCTCATTCAGACAACCAGGAATTTTGGCTTAATGACATACAATTACTGTTGGATGCCTAGATGCCACATAGGGGCTACGTCTTTCTCATATTCAGACTTTCCTGGTCAGATCTTAAACACTGGGACTAGTTTTTTGGCCAAAAGTCACTCACTGCCACACCAGGGATGTCTGAATTGGGCTAATTATGGAATTTGTGGAAAGGTGGAGCTGAGAAGAAAACCACACTCTTGGCACTAGTCCCCAATTTGATATTCAGACCTCATTTTGAACACACTGCATTATTTTCCCCAAGGCTAGATAATGCATAGACAATGAGAGACACATAAAATGTCTCACTCCCTCCTTCAAAGGACACTTGTGTTTACCTAATTCACTGTAATTCATCCAGGCATTAATTACCATATGCTGAGCACCCACTGATTCCCAAACACCTCAATTAAAAAGTTTTAACTGCCTACAACAAAATCTTAATATCTAAAGATAAGTAGCAAAGTTATATAAGTAAAAATTAAAGCAAGAAGTGTGTGTGTGTGAGTTGAAACCACAGGCTACTAGTCTTTAAACTTTTGAAATTTCTTTAGAACAGTCTGTATCCAGCACAACTGTTCAAGGTCGCAGCCATCCAGGTGATAGCAACAATGGAAACTGATGGGCTATGGAAAGAGTACTGCTCCTGGAACTATAAGCCAGATGAGTTTCAACCTGAAGTACTCGATTTTTACCACAGCACAAATCAGAGATGATAAAAAAAATTAGCTCATTTAGCTAATTTATAGCTACGACATGATCAAATAAAATGCACGCATTATATAGATGTGCTCTAATGAACAGCTTCTTGTGTTTCTTACTGTTATACATAATTATAATGTACACAAATGGACAATAAATTCAGGGTAGTCTCACACCTATTACAATTTATTTTAATGAGCAAGACCCCACACAAGGTCAAATAATGGGTCTCTAATGACATATCACTTTTGCAAATAAGACTGGAGTTATCATCTTGATGTATGAAAAGTGAAGATAAAATTCCAGCAGACAGACTAAACACAAGTGGCCTTGAGCTTTTATGTCTTTGTAGGCTACTGTTTCCTGTTTGGAGAAGTGAAAATGCAAGGTGACATCAGTTTCAAAAATGCCAAACAGAACTCCTGATGCACTGAAGGGGTGCCAGTCTACCAGCCATAGTAAATCAGCATTTATATTTTCTAGTATGTATCACAGAGATCTACCACAGCTTAGAATATTTAGATAAATTAAACTGTCTTACCTTGAATCGGCTGTAGTACTCAGGTACTTTAGACTGCTCTGTTTCTTCTGACTCTGCACATTGTGACTTCTGCTCTAATTTCTTGGCTTGTTCAGCAGATTCTGGATCAGATTTGGCTTCAAGGACAGACTGTAAAATGGTCTCCAGGGCATCAAGCTGAACAATCACATTTGTCATGGTTAGAATAAAGAGTTTGGAAATACAATTTAAGTAACACAACTGTCATGTATTCAAAAACTTCATGAATTACCTTGTAATTTCAGATTACTTCTGTATATGCAAAACAGAAAACCAAATTCTAAAAGGAAATGAGACAATCTTGGAAGAATTTTGTACTGTGCTTCTGATCTTGAAGTGTGTGGCTCTCACAGTCATTCCATTGCTTTTTTGGGCTCTACTACTGGATATGTATCGAGACGCAGCATTAGTAAAGAATCAGCAAGAACTTTCTTTTACAAGTTCTTAGTTGTTCCCGGAACAAAGTAAAACATACCCTATACAGATAGCATTTCTAGGTATTACTAGTATTTACTATTTTTAGAGTATCAGTATGCAGATGGATAGGATCTTCTATGGACCTGCTGCATCACAGACAGATACAGCCTTGTTTCAACACTGGGATGTTCATCTACAACCCAGAACAAGATGAGGAGTTCCTTAAGTTTTCTAGGGTTTGTAAGCAGAAAAAATCACCAGTGTATTAAGCTAAGTTCTTCAGACTTAAGAGTAAGAAAGATATCTCCAAAACCACACACCCAAAGTGGTAACTTAAAATGGTGGAAGTTGCAGATGTGACCTGTCTTGTACTGTCCAATATTACACTGAGAAGCTTCAGAAAACAGAGCAATAGGTAGGAGTACCTGCTGAGCAGTACCCTGGACTTTTGTCTGTCAGGGGAGACTGGAAGCTTAGTAGTGACATGAGCAAAAGGGAGGCTCCCATCACCAGAGACACCTTCAGGAAAAAGTACCAAGAAAAGGAGAGGCTTCAGTGATGTTTCTATGCTCCAGCCCATGTCGTAGTGACATCCTAAGTCACTCCTAAGCTGTCTGATTCCAGGATCAGCCTGATTCCCCACAGCACTCCTAAGCCCCAAGTCCATTAGTTAGTGCTGACCTTATAAATGGACTGAATCTATCCATCCTCCCTGACTGAGGGCAGTACAAACCTTCTAGAAATCACTCTGTTGGCTTTTTGGACCAGTACCACTCAGGACATCATCTGAGGGCACAGAACACATACAATCAGCCATGAGAGTAAGATGACATGACAGTTCATCCTTACTGCTAAGAAATATGTCTCTGAGTGGTTTCAAAAACTTGAGAAACAAAGGTGTCTTCCCATACCCACAGGCACGTGATTCTTGTGACACAGACCCAGGTGTCTCTAAAGAGAGGGCAAGGCTTAGAAAACATACTTAAATGGTCTGTGGCAATAACACACACACTCATCACCAAGTGTCCTTCATCACCAAGGACATGCCAGTAGACATTATCACTGGCTCATCACCTGAAGCAGTGGTTCTGTTCTGAACATTACTTCTCCTGTCTTGTAAAGGCCTCTGAAGTTTGCAGGGCATCTTTTCATTAACAAGGCACAGAATTCACAGGTTTTACTGAAGTTTGTTTTATATGAAATTCCCCTTGTTCAGTGGGTTATAGCCTTTATACTTACAGCCTCTTTACAGACTTTGATGTCCCCTGACAACGAAGCCACATTCTCCATCACTTGCAAGGCTCTATTCAAATATCCAGGTGTCCACATCAGCGGCATTAGATTGTATACAGCTCTTAATCCTTTAGTCAACTCCACCTTCCCTGTGAAAAAAACACACTTTACCGTTAGTGCTTCAACATCTGAGTCTTAAACGAACCAGTATCAGTTGGCTCTGGTTTCTAGAAGTGACAGCAAGTGTCTTGGCTTCTGTTGTAAAAACAACACAATTCTACAGAGTTGCTCTGGTAGAATTTCCACTGCCTTATTTTATTAAGGTGCCTTCTTTTTGCTCAACTTCACATAATTATGTGCATGTTTCTAGTACCTCCCCATTCCCTCTCACCCATAAATTTTGCCGAGATGGAAATGAGAGTAAGTGGCCAGGTTTTCTGGTTGTCTGGCTTTGTAACAGCAGCTTGTAAAAGGATGTCTGAAGATCTCAGACAAATGTCTCCTTAGCTTTCAGCTAACTGTGGAGCATGTGTGCACTAAATCTGATTCTCTGGATTTACCTCTGTGGCCTCTAGGGTTTACTCACCCATAATAGCACATGTTATGGCTACGCTTAGTTTCTGCTGAGGCTTCCTAAGAGAAAATATGGGACACCTGCCAAAAAGGATTCTTGATTTAAGACAATCTGTGAACAAGGTGTTCATTGATTTTAGCAGGACCTGTGATGTACTGCACCACTTACAATGTGGCTTTTCTTCTGATAGTAATTACTTGAGAACATGCAACTCCATGACATAATAGAGGAAATGCACGTAACATTGTAGTTGGTGCAATTTACAATGATTGTCACTCTTAGGCTTTGATTTTGCTATTGTCAGCATAACAGATAATACTTCTTCAAGTGCAGCTTACAGGAGTTGTGTCCAAGCTCTCAATCCAATTTGCACTCTGGCTATAATGACACAAAACTATGAAAGACACCCTCTTTATATGGAAGAGAATAGTTTAGGAAAAGCAGGGTAATAAGTGCACAGACAAAGCCTATGGACCATGGCTAAATTAAAACAGCTGAGGTGCTTGAGGCCACTCTGTACCCATAGACATCTTTTACTCTCTCAGAGGTCAGTTCCATTAGTGTTGGCAAGGCTTTGGAATACGTGACATAACAGTAAATAGCTTTTGATCCACTGAATGTCAATGTCATGGAACAAGCACTATTGCTTTCAGACAAGAGTGAAGTGCATTTTTGAAGTACAGCCACTACTCCACCAATCTATATGACATTTAAAACTCTCCAAACTGAATGCCAACTGGATGGCAAAGTCCCCACTTGTATCAGTATCTCCACTGGATTACAAATTACAGCACTATGAAAAAACCTGCTTTCAAATTAGTTTTCACATTTATCCCCCTTTTTGACTGAAAATGAGATTTTTGGTTTACAGTCATGATAAATGCAAATCAGCATCCTAATTCTGCCACCACACATCATATTTTGAGGACATTTTAAGAACAAATTCACTTTTTATTACCCTCAATAATGCAGTAATGAAACAAAAATTAACAATATATAGTTGATTACTTACTTTCTAGTAAATAATCATTTTGTAAAGAAGAACAAAACCTATCTGTACTATATTCCAATAAATATTCAGAGGAAATTCAGTAATTGTTTGCCCATTTCCCTTCCCTTCGATTCTGAATATACTCTGTTCTAACTTCTCTTTAATACTATATAGCAAATTATCTACAGTGAAGACTTCTTAACAGATACAGGATAAAGGCACTGCTATCTGCTGTTCACAACCCAAACATTCACTTTACAGTGACTAGTAAAAGTTCTAAACATAGTGTTTTCCGAGCTGTGCTCTTCCATCTTCCTAAGGTTTAAAGATTATTTTAAGACACTCGCTAACCAGAAAAAAGAGTCTATTGTCCATAACCTTAAATTTGTGTCATGGAAATCTGTACTTTAGGGTATTTTTAAAAAATCTGTTGGTCAACCAACAAACCAATCCCACTGTTATTTAAGAATATTGTCTCCCTTTCAGAATCTAACCCAAGCCTGCAGGGAGCCCTGAAGTTGGTTCTGAAGCTGTCTGATGAATCAAATTAAAATCAGTTCTACCCTCCACGCTTACCAAACAGGTTCACTTGTAACTCTGAAACTGTCCTTCCACTATCTCTTTTTTTCCCCTTTGCCTTCTCCTTGATTACATTTTAATAAAGCAAAGATGCCAATCTAATTCAGCCACTGAAGACAAGAGGGAACAGCTGACAATAAGAGAGGTAAAACTTACCAAGGAATGCATAGCCATAGAGCTGGGAACTAAAACCCACAGTGTTACTTTGCTTTAGACCCGTAAGCAACAGCGATGCTCCAAGATTTCTCTCTTCTTCCCACTGCAAATAATGTATAAACTAAGTATGTGCTCCTTAACAAACACAAACATAAAATGGCAGCAAAGACAGCATGCATGACTTTCATCACATCTTAGCAATAAAGAATCATTAAACATGTCCAGTGTTCAGTTACAGTATCTCTGTCCTGAGGAACAGTACAAATTGTACTGAGGAACAACTCTCTTTCCAGAGGACTGTAAAATGTGAGTGGTTGAAATGTTGCACGAAAGTTTTCCTTACTATGTCTACCCCTACGTCTTAAATCAAACACAGAAAACTAGTGCTGAGCATTATGAGGCATTGTATGGTACTTTCAATGGTGTATACAAATAAAAATATTATTTCATTGCTGTATTTGGATGGGATTACTCCAAAATGCATATTAAGTAAGTCACAGCTATACAAATAAGCTTGCCTTAAACATGTCTTATGTTCACACCACCCTTGCTTGCACATTCAGCTTTCACAAAACACTACACATACTGACAAATGTTTATCTCTGCAGTAAGGATATGCAAACATGGACAAACACAATGGAAAAATGAGATTTTCATCCCTTTGCTTTTCACATACAAGTGACTAAGCATACTTGATTTCTAGGGAATGAAGAGACTCCAATACGGTAAATGCACTTTTCTCTTCTATGGTGAAAACTGAAATTACAACCCAGCTGGATAAAACCTGAAGGCATCTGTAAAATGCATTTTGGAAGATGCTTCACGTAACACAGAGGCTTCAAGCATTTCCCTTATAGATGACAACATGCTATTGAAGGCTTGTGCTAAACTATATGAAAAATAGCTTCCTACAGAAATCATGGCAGAGCCCTTTACTGACTGAGCCCCTTCTGAAAAGGTAGAATAATGCCACTTCCAAGACCCTGAACTGTCATTTTGGCCTCAAGCAAGCAAGCTGTAAATAACAAACCCATAATCCTTGGAGACAGGAGAAATGTAACAAATTTAATTTTAAAACAAATATGTGTAAGAAACAATAGACCCAAAGCCAAATGGGGTACTAAAAAACCTAGTAAAAATGCTTTATAATTCTGCAACATCACCATTATCAGGCTCTAAGGGTGAGCAATACTCAGCATAACAGGGTCCTACACAATAGGTGACACAGTTTTTTTGGTGGTAATTGACAGAGTCTGCTTTGAACTGAAGTATCAATTCACATCCTTCAAATGGGCATACATTGTATCTAAAAATCCCAACACACCCTCCTTTTCAAAGAAAGGAGCAAAAGGGGTGTTTCATACTTTGTTGTTTCTTCTTTCCTTCCTTTCTTCTGCAGTTGCAAAAATAATGAGAAAATGGAGTATTTTTCCCCCCAGGTAAACTTAGGGGAAATAAAATACATTCGTGATTGAATGTCTAACTGACTGCACCACAACACTTGGAAGCAGAGGCACATTTTGAATGTGGTCAGTTTACCGTATGTCCAGACTTGGTTGCCAGGTACTGGTATAAAACATAGAGAGAAAGAAGCTGTGTTGATAATTCATCAAAACTTTCTTGGAGCATGATCTCTGTTACTATTGACATAGCATCTATGGAGGAAAACAATACATAATCAGCATAGCTCCCAATATGTATCTCCCTTTTGCACCCACTCATGTTCACTGACATTTTATTGCTGTAGTATGCTTTGAAATAGTTAGGGAGAAAGTTAAACATTTCTTACAACTAGAATACACCTATAGAATTAGCCTTATTCATTTGGCTTGTTCAAACACTGCAAGAAGGAAGAATGGGTTGAGCAGCATACAGCCAAGGAGCTCTCAAAATCATCTTAGCTCTACATACTTCACTTGGTTCTTCTTTCCTCAGCTCTTCAGTCATTAAGATTAAAAAAAAAAATTTAAATGATTTCTTTGTTCTTGTGTTTTGATTACAGACAAGAGAAGACCAGCTTAATTTCACTAGCCTTAGGGCGACAGGAGAGTACAAAGGAGCAGAAATGTTGTCACAGATCACCCACAGTGGTCTCTATATTCAGCAAACAATGCTCTGGAGGAGCTCTACAGGGAGCTACAGTGACACGCCCCGTCAGAAAGGACAGTTTGTTAAAAAGGCCTTCAGCTTCACATACAAAAGAAATATGGATAAAATAAGGAGGAATTAAAAGATGGGGGTGTGTCTCAAAATAAAATAAATACATGTATTAATTTGTCATTTAGCAAAATCTTTCAGTTCCTCTCAATTATCTGTTTTATATGAGCTTTATGCAAAGGAAAGCTTACTGCAAGTCTACAGTACTAGAAAACTCGAAGTGAAATTAAAATCTTAAATATCTGTCATCAAACATGTGAGGATTACTCATCCAAACACTTAAACAGTCAATAATGAAAGGTAGCCCCAATATGGCAATTCAGCATAGCTGGCTTGCTCCAGTGACAGACAGAAAGCCTACACAGTTTAGATACATAGCTTTTTGAACAGCTAAATGTATGGAAGATGAATACCAACACATATTTAGATTCTGGTAACACTTTAATTGTCACTAATAACTCCTATGATATCATTAGCACATACATCAGACTTGTAACTGAAGAAGATGGTTTACACTTGGAATAGGATTATTAACAGTAGAAACTGTGAATCACACAAGTTTCAAAACTACAAAATGAATAAAATCCCAACAAAAATGAGAAATAAACATGCAGAAAAATACTTCAAAGGAAGGTGAAGTCGTGTTTCATGATGAATTCAGAAAAAATATGGCTACAAGTTTTTAGTTCGAAGAAAAGCTCTGTAAATATAAGAGCATACATCTAAGGATGAAGTATTGGTATGTATTTTCTTACCTTCATATTTCTTCTGCTTTATAAAGCAATCCAACAAAATATTAAATGTAAAATTATCTGGAAAAATTCCATAGTGAACCTGAAGGAAAGAAGGAAATAAGTTCAGTGTGCAAACGTGCTGTTCAAATCTCCCCAAGCACAGTGCTGTAGACACCAGAAAGAGCAGAACCATGGCACTGCACACTGATGCAACGTACAGTCAAGCAACACAAGAGATCAGCATGGCACCTGTGATGTAGGCCCTCCAACTTCTGATGCACTGCATTTGTTTTGGCATTTTACCTGAGCCTTTGGGACCAGGAATGGGATTGCATATCATGTTATTATGCCTCCCCCGCACCTAGCATGTTTTGGACACCAACGCTATTTAAAAACAAAAAGCTTTCTGAGAAAAAAGAGTATTTAAAAGCTGTGAAAGGCTGTAGCTAAAATTCAAGTGCAACAGTAATTTTTATTTTGATGAAGAAATCTGAACTTAAAACCACAGTCTACAGGACCTGGCTGCAACAGGAATTCCTGTCAAGCCACATTTGAATCAAAAAGCCAATCAAATATATTCGTGTCTTTTCCTTGGTAAAACTTACCTTATTTTTTATTGTGTATAAGGCTTTATCTTGAGCGCCATATTTTAAGCACTGTCTGATCCAGCTGTGAATGGTCCAGTCTCTCAAGTACCAGGAATTTGGGCTATGCCGAAACCTAAAGATGATAAAATGGTTTGGGTGACAATATGACTCTGCTATCACATAAACAAATTCTGTAATCAACAAACTTTGAATTTCAAAACCACACCAATCATGAACTCAGACATAAATTTCTCCATGTTTGACTTTGCAGTCAATCACTGCTCTCTAAAGAGCTCCAGATAGCCCTTTCAAGTAAGAGAAAGAAAATTTTGATACATTAATAGTATGTACAAAGGGAAATCTGACCTTTTCACAGATGCATAATATTTAAACTTCTCACTTTAGAAGAAAAGCCTACTGCTTTTCTCCTGAAGAAATAAATACCAAAAAAACCCAGTTTGGTATATTTATGAAGGCCAACTGAGACTGGTATGAATGCTGCAGTATTTTTTAACTTCGTGCTTGTGATTGTGTAAGATTGTATAGTATAACATTTTGATGTATAATATTGCTGATCTTGTCAAAGAGATATGACTGATGACATCAGCAAGTATCAGAATTACATAAAAATATAACTGCATCTGAAACTTCGGAGCTTGTATAATCTGGTGTCTCCCACCCTCTCTAAATCATGCCTCACTTCACCACTTAAGAATTCATTATGCCTCAGCACAGGTCATCCCTGGGCTGCTGCATGCTCCATTTGCCTTAGAAATGCTTCATCAGTGAGGCATACCTCATGCACAGGGAATCTCTGCTGGAGAGCCCTTCCCTGACCCTCTGCACTGGTTTAACATATTCTGAGACACCTCATGCCATGGCTTCAACAGTCTTCCAAGGCAACCCACTCCAGTGCTCAAACAATTTGTAAAATTGAATACTTTTGCTTCCATTTCGTCCTTATTCAGATATATGGGCATTGCACTGTATTGGAAGAAATGGTGGCAAAGAGCACATGGAGCTTTAGTTCTGGCAAACACTCAAACATCATTTACAAGTTCAGTGGTGGGACCTGCTGCCTTGGTCTTGAGCTGATTTTCACAACCCCTTCTGAAGAGATGCATGCAATCTTTCTCAATTCAAATGAAAACTGATCTCAGTCCCCAGCACAGAAGTGACTGCCACTTTCTGTAAAGAACACTGATGACTGAGCTGGGCTCATGTGCAGATGCTTGCAGCCCTAAGCCAAGCTGCAGCACCATTTAGGGGCAGGGTTGACTCTTCCGTCTGAGCGAGCATGCTTTCCAGAACGTTTATCAGATTAACGTGGCCACCAACCCTCTTTCCCCCCTCAGTAAATCTTGTCTATCACCAAGGGCTACACAGATGACCAAGCCTGGAGAAGTACTACAGCCTAAAGAGCCTTCAGAATGAAGAAGACAGCCATGCCAAAAGTGAAGCTAAACAACTACAGAGTCTAAATACATGTGTTTGTAAGTGGCATATGAAATCACGCCATTAAATTAGGATTTAACAGAAAATGAAAAGCATGCTTTGAATATTAAATTACAAGCATCCATTCTGTTGCTGTAATCGCATTCCATTTTCTTCCCTCTGGAGTTCAAATACTGGGGAGTTTTTGAACTCAGATACTGGAGTTCAAGTTTGCTTCCATTAAAGTCCTGTATCATGGACAAATGCTTTCAGGAAGTATCAATTACAGGAATTTGGATTTAATCATATTTTGATTAAAAAATTATCTAATTGCTACAGATTCTTTCACCAGCCATTTAAGGAAGGTCAAGCTGGAACACCAGCACTCAGCAATAAAGCTGCCAACATTTTTTAAAGTTTCAATAAATGGTTAATATTGTTTCACAGGTGGAAAACAACAGACTTGTCTTTCAAAAAACATGACACTGATGCTCTCAAATACTTAGGCTTTCTATTGACACAGTCTTTTCAAATGAAAACCAAGTATTCAAAAAACAATTAAAAAAAAACCCCAACCAGCTGTTTTTAATGCATTTGAATATTCAGCTTTTTCCAGAGCTCTATTTATTCTCTTGAGTACATCATAGTGAGAGAGAGAGAGCACTCCAATACCTCCTGCACCTTGGATTGCTACAGCTTACTGTAATGAAAGCTTCTAGGTTTCAAAGTAAAGTTGGACAGCAAAAGGCCTAGCAGGGATGCAATATGGTCTAGAAGCAGAATGAAGCTGATCCTCAAACAATACTCATTGCTGGAACCAATATACACAAAATCCAGAGGCATGTTATAAAAATCTGCACATCAGCTTTTATAGGGCCAGGACTGATTTTTGTGTGTGTGTCTGTATGACAACCACAGGATCTTTCAGATCTAATTACTGTATATATGTTACTATTAAGATCTTTATGCTGATCTTTATGCTCAGATCAGGTTTCACCTGCCCTAGGTGCTATGCAAATGAAAAGCAGAACAGCTTCTCAACCAAGTAATTTTCTAGTTAATTCTAACAATTAATTACAAATCAGTTGCACAGGAATGAAGAGAAGGGACTGGTGCACAAATGCAATATATATGTATGTACAAGATCCCTCAGCATTAGACACTTCCATTAATCCATTATGTGGTGGGAGAATTGGAAGTGAGAGGGAAGCAACTACACTGCAATCTTTAATTGTTTCTGATCCATATAATGCTGGAATAAGCTCTGTCTCCATAGTACTAGCCGAGAAGAGAAACCAACAGAGTATCTGGTTTTTTTTTAAAACTAGACAAACCAACCAAACATTGGGGCAGGCACTTGTATTTGAAACTGAATCAGGAAAAAGAGGAGGTTGCTCATCATTTTGACAAGCATTAACATCTTCCTCCTTCTCTTTGTTCACCAAACAGGATATAATTAAGCAAGGCAATATGTTCAGGGACAGATGAAAAGACAGAAGGAAGTTAAAACTAAAGAAAAAGGAGGATTGAGAATGATTTAAATAAAGGAAACCTCTAGCAACTGCTGTGTGTTTAATGGAAAGACCAGAAGGTTATCTTGCAGATGCCTGGTGCTGAAACTCATTTTTCTGAGAACTAATAAAAACCTGAGACGCCCAAGATTCTTATAATGTGTTCAGCAAAGACAAGAAGCAACTGCAACAGTATTAGGGAAGCTCTCTGTTGGTACATTTTAACGTTAATGGCTAAAGAATCAATATGGTCATCCTTCCAGTCACTGAACTGAGAACATCTGCCTCTGCGGGGAATAAAAAGAGAAATATCTGTAATACAAGGAGATCCTGAAATACCAAGGTCATTGTGAATCTAACAGCACACAGTGCATTACTCTAGAATTCTCTTTATTTTGAAAAGTCGTTCGAATGATGCATTCCAGAAACTTGATTTTCACTAACAGTTGCTTTGTACTTGCAAAATGATTATAACTTGGAACAGATACAAGGAGTGTACAGCCTCAGTACAAGGCAACCAGAATATTTCTAGCCAAGCAAGTACACTCTCTTGCTCACAAAGAGGCCAGCACATTGGGTTAAGAATACATTGTCAGTTTACTAAGTTACTGCATAAAGCCCCACAGCTCATTATTTACAACAGTGCTGGGGTGCTCATGCTGTGTGAAAGAAACCAAACAATAAAAAAGTTTAACAGATGCTGAAAGTGTTTCATGATGTGCTGTACTACTACAGCAAGCGTAACTTATTTATATTGGTGCCCCCACATACCGCAGAAAAGCTGAATTCCCGCCCTATTCATTTATTTCAGTCTTCCAACTTTCTTTGGTGCCATCAAGTGGTGATGCACTCCAGTGCTGCTTTCACACACCCTGTCTTCTCAAGGGAAGTAATACAGCAGACCTGAGAGCAAACAGAACCCCTTGCTGGTCTGCATTTTTTCCCCTAGGTTTGGTAGAGGGGAGTTCATTGCTTTGGGGACAGTCACAAATGAGGAAGATGGTGAAGGAAAATCTGCTGGATTACAGAAGAGAAAGCACTGTAGAAATAACATACCATGAGGAAGAGCCCTGCTCTGCTCTTCCTGGTAGTATAGAGGGAAAGCCAGCTCAGCAGATCAGTTCCAATTCTTTGCTGATCACAAGTTCCATTTTGTACTCTATGGCTTTCTTAAGGGCCAGTCCAATTCCTGGTACTCCCAGAAGCTATCCTTATGCAAGACACTATTTTTTCTCCTCGCCGTGAAACAGAAAGAAGAGACCCTTCCTTTTTCCACCTTTACCTGACCTAATGAGAAAGCACCTTGTAATCATCATACATCCTACACTTCCATCTCTCTTCTTTTAGAACCAGAGAGAAATGTGGGCCTGCATGTTCATATGCTTTCATCAGGAAGCAAGAGTGCCAGATTTCTTCTCATCCACTTAAAATTCTAAATATAGTATGAAATATCTCTGTAAACCAGGAAGAAGCTCTCTCAACGGAATGAATCCAGAGCAACTCCACATTCTACACGAGTCATACAGGGCCGAGAAGCATCTTACCATTGCCATGTTTTTTTCTTCCCAGGCGTATTTTTTCAGCTACAGTGCATAATGATCAAATGGATTCCAGGCAAGCTTAGCTTAGAAACCGGAAGCCTGTCATCCAAAACTCTCCCTTTGTTTGTCATTTCAAGCCACAGGCCTTGGGGAAAATCATCTACATTTTAAATGGACCCAGAGGCATTGCTCATACAACAGTGTCAAAGAAAACAGTCCTGGAAAAGCAATCGTTATTGACAGAAATTTCCTTTTAAACATTAACAGAACTTTATTTTTCCATCTCTTCTTTGCTGCCATTTTAGCCTTCACCTTTTTTTGTGTAAATCCTTTAAAAATGTCATGTGTAAACCTACCAGTCCTATAGTAAATTCCTCATGCATTAACGGCCTACACTCAAATAACAGAGAGAACACATTGCTTTTGCGTTGAAATAAAAAACTCAAGTAAGTATGTGTACAATAAGAAATCAATTAACAAAAGCAGTAATAGGACAGGTTAAAAAATTAGACACGACAGCTGTAACAGAGCACAGTCTAAGGCTGAGGCAGAATCTTACACAAGCAGAAAATTGGTTTGCAGACTCCCTGAAAAAACCCCCACATTCAGCCCCTCTTCTATTTTAATTTTTATTGACTTTCCCCCATCTTTTATTTTGAACTAATTTAACTTGATTGCTTTGATGCTAAAATTAATTCTTCTAAATTAAGGTCTCTTCACCTCCACATAAACTCATATTTCATGCCACCATTTTTTGTTCAAGATTTGCACAGAGCTCTTACACCGCTGGTGCATGTCTGATGATGGCTCCAAAACAGACCTAAATGATCAGATACAGAGAAACTGCAGTGCAGTACCACAGTCAAACATTAAGGCTGAACAGGAGACTTAAAGGATATTTTTAGTATCAGGTCTTGTTTCATGTTATACCATATTCAGCTTTTATTTCTGTTCACTCCAATGTTACAGGTTCACCTTTTTTTTAACCCTTAAGCTTAGTAATAAGACTAGATCTGGAAGAGGAGAAATTTTGGATAGAATTATATACTGCAGTTATTTAGGAAGACTGAGGACATCACCTGGGTAACTTCCCTCTTCCAATAACTGAAGGGAGAAAATTCACTATTCAGTAGTTTCAGGGTAGCTACTGCATTGCTTAAAACAACATTCACTCAGCTTCACAAAGTCTCTTTCTAACAACATCACATAGCATTCACCATATAGCAGCTAGGATGTAGTTTATCCTTTACTGACCTATCTATTTTGACAGTTTTTAGTGTTGAGTAACAAATGACAAGCTGAATTTCTGATACAACAAGCATTTCTGCCCATTGCTGTCTTTAATCACTAAATGCTCTTCCCCCTTTTGATGAATTTAAGACAACTTTGAGAGCAACACATAAGGAACAAGCCTTACTACATTGAAAGCAAAAACAGTTCTATCGAAGAGTTGCAAAATCCTAGATAAATTTTATAAATTTCAAAATAATGTATGAATAGACAAGCAGTTTATCACAACATGAAAGAAATGCTTTGCTTATACACAAATAGATGTAAGAGCCATCACAAAAGAAAGCCTATGGCAAAGTTTGAAGCAATTGGTATTTACAGTATTGCTATAGTTTAAACAACTACTGGCACTCCTGAAAAATACCTGAACTATTTATCAGTCCTTCCATCCAGAGGCAGTAAGCATAACAGAACTGCAGTGGAGCTGCTCTTCCAACCTTTTGCCACCAGGTTACACCAAGCAGCCTTGAACCTCTCTGGAAACATTTGCAAAGCACAAAGCAGGAATCCTTCAGACAACTGGATTAATTTAGTATCTCACAGGCTCACCTTAAATGTCTCAAACCCTTATTTTAATTAGTTCGTAACCAAACTGAAAAACCAAAGCCAAGGCTCAAACAACATACACTCGATACACTCTTTGTCCCTAGGAAAACTCTTCGAGGCTGTTAAATGTGTTTCTTAAAAAGCTTCTCTAGTGATGTAGATTCAAAGTACTTCAGAACTATGCACTCTCTGGCAGAACTCCAATGGAAGTTCACTTCTCAGAAGAACACGAATCAGGATTACTCTGTGTCAGCTTGGTTGAACATGCTCTCTGTGTGCCTAACCTGAAATAAGATGACATCAGTCACAGGCCTTATCTAGCTACAAACTAAAGATCTTAACATTTAAAAATACAGTATCAACATGATTCCTTGTTCTACATTAAAGGGAAGGTCACCAGCTAGCTCACTAGAAATGGATACTTGGGGATCTTCAGCATGACCTGTAGGTGAAAGAACATTGCTACCAAGAAAAGGTGGTGATGCCTGCTTTAGTTTCATGAAGAAAGTAAATATATCACATTCAGTTTTATTTCAAATGCAAACTATGAATAAAGCAATCCCCCTTTTTGACTTAACAGAATGATGAGGTAAACTGCAAAGACGGAAAACAGATTTTTGAATACAATACTTGTATTTTTCTGCTCTTCCCAGGGTAATAGTCACCCACCACCCTTCACCTCTCCCACTCCTTTTAAAAAAAGACAGTCAGGAAGAATCCAATTTTCTTCTCACATACATGAAGAATCCATACTATTTTCACCATAAAGCTGGAATTCACTCAAAGAGCAACAGTTAAGAAGAAAAGATCATGTCACAACAGTAACAATAATAAAAAGCCCAACATCTTCCCAAACTATTGACTGTAAAGGACACAGCTCTCTGTGACAAATACTTCTGGACTTAAGGTTAAAATGATTTGGTTTGAATATAAATGTAAGTAATACTCTATAGAAAGCATCACAGGCTGAGAAAACACACGGGGAATGATGAAGTGAGCTGTTGCTATAGTGATTCTGGTAAGATACTCTCAAGTGCCTCTGCTTGTCCCCATGCAATCATAATAAAGCCTAATTTAAAACCAACTCTTCCATTAATTATATGTTTTTCTGGTATGCTGGCATACAAAAAGAGACACATTAAGAACCATACAAGATACTACATTTATTGCTTCAGGGAAATCTTTTTAATCTAAGCAATTTCTAAGTGCATCAGGATAAAACTTGCTGTTTCAAAGCTCAACAAAGGGACAGTTCTGCTGGATTCTTTTACTTGGATCCCTGAAAACTGATTAATACAAGGCTGTAAAAAAAGGTGCATATGAGTAAAGCACCGATTTGATTGTTACCATTTTACTAACTCAGCTATGCCTGTCATTACTTCAACAAACTCAACCTCATCTGAAAGCTAGTACACAAGTTATCAACTTATTTCTCAAAATGAAGAAGAAATGTTTGTGAAAGCCGACTTGCAATTTCTAGTTGCTGTTATCACCTTTTTACCCTGTTCACTTTGCCAAATGATCGCCCACTAAAGACTGCCAGAAAGTCAGTTTCCAGCAGAAAAGCAGCTCCCACTAGCTGTATTTCAGAAGTAAGTTTAAAATCTTTTGTGTACCAAAAAGTACTTACATCAAGGACTTTCTACAACCACAGATAACTATAATTTTACGTCATATGAGGGACTAAATTGCTTCAAAGCTCATTATGTGTTTAATTTTTTAAAAATAAATTACAACAGATGTTTTAGAAAACCTCATCTCTTAGCTATAAACTACTGCAGAGATGTCACAGTGAAGCTTGCTTTCCAGCAACCATTAACCAAGCTGCACAGAGATGTAGCACCAAGGGCTTTCCATACAAAACAGTGGCTCTGAGTTCTATGATAGTTCAAAGAGTGTCAGAGGGAACTGCATCACACATTAAGGTGTTTCTGCCTTTTAGCACTAAGCTTAAACTATGATAGAACACCCCTTTCACATTATATTAAACAGGCATACTTCAGGCATATGCATAAAAACTGCTCTATCAAGAAGAGCAAATAAGGACTTCCTTTTTTTATGGCAGGAAAAACCCTCAGCCTTTGACATTGCTATTACTGTATTTGCAAACAGCAACTTTTTAATAATGCCCAATATTCAGCGTAAATTTAACCTGGGCCAAAATTAACGTAGTTTTGTTAGAGATCTAATTCAGTGACAGCTGCAGTCCACATTGTAAACATGTTGCATTTTCCATTTATTTGACTCAAATTCTTTATGGTTCACAAAATAGCTCCCAGAAGTACATCACACATTAGCTTCAAACTACTGTAACATTACACCCACTGACATAACCCTTGACACTTTTCAGTTTGATCACAGTTGAACTTGCACAGATCATAAACAATGTACTTCTATCTTGAGTATCTCAAAGGCTGCAATACAGAAGTGTACAAGCCAAACTGTTTATTCTGCAGAGTTACTCAGTTTCATACCACATGCGACCAGAGCAAAAAAGAGATGCTGGGAAGACAGTGCTTCAGGAATACAAATATTGAATGGATCTTAGTAACCAACTTAAGCAAAAGAAGAGCCAAACTATGCATTTGCTGCCAAACACTTCACAAACTGGATTTGCACAGTTCAGGTTTCACCTTATCAGATTTGCTGCCACAGGCACACAGTTCAAGTTAGCCTTACTTTGACCTAATACCTGGGCTCTTTCCATTCTTCACTGCTACAGTCCAATGTCCTTGTGTATTGCTCTCCTTCTGCACCCCATGAGTGAAGGGGAGGCAAAGCTACCTAAGCTGTCAAGTTAAACAAGTAAGGTTTTTATGTTAAATGTAAACACCTACAAAGAGGACAAAACCCCTGATACCTGTAGTTTCAGCCACAGCCACTGTCAAAAAGGCAAGCATTTCAAAAAGGTTGACCATTGGCGCACAGGCAGATCTTGGCTACCAGGCAGTTTATTTTTCATGTCATGTCTCAATGAGCAATGCTTATTGGTATTTCTTTTTTCTTCCAGCCATGCATTTTCCTAATAAAAATACTTTTAGCAATGAGTAACAAAAAATGCTCAAGTCCTTTAGAGATTTTTAACTGTTCCCTAACCACAGTACTTCTGAGGCATCTAGTTAGCATATCTCTTAGTGTATCTAACTTCTGAGACTAGTGAGACAAAAATGTCCTTTACCGCACTGCATACGTCAATCCCAAGAAACAGCATGTAAATCAAGGATAAACATGGCAAACCTGACTCAAGCATTTTGTAAGGCAGTTTGAAATTTGTGGGCTCTTACCAGCTATGTGATTGTTTTACTCTTAATTCTTTTTGGAAAAAGACTGTGCCGTCAGATCTGTTATTTAAAGAGAGAGACAGCAGGTACCTCTCTTTAAGTACTGCATGTACTGTAGGACAAATGTTCCCTTGTGTAGGTAGCTACAAGCTGCACAGTAAAATGAGGTCGTGCTACCCAAAAGAGGCAGAGGATTTCATAATGCAAAAAGGTTTCTTTGTAGTTTCTCCCCTTTTGAGACAGGAACACATCTAAGACTGCTATTTATAAATTTAGGGGTCACAGCACCAAGCCTGCCAGAGTCCAATAAGCATTCAGACAATGCTCTCAGGCACATGGTGTGATTCTTGGAGAGTCTTGTGCAGAGCCAGGAGTGGGGCTCAAAGAGTCTGATTGATCCCTTCCAACTCAGCATATTCCATGATAACTCACTAATGCTTTTGGTTCTGCTAATGATTGGTCCACAGTGCAAGGCCAGGATGACCTGCTTCTTTGCCCTGTTACAGTGGCCTACTCAGACATTGTATTCAGGCTCCAAACTGACATTTACAAGCACCAGTTCTCCAAGGCATGGTATAGAGCCCTTAGACATGTCATTTTACCCACTGCACAGGACAACAGAGCAGACAGAAGAGCAGGAGAAACACTACAACTGTGTGCATTTATGTAATGCATGCATTTCAGTCTGGCTTTATTTCTCCAATGAATCACAACTTTCAAAACAACACAATAGTATCTTATGTAAAATGAACCTGCTGCTTCATGACTTAATCTGGGCAAGGAAAACTGCAAAAGTAAGTGATCACTGCAGGACAGTAACTTCAATGAAGAGAAAAAAAGAAATCCTTTTGCTGGTAAAGTGGGCTGTACTGCTCCTGCTGCACATGCTCTGCTTTCATGCTCTTACAGTAGCTGCTGTACCTTGTCCACCCCCAGTCAGAGACACAGCCAGTCTAGTTTGTCAACTTTGGCGCAGGCAGTGTAGACAAGGGGGAGGGAGATGGTGTCCATTTTACACCCAGCTGTCTGCTGCCAGAGGCCATCTACTTAGCTTGTAGCTCAATTTAGTTCAGCTCTGCTCAATCCCTAGTGGAACTCTGAAGAAAGGAGTATTTTTCCCCTTTTAAAAATGAAAACAGTAGTTACAGAGGAGAGATCAGAATTAAATAAATGACAACGTAAAGAGGATTATCACAAAGTTGACTTTAGAGACTAAAGGCAGCTTTATAGCCACACCAATTCTTGAAAAAAATATATTAGTCATAAAGGGGGAAATCTGCTTGCAAATCGAGTTGCCAAAATCTGTAGGCTTTCAGCCTGGCAAGTTCTAGACTGAAGGGAGTGGGGTTATGGGGAAAATAACCAAAATCCCTGTTCACTTTTCAGCAAGAGAAAGGAATGTTCGTTGCGTCTACATTTACAGCTGAGCAAACAGGCGTTTCTATCAGCTGCTCTCTTGTATATCCCTCTTCAATTTTAACAACAAACCCAAGAAAGCATTCTTTGTTGCTGCTTAAATGCTCCCTAAACTAGATCCTGGGTCTAATCCTCACCTGGTCCAAAACACACAACCTTCCAGGGACCTGCCTCAATCAGCTGAGGACCTGGCACAACACACATGCACATGATCATTAATTAGATGAAAGTTGGGAGGCAAGGACAACCCCAGCACCTTTCTAGGATATGCAGTCTCACATCCCACAGAGACACATCAGTGGTAAAGGCGGAAACCAACTGCCGAAAGCAACCACAGTGTTATTTCTGAAATTACCAGCTCCACATTTAATTGAGTCCCTCAAGCTTTAAAACTGATGTAGCAAAGGGGAGACAGAGAGGCAGCCGAAAAGCCTGGAGACATTCTCCTTCAGGGACAGAGGCATGTCAGGATTTTAGGAAATAGGTAAGTGAATATAATCAGCTGACAAGAGTGGCTTGGACTTCTATCTAAGCTTTTCCCAAACCCATACCATTCTTCCACCCCACAATGCCCTCCACAAAAAGCCCCAAAGAAATGTACGGAATGGATTATTCAGGGATTAGTCAACCTAATTAGGAACCAAGGATTTACCAAGTAAATGTCAGAAACAGACATAACAGGGACTATGGCAGAAGGAACAGTTGCAGGTAGCTGAGCAGAGTGCTCGGTACACAGAAGCACAGAAAATCCAACTGGACTCATTCCCGCAGACAATACAGACATTTTATCTGGAGCATGCAGCTTTAAAAATAGCTCACTATTAAAGCAGCATTTAAACAACAAAAAAAAACCCCCAACCAACCAAGCAAACAACCGACCAAGCAAACAACATAGCAACCAACCAACGAAAAACTAAGCACCCCGAATGACTGGTTTGGTTTGGTTTTTTTGTTTTTTTCATTTTGCTACATAGCACCTTATATTCAGAAATTTGTGCCTTAATTTCCCTTTTCTGGAAAGAGTAATAACCACAGAAATCACCCCAGGAAAATGCTACACCATGATCTTTGCTTATCTACTGATTCGATATTCCTCTATTCAATTACAGCAAAGCATTGTTTTGTGGGTCCATCTGCAATCAAGTTTCTGCCCTTAGGGAGAACACTCTTCCACAGGCACGAATGTATATACAGAAATAAGCAGATATACAAGCTGAATAAATGTACCTACTTATTTTCATTTTTCTTCTGCACTCTAATATTTTTAGACATTTCTGAAGACGGAATTATTTAGGAAAAAAATGGAACCATTGGAATAGAGCTTTTACTATTAACTTTTCAAATTTCTTTATTACTGGGGCAAAAAGGAATGTACAGTCTGTTGGATATAATCAGGTAATTTTCTAAATTTCTTGATAACTGAATCTTGACGTAACATTTTCAGTCCTACAGAAGTATAAACATCAATTTTTTTTTAAATAAAAAGGCAGCTACTTGAAAATTAACATGCCAAATCTTTTAGAAACTAAAGAAAGATGCATGCTAATGTAAATCTACCTCCTCCCCGTCATAATACTTTTGCTTTGGTTATAAAACCATTTTGTCTAAAATGGAGTATAACAGAACAAAGTAAGATCAGATCTATAACTGTGGTACATTACTCCATCTCTTAACATGGTTATCTTAAATGTTCTTTCCATTTCCAAAGGCTTTCACCTTCTGGAATTTGTATCACACCTGCTAACTGTTACTACATACTGTGCAGCAACATGCATCAAAACCAAAGATATTCTCAGAGTGCAATAGATTAGACTGGATCCACTCTACCGGATCATGTTACTAAGCTGAACATCTTCACTGTTACCAACAAAGCATGGAACACTTTTCTTCATTACTACGAAGTACAGTAAGATGTATGTACATTTTTTATGCGCTTGATCAGACCATGTTCATCTTAGAAGCCTGTGAAATAAACCAAGATTTAAGGTAACAATGATTTAAAATCATATGGAATTTCATTACATATAGTAAAACTAAGGGATGTCCTCACTGAAATAGTGCATAAGCCTTGTATTTCATATGTTGGCTGAGGTACAACAGGAAAACATATTTTAATGCCTTTGTCCTTCTCTCCATCAGTCTACCCTACAAACTAGCACATGACTTGCCATTATTCAACCATACTGGCAGTTTTCTTAGTAAGTGTGATGTAGAATAGGAATTCTCAGGCAGTAGAATGTTAGAGATGCTTTGGTCCCAGCCCTGGTTCCATGCAACCTGCAAGAGCATACACTATTTGCATTGAAGAAAACCAAAAATACCATGAAACTGCTTGTATAAGTCTTACTAGCACTCACATTAGTCTCCTGGCAAAATTTTTCTTCAAACATTGTAAAGAAAAAAAAAAAAAGAAAAACAGATAGACATCCCTTTCCATGTTAAACTACCATGTGATATGTCCTGGACTGTTTCAAAACATTTCACATTCTTAGTGGATGTCCAGTCCCACTTTCTTACAAGCCCTCCTTTAGTTACAAGTAAGAGAAAACAATTATAAGAAAAAATACAAAGTAAATCCTGGTAAGTGGATCAACCCTACAGCATGTACATTTAACCCAAGATGTATTTTCAACATAACAGCTGTGGCAAGCTATGCAACTCCTATTTCCCAGATTGAGGACATGTGAAACCCGACACTATTTACTGCGTATCATTACTCTCCAGCTCCTAACTTAATTTTTCCCATAATAAACTTAACACAATACAGGCTCTAAATACTCATCCTGTTCTTAAAATCCATTTTCAATAAAACTCTTGTTCTCATCCGCAGCTGCTTGCAGAGTCCATTTAAGCCAGAAACACTCTGATTCATCCCTTGGAAAACCACCTTTATTGGCAACAAAATAACAATCTCAACTTACCTCAAAAACTACTTTTACTCTTTCTTTTACTACTGATTACAGTAAAAGAATCTTGATCACTGACATTCCTAAAGCCTGGTCTGGAAGCCTTTTGACTTAGTACTTAGCCCCCTGTTTGTGACATTTAAATTGTTCAGCATTTTGAGTAGGCTGGTTGCAGTAGGACAAAAACTTGAATCTCCCAAAGTATAGGATAAATGCTCTCCCATTTTTAGCCTATTTTATTATTTCGTATGTGCTGTGTAATAATAGATGAAGTTAAAATGGCCTAGTATTTTCATTTGAATGCCTACCCCACAACCCAGTGCTACTCAGCACTACGATTCTGTAAACAAGAGCTAAAAAAAAAATCAACAGAATTCCTATTTGAAAAAAATAAACCAGCTCACAAGCCCCACAAATAAAAATCTCTATTAGATGTGTTCGTTTCCCCAAGAAACATATACTGTGCCACTACCTTTACAAGCAGGATAACACAAACTAGAGAAGGCTACTAGTTAAGCAACAGAAAACAGAATTTTTAATAACTGTTGCCCCTTTTACAGCTGCAAACATAATACACTCTTCCCTCTTCTTTGTTATGTTTAGTTTAGCTCAATAATGAGTAATATGTGACTCAAAACAGCAGGAATGCATGCTTACCACATCTAAAATAAAACAGGAATAAAAACTAGCACCTACAACTAAAAAATCCTGACATATTGAGAATCTGCTATTTCACCAAATAAAAACAAGATTTCCTTGTATTGTTAAATTTTAAATACAAAATATGTTCTAAACACTTTCCATGCTGTATTTAATATCATGAATGTTCACACACTCATTAAAATGTGAACATTTGCAGAAAAGTAATACTTTAATTTAAGGTTCTTTCTCAAAGGCGGCTGTCCACACCAGGAAAAATACCACTCTGGTAAACATTTCTCTTTTTTTTTAGAAGAAAATCAGATATATAAAATAAACCTGTAAAGAAATACCTGTTAACCTTGAAACTATCTACACAAGAGTGTCTCTTTGCTCAGTAAGAAAATGGTTCCAAATTGAGTACAATCCTTCCAAAGAAATGAAACTGCTTTGAAGAACTTGTTTTCTGCTGCCAGAAAACACCAATAAGGCTTTCTTTAGAAAGTAATCTAAATTATAAACATGAAACATTATTAAAATATTTTATTTGAATTAAAGTTTCTTGCTTGCCGATCTAAACTGAGATCAGCAATTCAAATAATTCTAATTCTGATCAGCCTACCTGCAAAAAGACAGCTCTGGTCTACAGCATGTCAAGATTATTCCATAAAAAGTTGATAGTAACAAGTAGTTCATAGTTATTTTTTCTACTGTATTTATTTTGATTCAAAAAGGAAATACATACTTGCACCACACAAAAGAATGATTTAGGTGGATGGATACAATAATCACAAAGTTAACAGTTCCTAAGGAAAGGTCCGTGGTAGCCCTCGTTATGTTTGTAGGTCTAATAAATGGGCAGCTGGTAGCTGCCACTATCAACATAACTGAAAGAGGAAAGATTGCTGTACTGTTTAACACTATTCGGGAAAGCTAAAAGACAGGGAGCTCAACAGAAACATTAACTTCATATACTTTTTCTTCTATTTACATGGGATTGGAGACAGCTCAGGGGCTGTAGTGGAACCTGAAATTCCTTGCAGAGGAAGCCAGATGGAGTTAATTCTCCAGTATATCTTTACAATTATTAGTTGCATTAGTCATTAACTAAAGCTAGCAAAGCAGCAGATCTTTGCTTGTACTTGTTTTAAATTCCAAAACTTGTAAAAGGTTTTAGTCTGTCCAGGTCATTTGTATTCATATGAACAGCTCACTCTCTACATTTTTGGCTGCATTTAATCTCTGTCTGGACTTTCAGTATTTCTAAAACATAATGCAAGATCTGCCTCCAGACAGGTTGTTTGCTGATGCAGGGGTTTACTGTACAACTTCTAGAATGCCACCGGATATAGCAAAATTGACCTTTAAGGATGAGTATGGGTCAAACGCAGATAAAATTGCCCTTTCTCCTTCAATATACGAGTTCAACAGTTGAGATCTGGTCACATTGTACTTCAGACTATTTCCAGTAGAAGCTACTAGACAGAAAGCTTTGAGCTGCTGGCAAAAAAGATGCTGGGTGAAAAATAAGGAAGTCCTGCTAATATTCTTTTCCTCCAAGAATTGTAATGAAAGCCTGTCTTCCAATACTAAATGAAAAATGTATCCATATGGTAGACCAAGTCACTTCTGTCAATTTCTGAATCTGACTGGCTTTGTCTTTCTATTGACATTGAAATATTGCGGAGGAGAAGGAGAGATTACCCCCAACACTGATATTGCATTCTGTTTGTAGAAGAATCCCTTTTTTTCCTCGTTTTAAATATGAAGTTTTAAAATCCAAATGCTTACCCTTCTAGTGTCAGCAACACAAAAAAAAAAAAAAAAAATTAGTGTTGATGGAAAGCCTTCCAACTTTTTGTGCTTTTATATGCAGTGCCTAGAAAGTTCTTGTCCAGTTTCCGCCAAGTTTACAGAAAAGTGTATTCAAAAGGACAGATGAATGATGAAAAGCAGATGACTGAAAAGGCATGTATTACAGGAAAAGATCTTTCTGAACCCTCTTCAGTGTGCTATCTTTATTGATTGTTCTCCTGCACTTCACAGCATGTTACGCTGAGCACACTGAAATCTGATGCGGTTACAGGAAAAGGTATGCTGAAATTCGGCTCTGAGTTCTGAAACATAGCTACTAATTGTTTTTTCCAAAGATTCCGACAGTTCAGACTGTGACAAACCACAGACAGACGACGACAACAAAGAAACTGTGAAAGATGACAGGGAGAGTAAGAACATGTGCCCCTCAGTGCAGAAATGAGTGAATGCTGGAGCCAGGAGCACAGTGCAGTCTGTACAGCCAGAACACTTATATCTGACAGCACTGGCTTGGATAGTTACCAATATTTCTTCACATAAAGCAGCATCGCACACTGGCAACCATAGTGGAACAGCACTAAACACTAGTATTTCTGTCATTCACATGAAAATAAGTAAATATTCCAATGAGGTAAATCTCTCTGGTGTTTCCCTTCCTTGTGCCTGCCTACCTGCTGAAGAACTGCCCAAATCTTTTGCAAATGAACTTATTTTAGAACACTCCACCTACAGGGGCATCCAAACTGGTAAAACATACCATTCAGCCTACAAGGTGTATTTTTCCCTACAGATGCTTCCACCACTTCTCAGTATCATTTCAAAATGTAACTGCAGCATAACTTGAATAGCAGGCAGATACTTCTGATTCATTTATTTTTATACCTTTTTATTAACCCAAATATTTCTCTAGAGGCATTGAAAACCAAGACCTGATCAGTTAATGAAGTCTATTTCACCTACAGTCTTAAGAGAATGAGAACATCTCAAAGGAAGAATTAAATACGTTACAGGACTGTGTCTACATCTCTTTTATTTGTGCTGGAACAGGTTAATGGTAGTCATTATGTACTGTAGATTTATATACAGAAACAAAGAGAATGAATGCCATGTAAATATCATTCAGGAATACACTTTTTTTGATCCATTGTGATAATTTATTATAAACAATACTTTAGAGTAACAACATTTTTAGAACTGCTTGACTGGTATGAAAGCAAAACTTCTGCACCCACAGAACAGACATGCATAGAAGAGTGCAGGTGAAACTTATTTTGCATGTAATGTTGCCTTAAGTAGTGATACACAGGTATTACTAGGAAAAAGCACAATTTCATATGTACAGAGATCACAGTCCCAAAATGATTTAAAGGCTGAAATCAGGCCTCAAAACTGTAACTTACTACCATCCAACCTAAACAATTCTATGATTCTATAAAAGACATTACATTTAAGAATAATTTCTAATCATTTGCTATTGTCCCATTTTGTGATTACAATCAAGCATGGACCCCAGGTAATAAATCCTGAAGTCTGCAGAAACAGGTCTGTTTTCAAAAAAACCAATTACCAATCACAGGAAGGTAATAAAAAGATTTAGGCAGATTGTGCAAGAATTTGCAGAGCACATGCACATATAAACACATTCTGCAGACAGCGTGCATACTTTTTTCTACATGGTGGGTCATGGGTTTAATGCAATTAAAAATTCTCTTGAGGAATCTCAACATAAAAACTTCACCAATTCTTTTCACACACATTGAAAAATCTTTGTTGGCATAAAACCTACATACAAAATCAGCAGTTACCTCATCACAAAACCTCTCTTCATTATGCTAATGTTTCAATCAAATGAAAAACACCCTGATGTGTGAAATAGTGACATCTCAGTGAGACAGGACAAAGTAAGGCGAACTGCAGATCTTTGATCTGGCTGAAAGTGCTCTGCATTCTGATGAGAATTTTTGTTGGGATCCTAGGAGATGAAAGGATTTTTTTAAAGTCTGACAGTTAACAGAGGGGGGGAGTTATTCAGAGAAGAACAAAAAGAGGAGCACTGAAAGCAGATGACATCATGCCTCAAACTGGCCTTTACCATCTTACTGACATGTTCCACAGTGTAGCATAGCAGTTTCCACACAGCTATTCTTGAGAGCTCAAGATCCTCTGTGGAGGCAGTATGGCTGGAAATCCACTGCTTCAAATGGATAGAAAATAGAAACAGGTCTAAATATAATACATATATCTTATTTTGGCTTCGTAAATGCATTATGCTAATGCTCCAGAATACACTTTTTGAAAATATGTTCTGCGCCTCACATAATAGAAGAAAAGTCTCCAGTCTACGAAGCTAACAATTACAAGTTCTGTCACTCCCGTCTTCAAGAAAACCCCACACTGCAAGCATGGAAGTGCCATTACTTCCCTCTGATTCTTCCCACAGGTAGTTTGCCTTTTGTATCAGGAACATCTTCCAATCGTGTAGGGGCCTTGGAACTGTTTACCCTTCCCCTCAGATTGCCAGAGGCACCAAACACTGGGGAGAGATACCAAGTTCCCCTCTCTATTATTCTACAAGCAGCTATGGGAAAAACCAAAGGACTCTGGGAGCATTCTGATTATTTATGTTCAAGCAAATGCACATACAGTCAACTTACCAGGCCACATACATGACACTTGTTTGCAATGCATTTGTATACCTCAGAAGACGTAAAACATAAAAAACAGACATGAAACCAGTTTTACTTTGATACTGCCTTTCTCCTGTTTAGAAGTTTATTCTTAAATAAAAAGAAAAATTGTGCTTGGAACCTTCTCGCTAAGGCAGAAAAAGAGATTTCTCGTTCTTGTCAAAGCTTCGCTGCTTCTTAACTTTCCCTCTCTACCCCCCTCATCTATGTTTCATGGTGTAGCCATTTACACAGGACACTTCTCAGTGTCAAACATCCTCCCAGCTGCAAAGACCTATCTTTATAAAAATGTCTTTCATTTAACCTCCAGCCTAAGCGCAAAATGTAAAGACCAACTAAAGGGTCTTGCAAATATCCACCAGATCTCCTATATCCTGAAGCCAGAACATTTATTTTCACTTGACAGAGAAAATGCTATTATTATTAGGATTTTTACATTAATTACAGACCTCTCTACGCTGTTTCACTACCTGCATACACATCCATTTTGAGAATAGTTTCATGGACCAATGCTGGAATGAAGTCTCCTTGAAAATTGATGCTAACATCACCAAAAGACTAACCATTTTGCAACACCAAAACAAAGCAGCATTACAGGGACACACAGAAAAAAAATTCCAGCCAGAGCATGTCTGACGGGCCATGTAACAAGTCAATACTTTTCTATTTTCTCCATACAGACTACTAAAATCTGTATCAATGGCAAATGATTATATTTAATATGCACCTAACTATACTCTCACTAGACACAGGAAAATTTTATCTTAGGAAAATAGTAAATAACCATAATTGTTTTTGAATTGTAACTCTCTCCATTAGAATGTGTACTTAAAGATAGAAATCCTGTATTTTTACCTGATGTACTAACCAGGCACAGATTAAGACTAAGAAGGATATTTTTACATGTTAAGAGATTCCCACAATATTCTCTCCCTCCTACTATGGACCATTTTTTATGCTTCTAATTTTTTGTCACTCTTTCTGAACTTCTTTTTTCAAGAAGAAAGAATCTGTAAGATACATTACAGACACCTCACTATCTGGATTTTATCTGTACCATTTTGAGACTTAGCAATTAAAACTACCACACTTTCCTTTGCATGTCAGGGAAGTCAAAGGTCTCTTGGAATCCCTGACCCTAGAGTGCCTGACTCCATCAGAGAGGACCTAAGTACATGTGGCATAATATAATGCATTCAAGAATGTCACTAAAAGGTACTAGAGGGCTTGCATTAAACTGGCTTTACCTTCTCCTGCTTCCATGTCTGCTGTTGCAGGATGGAGAACTGATTTCTGATCACAGATTCTGATATGACTAATGAAATCTTGGTCAAAAGGAATGAAAACTCCACTAACCTCCCCTCTGTAAAAGATTCTTCTTCCTACTTTTATTCTTAAACTACAGGATACTGCTAGTATTAACCAGCTGGGTTTCTACTGTTTCCATCTTGAAGTTCCGAGGTTCAGATACTGTCCCAACAGTACCACAGAATCAGGGACATCAGAAGTCTAATGCAGTCACGTACTTAAAACTGTGCATATACATAAACCAGCTATCCAGAAAACACCGTAACTAAAAAAACCCGATCATTATAATTTACAAATAACAACCTGACATTATTTGTAAGGATGCTCTCTCATGTGCTTTGACAGGATGCGTTACTTTCTCCTTCACAAAACTTAGTTCTCAAAACATGTCTGCAACCACCATAAAAGAACTAATTTATTCTAGTGATCAGCAAGAATTGCTACCCTCTTAAAGTCAATATTAAGAGGTATTGACACGAAGCAAGCAAGCATTCAACCTGACACTACCAGAAAAGGTACCCTGTACACTTCAATCAACACAAAAATAGTCACTGAAAACCCTAACAACCCATGCATAAGTGAACTATACAGCTTATCTGGGAAACACAGAAGTACTAAGGGGATAATGTATTTCATTCAGCCTTGACTTGTGTCTTGGGGTGACTTTGTGATGTGTATCCCATATCGCTGCCCTATGCCCAGAAATTAATTCTTGTGCCTTTCTGTGCCTCTAAGCTGAGCCTGAGAGAGGGAAGGAAAAACTGAGCAAAACTTCTTCAAAGCAGTTTGCAGCTTGTTCAAGGTCACACAGAGATGGCAACTCTTTTTTTCCCAGCTGCGGCAGCGGGGCGAGGAAGCACCCGGCTTGCTGCTCCCGGGTCAGTTTTTGGCCAGTTGTTCAGTTTCTTTTTCTCCGGAGAGAGACTGAGAGTTGAAGTTTTTTTTCCCGCCCTGGAACTCCAGATTTTTTTCCCTTTTCTGCTGGACTGCTTCAACTTCAGAGCACATCTGGAGGACTTGCCACCAGGCACAGAGGGCCTGGCCCTGGGCCAAGCCCCAGCTCCAAGGAGACCAAAGGGAGGACTCAAACGCTTTCCCAGGCTTTTTTCTCCACAGCAAAATTTTATTATTTAGCATTATTTTCCTTTTCCCGTGTGTTTGTTAAATAAATAGTTTTTATCTCCTTCACTTTCCTTCGAGGAAAATTTATTTTTCCCGAACCTGGTGGGGGAGGGGTGGTGACCTGCCTTCTCTCAGAGGTTATATTTCTAAATTTGCCCAAACCAGCACAACTTGATCATTACCACAAGATGACCATTTTCATTTTTTGGTGTTCTAAGGCAACAAGCTTCCTAGAGTCCTCCACTTAAGACACGTAAATATCATATAGCCAATCTAGATAAATATAGACTCAGAGAACAAAAAAGAGTTTCAGAAGGAAAAACTGTGAAAAACATGATTCCTTGTAATTTCAGCATCTCTAATGTAAACCACAGCTGGAGGTTGCATTAGCTGCTAGTTCAGTATTGCAGATTAACGTGCATGACAGGAGACATGCCAGAGGTCCAGAGAAGGGCAGCCATAGCCATGGAGAGGTTGCCAAGAAAGCCCTTGGCTGTGAGGTGCAAGACAAGTAGATGTGCATATTTTGCAAGACAGAAATCAAAGCCAAGAAGCTGGAAACGGTCAGTCTGCAAAGGACAAGACTTCATGGTATTTACTTGTACGACTCAAAGTTCATGCTGGGGAGAAAAGATGCTTACTTGTAAAGGTAGTATTCGGCTTGATCCACTTCTTCTCGTGAAGAAATGTTGTCAACAAACTGATTAAAAAATAAGAAATAAAAGCTTAAAAGGGGAGCACTCACACAAAGCATATTAGAACAAAGTGCAATAACAAGACACGTTTGTTTGGCATATTTAGCTGTCTGACAGTACTGGAATTCTTCACATCTTTGCTTGCTCCTAACTCTGGTTTCTTCTAGACTGCTAAAACGCAAACCTTTTTAAACTGAGACAACTCCCTTCCTTAATTCTGAAAAACTTTATGCACCTTGAAGGACATCTGATGATTAAATACCTACAGCCCTGTAATTCTGCTGTTCCTCCAAATCTTTTGCTCTTTAATCACACCCTTTATTTTAAGCGTACATTCAGATCCTTACATTTTTGCCAGAATTTTGAGTGAGTCTTGACATGCCTCATTTCTTTTTCCAAAAAATATTCTTTTCCCTATAGTTTGCCAGTTGTGCCTATTCATACTACATATTCTGAAGCATAGGGACAGCAACATTTTGTATTTCACTATACTTATAAATAATGGTAAGAAAAAAATCAACCCCCATGCTGTAAAGCACAATTGTCCTCTCATTTACAATCCTGTCTTCTTACAAAACTCCCAGTTCTATCAATTACTTAAATACAAGCCAAGTTTTCAACCAGATTTTGTCTTATGTTAACAGTGAATCCTGTTTTCCTGTAAGTTTTACTAACATAAGCATAAAGATGCTGGAACTCTACAGCATCTTCATAATATAATACCTTCAGTTCAGAATATACAAACATGTTCTCAAGGTCAGTACTTCTCTTTACCCTAAGCCTAAGCTAAAAACAGTAACTTCAGCTGCCTGGTATTTGGTCTCCCATTTCTTAATTCTCTTTCCATGCGGTATACATAGAGATCTCATCTTCTGAGCATGGCAATACCATGCCTGTGTGCTTTCCCTACATTTCAGAAAAAAAGAATATGATGTTAGCTCCAGGTATTGGAAAGTGGTGCTGTTTGACAATCTGAAAATGCCATTTCTCCAGGGAGGTCAGCCCAAAGCAAGAAAGGAATAAATCTTCATAAAAAGGAAAGGAACACCCATATCCCTCATGGACACTGTCTCAGAAGCAATCGTCAAGAATGCTTGATCTGTATAAATGCTTGCTCTTGTAACTGAACAAAGCCTTCTGTGACACCTCAGTTAGTGGCGCAAATTATCCGAATCAGTGATATTACTAATCAGGGATATTTACTGAGGTAACTCAGCTTCTCTGGGTAATTTTGAAGACTGAAATTAGTTTGCTGTTTTGTTTTTTAAACAAGTGACATATTTATTTTCCTGTTCATTACAAACACTCATTTACACAGGGAATTTAAAAACAGATCCTGTATCTCTGCTTTTCCTCCCCCCTTTCCAGATTAACCCATCCAGAGGATGGAACTGGTTACTAATTTCAGTAAAAGCAGTGGCTTTGCTTAACCCATGTCAGCATCTGTTCTGCCTCAGTCTGCTGCAATGAAAGAAAACTATAAAAGCAAAATATGTCCACCTCCGCCTCACTCTGAAAGGAGCCTGGAAGTGGAGGAAGACAGACAATGCAGTGTACTAATTCAATGCATTCCCTTAGCTGCCTGGGTTCTTATACCAGTGCCTCAGGAGGCTTTAAAGCTCTCACAAAGACAGAAAGGCAGGAAGGCAGGAAACACATAACCCAGTAACAGTGAGGCCTGATTTTACCGAGAAAAAAAAAAATTCTGTTTTGAAGACCCTATGGTCTGGGTACTAACTAGCGAGTACAAAGTATCAATAAAACAGCTTTATACAGCAATTTAACAGTATAACAAGACATTTATGATCCCAGAACTCTCAAAAGAGGTGATATCATTTATCACCTCTCAGCTCACTTGATTACACAAGCATTCCACAGTCCCTTCTACCACTTTATGATTGGGATTTATTTCCTTACCCGGGCTACTGTCAAAGAGCTGACAGGCAGTTTTCTTTCATAGGTTCTGTCCATTAAGTGGGCTAAGTCAGCTGGAGAAAGCAGAAAAAGAGTGTGTTTAATCAACTGGGACAACAGGAAAATCTGCAGAGCCATTATATAACCTAGAATAGAACCTGTGTCCATGAAATCAAATTCTGGGTCCTTAAGGTCTCATTTTGAAATTTTATGAAAACAGTACTTTCTATTACTGTGGAACACTTTAACAGAAAATAATACATTAAAAAGTTCTCAACGTGATGATCCTAACTTATTAGAAAAGGAGGGGAAAAAAGCAAACTACTCTATATATAATGCGCTGGATGAAATTAGTACAACGAACATAAGTAATCTAAAACAAAAACTTAGCAGATGTCCTTAAAATTCCCACTTGCTTTCAAGCCTAGCACATGCTGGACAGTGCTTTATGCATGGACTTTTATTTTATGGTAAAACAATGAGACACAGAAACATGTAATACCATACTGATAAACCTTACAGTCATGAACAGCAATCCAAAGAAATCCTGTTAATCAAATGGGGCACTATGCCAGTAGCTAAGTAACTTTATAGCATTCTGCTTCAGCAGTCATACAACAATATTAATCTGACCATGCAGGAACTTAAACTTCTGACTGTTGAACAGGTAGCCAGCCATTGCATTTGATGAACTTAATTGGAAGTTAAATTAATTTAATTTGAAGGTTTAGTTTTGTACTGCTCCTGGAAAATAAATGTGACTCATAAAGAGTAAACTGTTCAACATATGCTGAATGTCATCTGTTTGACCATAAACTGATGATATCAAATCCATAGGCTGTAGAGACTTCAATTGTACTCCTTTTTGCTATTCTCCCCCATCTTGAGGACCAGGAACCTAACATATTCCCTCTGCAACATTTGGAACTTGCTTCACCCTTTGCAACTGTTACTAAGTGAGTCACTCCTTTGACACCTCTCAGTAATGATGATGGCTCAGATGACCGCTGGCCATCCTTGATGAGCTGATGGGTTGGCTCTTTTTCCAATTAATTTTCCAAAAAGGTCATCCTGCCTCCACACCTGTCAATGAAATGTGAGGTAAGCAGACATTGCAGCACCACATCAGAACTGACTAAACCTTCTACTCTTGCAAAGATGTCAGGGGCAGGAAACAGCACCACACCAGTAACATGCTGTGTCTCTGAGGGATGCTGTCCACAAAACAAGTGGTATTCACTATTTTTTACTTTAAAAACACACCTGTACTGCAGCGAACACTGGAGGGTACAGTTTTAACAGTACAAATGACATTCATTGCTACTCTGACTTTACAGGTAATCTGTCAAATTACAGCACATGGATGAAGTTTTCTCTTCAGTAAAATGACAGAGCCCTGACTTGCAATAGAAGAGTTGACTCCTAGTCTGTACAATGCTGCTGTCTGCCACATAGCAGTATTCCTTGTTTACATAACAACTTTCTTCCTGAGGAGTTCTTCAAAACACAAAATGAGCATTTATCTTCTGGCTGAGGGAAGGCAAACTTTTCATGACTATGAAAGCAAAGGGAAATTTGTGGCAAAGTTAGTAAGGCCAGTACCTGCTCGCACAAAAGACAGTGCAAGATGCTCAGGTGACATGGGTTATCAAAGCCATGCTATACAAGATAACCACTAAAAAACCAGATAGAATTTTTTAATGGTAAAGAAACTTATATGGGAATATCCTTACAAGAAGTGTCTGTATTTGACTCTTTATCACCCATCTCTCCAGAACTCACAAAAGACATAATGAAGCCCATGGGAAGAGACAGAGGGAGCATTCCCAATAGCGCTAGAAGTTAAAAAGAAGGGGTGCTGCAACCAACTCAGCTTATCTAGATCAAAGCACTGGGTAGGTCCTTGCCTAACTGAATGAAGTCAACTGTCATCCACCATTCTTAATCTCCATTTTGAGACCGCTGGAAAGAAGTGTTTGCTCCAAAATCTGGTATGGTTGATGACACAGCAACGTGGACCTGAGACTCAGAGTTCATTTACCTAATCCCGAACTGTTTTTCTTATGCACCACTCTCACAAAACTACAAGGTGATCCCTATGAGCATTTTTTTGGGCCATGCTCAAGCCCTGAGCTTGGCATTTCTTTTGTCTAGGTGCTCATGAAGATGTAGAGCCCACTTTAGAAAACACTGACTACTTTAGTAGAATATAAGCCAAATTGATACAATGCCATGAATACAAGATCACAAGACTGTTAGCCATTATACAACAGCATCCTCTAGGAGAGTTCACACATAGAATTTTAATGACTGACCTTTAATGCTGTCTACAAAGCTGAAACTCTCCATCAGATCTATAGTACGGAAAGCACGTATCTATGAACTCCATATAAATGTGAAACACTTATCTATCATCTCCAGTGTAAGAGTAACAATAAAATGAGGGCTGATTAAATCTAAAAGAATAGCAGACAAATGAAGATAATGGGAAATTTAGCTTTGTTTTCAGATAAATTGCTGCTTCTGCACTAGTAGTATTACAGGAATTATTAGCAATGAGTAATTATTTCCTAGCTTGTTTTCTGTGAAGAGCACCTAAAACCAGACTTTTTTTTCCTCATATTCATAATTTGAAATAACTCAGCCACCTTCTTTAAATCAAGTCTGCTCCATAAGTTGCTATTCAATAATCAAGATTAAAGCTTTTTCTTCGTTAAAAGATCCTGACAGCAGTACTAGAACCCAAGCATGTGAATGCCCAAGCCTCCTGGCATTGTTGGTGGTAAAACCTAAGTGCTTATGCTGGTGTATAAACCAAATTAGTGTTTTAATGGCCAAATCAAAATTCTAAGTACATTTTAACAGATACATGTTGCAAATGCTTTTATCTGACTCATCAAAAAAACCACTAGTCTCTACAATCTCTCATATATGCTGCCTAAAAACACACTTCTGCAAGATTAACTCCATAAATTTAACTTCTCTAAAAATGTATTACTGCATATTCAAGAATCCAATGGATTTAAATTAACAAAACAAACCATAAATAGAAGCTTAGGTAATTTAATTTCAGGCCATGACTTCAGAGTGGTCTCTAGAACACTGGTATATGAGATACCACGTTCACTCTTTTTTCATTTGTTCATAGAAACTCAACATCTTTTTGCCTGCAACAGGGTGGCTCAGGACAATGACTGGGGAAATACTGACCCTCACCTTCCAAGCCAGTGGTTATAACTTCTAATACTAGTTTGGTGGCCTCGGAAATTATCATAGTTTCAGTTTGATTTACAGGGTGTACCTATCCACAGATTGTAGCCACATCAGCAAGTAGCACATTATCAATAAGTGGCACATTTGGCCACCATGTAAAGTCACTTTTACAATATTTATACCCTTGTATTCTTAGAAGTGGTTTGCTCAAGACAGAGTTCTGATCCAGTGGTGGGGAATGACGATATAACTGAGATGGAAAGCTTAGCTGTCCTGGCAGTGATGGGCAGAGCTAACACCTTAATTCAAAGGCTAACCAGCGCTATAAAGAAAGCCTTGTTTTATTTTAAAGAACCAATTAAAATATAAAGGCCAAGGCAAATATTTTGCCCTAAAAATTTGTATGTTCCACATTTATCTCTATTTCCACATAACTGGAAAGAACAACAGCTTTGTACTGAACAAGGCTTTGAATGGAAATCATTCATGTCTGTAAGGGCAGCACCGCCATCTGGTGTTGCAGATGAACCAATTTAGGTACTGTGAATCTTTCTAACAAAAAACCCAAATTTCCTATCTCACTTGGATTCTGCTATCCCCTGGGATTCTGGTTTCCTTGGTACTTCATTTTTAATAACTGGAATTCAAATTACTTCTAAGGAGGTATCTTCCAACCAGCAAGCAGTTTGCAAATTCCAAATTAATACATTTTCAATTCCTAACTTCTTGAACAAAAGTGCTTTGGTACACAAAATACAGTTTTGCTCTTTCCCATACATTTTTCAGTACTGAAGTTTGCTAAACTCATTCATGCCTGGATTCTAAACTGAGGTTGCAGAGAAGACAATAAAGCATGTCTTACATAGACACAAGTAAATGAGTTTGTGTCTGGGATAGCACATCATTGCAGCAGAGAAATGAAACTGACTTGAAATCAAAAAATACTTCTTTTTCCTTTAAAAGTATCCTCACAACACAGTTTTGCATAACAATAGTTCTGAAACAACGTTTGAAAGACACAAATAAAAGAGCATGTCCTCAACACAAGGAACTCACTCTGGCTGTAATCACCAGTTAGTACAGACAAGATTGTATGTGCAACCATACACCTGACAGCTACAGAGCAGACGTCTGCATGGCTGTCTCCTTTCTGAAAATGCTAATACAGCTGACACCGTGTTAACTTGTTTTCTCTTTTCTGTGAACACAAAATGAAAATGCAAAGCAGCTCTTTGAAAATCATGGAATAGACATCTGCTTTGGCTCAAGATCATCAGCGGAGGAGTGGAAAGAACTGTGCCTGCCAAACAGCCACAGAAGGTCTCGCCAGGCCTGAAGAAAGCCAAACATGGACTGTACGAGCACCAGCACAACGTTTTCTTCTACAGTGGACTTCTACTGGCTATGACATTTGTCAAAATAAGAACCCATTTTCACCTGGAGGTGACTAGTTCAAATGTATCCCAGGGCACAAATCTGTGGCTCCAGCCCAAAATACACTGCATGAGCAGTCCTACTGACAGCAAAGTGTAACAAGGTATTAACAGTCTCTGCAGGTTCCAAGCTACAGTTATGAGGATCCACTGGCTGTTTCTGGTTCATGCACAATACAACATGTTGACAATATCCACCTAGATGCTCATTCATAAAAGAAACAACTTAGTGCATAAAAAACATCAGTGTGATCATTTTGTCTGTCCTCCTGCCTGACAAAAGTCCCTGAATTTCACCTGCTGATTCTTCTTTCGGCCTCACAATCTCTAAGGCAAATAACAACCACAACTCAGGGGCCCAGGAATGAAAACAGACTATGAATTAAGGAGTCTCTGAAACACTTTGGTACAAAATAATGAAAATCTATCTTTAGCATGGAAAAATGCTTTGCAAGATGCCTTCTATTTAACATAGCCACCAAAAAGACAGGGGAATGTAATTTCAAATGTAATCTAGACAAATAACTTATCTATAAAATTTCCACAGATCTCAGTACCATGTGCAGATACAGTTTAACACATAACTTCTTGAAAAGTTTAGTTCCATTCCCCACCCCCTCCTAAAAAAATCCATAATTCAAGAAGAAACTGCAAAACCCTGACAAAAATTTCCCCTTTTGAAAATGTCTTTAAATATGATTATACTGTAATACTTATAGAATAACTTTTTTTCACACTGCAGTACTGTTAAAACAATGTCAATGAAGACATCAGCCAGAGAGAGTCATACGCTTTGGAAGTTGTAAAAGAAAAAAATCAGCTTGTAGAAACCAAACATTAAGTAAACAGGCAAATTCTAACTAAAGCACTATAGCTTTGAATACATATGTCAAATTTTTAACATGTTGAGCGCTTTTTGACATAGAAGCTCAGAAGCATATTGTTTCACACACTTTTTTATTTTGAAGGATTTACAGATGACAAAACAGCAAAAAATGAGCTCAGGACAAAGTGGAGACACGAAACAAACTTTTCTCACCTAGGCTATGCTCCTCTTTCTTTCTCTTTTCCCATTTTGAGCTATCCACATAGGCTGAAGAAAGAAGAGATCTTCGACCTACTGAAGAGAGAAATCACTATGTAAGCTAGGTTTCTTACACAACTCTAAACAAACATTTTATTAGGTACCACCTCTTTCTGTCACATTTACCAAGTGGGATGCATTAAACTGTCTTTATGTCAGTAGCTATTAATGTAACAATTCAGATTCTTTCTATGTGGATGAGCCATTACAATGTAATATTTAAAACTGAAAAGCTTTCCCCGAAAGTTTTTTTTCAGCATGAAACAAGTACTTCCAAACCCTAACTCTGTATTAAGAAAATGACAAATTTGTAAAGGTAGAAAAACCCCTCAAACAACAACAAAAGCAACTTCTTTGTGCACAAATAGTTATAATTAGCTCAATTTTTTTTTTCATCAAATGTTAATAATTAGCTGAATGTAGATTCAAAGCATAAGCGACAAAAAATGGCTATACATAAACACACTTTTCTGTTGTTGCTGAATGGTTATTTTTTCCCCCTATAAAAGTGTGTCTCACTGAAAATACTTTCATTTTTATAATCTCCATTCTTCCATCTCCGGTGAACTGCAGACTCGCTAAAATATTCTTGAAAGCTTTTTCCAAGTACTCTTTGTACCACCAAAACTGCTCAACATGCTGTGCTAGCTTTTGAAACAAAACAAAATGCTTCAGCTGGAAGAATTGGTATATCAGTCACAGATGATGAGGTCTTGAAAATGCATGAGGAACACCTAGATAAAATTCGTTGAAGGAAGATACAGAAATACATGTAGAAGGTTGCAGGAAGTAATGTTATGAAATAAGAATATTTTTAAAATAGACACTACAATGCTACACAGAAGTCTTAGCAATTACTTCCAAGTCTTTATCTAAATATCTGTCTGCTACCACTAAAAGTTCTGTTTTGGTTGTGAAACTATTTTCCCTTTTTATCATCCTTCTGACACACAATTATACACACGCATCCAGCACCGAACACCTCAGAAAATAGACACTACAATGCTACACAGAAGTCTTAGCAATTACTTTCAAGTCTTTATCTAAATATCTGTCTGCTACCACTAAAAGTTTTGTTTGGTTGTGAAACTATTTTCCCTTTTTATCATCCTTCTGACACACAATTATACACACGCATCCAGCACTGAACACCTCAGAAAACTATTGGCAAAAAGACCCGAACACAGAATTCCACAGGCAGACTTCAAAAATATGTACAACACTTCACCAAACAGTTAGAAAATAAAAAAATAAGATATTTCTGGTTGGTTGGCCGGCATTTCCTTTAGCACTCTTTTTCGTTATGTTGATAAAAGAGGCACACAAAAGATCGGGGGGGTTGGTGTGGCGGCTTTTGGGTCTTTTTTTGTTGTTTTTTTTCTTTAGCATAAAGGAAAAGTCGTTCATTCATTCACAGCTAAGGAGGCCACTAGCAAGCGCGAGGCTTCCAGGGCCTATTTTCCGCAGCACAGGCCCTGTGTGTGTGAGCGCCGAGGCCGGGGCGGCGCGGTGGGGCCGCGCGTCTGCAGCTACCAGCAAGCAGCACAGAGAAACGCGTGCTCGGCGAGGGCGGCAGCCACCCATCACCACCACTACCCAAACGTTACTGGGCTCAGTTCTTCCCAAAGGTCAGATCTTTAGCTCTTCCAAAACATCAGCCTTGCTGGCGCCTCTGTCACCGCCGGTACCAGTTTTGCTGAACGCGCACTGCCGCGGGTTTGGCGGCCTCCTGTGCAATTCCGCGTGGCTTCCCCTCACCCAAAAAGGCAGGTCCTACCGTGTCGAGTTATGAAATCGGCACAGGCACGGGGGATTATCTACTAAAAAACAAATTGCGAACACTCTCCTGCACTACATACTAGCCATAAAACGTCTTCTGAGCTGTCTCCAATGCCACACATGCACACAGAGAAAGGGGGAAAGGTGAATGAAGTCGCTGCGCAGCACCCCGTCCCTGCTCACGCTCCCTCACCGCAGCCTGCGGCAACCACGACGACCAGCGCCGCGCCCCCCGCCCCGCCAACAGCGCACCGACCTGGGGCCGCACCGAGTGCGCTCCCGCTGCAGAGTACGGCGCGCCGGAGCACGGGGGCGGCCATGGCGCCGAGGCCGGAGGAGGCGGGCGGGAGCGCGGGGAAGGCTATGAGCGCCCCGCCCCGCGGGCCCGGCCGTGAGATGGCGGCGGTGCTGGCGGGCGGCTCCGGGCGGGTGGTGCGGGAGGCGGCGCGGCGTTCGGCTGTCCGCCCGCCCGGCCCAGGCGGCTGGGGCTGCGCGCCCGGAGGTATCGCGGGGTACGCGGCGGGGGTGGGCGCCGGGATGGCCGGCGGGGCGCGGGGCAGCCCGCCGGCTGGGGAGCTACCGGAGTACTGCAGCTCCCGGCAGGCCCGCCAGCCGCTACCAGCTGTGGGCCTGACGGGAGCTGTAGTTCCAGCGCGGGTGCATCTCTCGGCGCGGGGTGCCCGGGGCGCCGCGGTTTGCGCTGCGGTGTGCAGGCCGAGCTGACGCGGCAGAGGTACCCCATGGGGAGAGTCGGCGTCGTCACAGAATCGGAGAAGCAATCACGTAATGGCCTGGGTTGGAGGAGACTTTAAGTATCATCCAATGCGAACCCCGTGCCATGGGGACACCTTCCACTAGACCACATTGCTCAGAGCCCCATCCAGCCTGGCCCTGAGCATGTCCAGGGATGCTAGATCCACAGCTTCTCTGAGCAACCTACTCCACTGTCTCACCACCCTCCCAGTAAAGAATTTCTGCCTCGTATCTTACCTAAACCTATTCTATAATCAAAGCCTTTGACTAGCTGAAAGCCATTCCCATGTGTCCTAGCACTACCTGCCCTTGAGCATGTTCCACTCCAGCTCTCTTGTAGGCCCCACTGAAAGGCCGCAGTAAGGTCACCTCAGAGGTCAGTGTTAGTGTATCCCCTGCTTGCTGCTGTCAGGATATGACATTTAAAGGGAAACAACCAAACAAATAAACATGCGGCTTTGTAAATGTGTATTTATTCTGGGAGGATGACGGCGTTATCCAGACCCTGGGATTCGGGGATAAATGGGGGCACATGGAAAAGCGGCATATGGCAGAGGGCTCTCCAGCCTAGGTCCTGGCTGGGCTCCTGGCCCACTGTGCCAGCAGTGGTGAAAGTTTTGCTCAGGTTACACCTCTGTTATACTCCTCAGAGACATGGAACCCCCTCTCTCGGAGTGGTGCTCTGTGATCCTCTTCACTGGCTGGCCATATAGAGGGTTGCAGTATGCTTGAGGCTAAGCAGGTTGGTTGGTTGAATTCTCTGGGATAGCCTGCACCACCTGCACATGCCAGCCCTCATATCCATCTCCCTCCTTTTTCCTTGGTGGTGCCTTTGGTTTTGAACTGTTTCTGTAACCCTGTAAAGTGTGAATCTAAGGAAGCAGTACAATTCAGGGAATTGAATTCTAGAAGGATAACATTCTGCTGCCCCACTCTCTCTGTTGACACTGTGTGACCACTGAGTGTCCATGATGTGTGGTGCGCTATCCCCACCCCAGGCCAGCATGATTCCTGCACCAGCTTTGGAGAGGCCCAAGACAGGGATGGTCTTTCACTGCTAGACCAGCCGAGGTCGGTGGAAAGGAAATGGCAGTGTAATACAGGTCAATTTCATGCTGAATAAAATGTATTTGTTTACCCACTGGAACGGCTTCAATTAAATTTAATGGATAAATGTGCCGTTTAATGGATTTTTTTCTTCTGGTTTTATGAAGTGTGTCATTATCATGCTTCACTTGCATAGCAAACAAGTGTTTTTATTTAAATGGCCAGTTACGTTTTCCTAGGCATATGCAGAATGAGAATAAACAACATAACTCAGGTCAATACTTGCTCTTGTCCTTTAGTGGTTAGAATAGTCTTTATAAGCCAAAACCTTAAAATATTAGATTGTAACAGTGTCAGCTGTTACTGTGGCTCTCTGTTACAAAGTCTGTAGTTGCAAATAAAAATCTACTGGACACCTGGTTTTGTGACAGCAAAAACTTGTCAAATAGCTTTTGCATGATTCTTGTTTTAAAGCAGCTTGCAACACAGTACAGTTAAGGTTAGCACCCAAAGTTAATTTTGACGCTCTAGACTCAGTGACTGTCTTAACCTCTGATGTCTGTACTGCAGCAGAACTTCACTAGGTCTCCCAAGTGGTACTACAATCCAAGTAACAGGCTTGTTGTTTTTTAAAAATAGGCTGTTTGTGTCTTCCTACTGCATTTGGAGCTTCCAGAATGATTCCTTTTATAGTAGCAAGGACAGCACTTGTGGGGTGAGCAAGTTGTGCCGGTAGTGAATTGTGGAAAACAGAGGAAAACAAGGCAAATCCTTATAAAAGGATAAAGGGGTCTGGGGGGAGGCGGGGGCAGGAATCTTGTGCAGAATCCTCTTGTACCTTGGCTCAGTGGAGAGGAATGTAGCCTCTAGTTTTTCTTTTGCACATCCAATAACTAGATACTTCTTCATTCCTGTACACATAAGCTCTGGAAAGCTGTGACGTATTATTTGGGTTCTTTTGTCAGTGATGTGAGCAACTGCAGTTTTTGCAGTCTGCTTTTTAGTGTCATATCTCAATGGTCTGTCATCACACAATTGTAATTCATAAATGCAAGGTTCAGTATTATTAAATCACAGTGCAAGATAAAACTGAGCCTTCCTCTTTTTTTCTTATGGCAGGGAAACGGTATCTGCTAACAGAAGAAGATATAAAGTTACAAGAATTTCAGCAGATGAAAGTGGAAATTAGAAATGAACTTCATGGCAATAAAGGTATAGCATTTAATTCATAGTCACCATTTTAGCATGAGTCTTAGGAAACAAACAGTCAAAGTCATAAAAATATGACACAACTGACCCCATTCAAAGAAACAATTTATGTCTTCCTCTTGCAAATTTTTTGTAGTTAACATTTTTGGAAGATCTGAGGCTTTGTAGAATGAAACTGTATTAGTTATGCTGTGTTGAGAATATGTATAGACATGCTTTGATGTATGCAAGGTATTCACATAAGTTCTGAAATGTTTGTGCCCTCTCTTTCCCAACTTTTTTAGATAGTCTTATAAAAAGAACTGTTTCTGTCTACCAATCTTGCTTCAATTATAATATCATCACAGAAAACTGTTAAGACAAAGCTAAATAGTTGCTTAACTATTCAGAAAAGGGCTATCACAGTATTTTTTTTTTTTAATTTGCTCCATACATTTTTTTAGCATTTTTTTTAGATTTTTTTCTTTTGCCTAATGGGAGTTCTCAGTTGTACACCCGATTCCAGATGATATATGATACTCAGAATATGGAAAACAAATTCAGGTTTTCCAAATTCATGTAGGAGCAGGATCAGTGAATTTTTTCTGATTTTGTCAAGCTACTTTAAATGTATACAAATTCCTTTCTTTAAGAATCATAAACATAAAGCCGCCCTTATTATTTCAGAAAAGCTAGGTAAAACTCCTGGTTTATCATGTGTGGATGTGCTGGTGATACAAATTGACAATGGTTGCAAAGGTTGTAGTTAATTTTAAGGCAAGAAGAGACAAATAATCAAACCTAGTTTTATATCAACTACTCTTCTGGGACAGAGAGGGAAGTAAAGTCATCCTGATGGTTTTTCTATATTAAGTAGAATTTAAATTGTGCAGTTGTAAGTCATAATATCGTTACATTTTGCTGTGATGATGATACATTGTATTTTATTCATCCTGTACTTGAGAAATGTTGAATTTACTGCTGTGGGTCAATCATTCTTGCTAAAGCAGGTTAGTAGAAGCCAAATATTTTGCTTTATAGTTCACAGTTGACCTTCTGGTTTCATGCAGACTGGATCCTCTGAAAACTAATGAAAACATTGTTCCAAGCACCTATTTGTGCATATGTGTGTGTGGTTTTTGTATTGAGTGTTTAATGTTATACCTGAAAAATGAAAAGAAATAATTAGGGCTCGTAATAAACTTGATTTAGAAGTGGGAAAAGCAGCAATAACTGTTACACAGAATATATAATAGCTATTATTTTTGTTATAAGGTAAATATTAACTACAATAGTTATACTATTAGCTACAGCACTTATACATTTAGCTAGAATAATGTAAATACAGTTCAGATCCCAAATATTTTTGAAATTTCTGCACACCTTTGAACACATCCCAGCCATTATATATGCGTACTTGTATGCATTCTTCTGACTTTGCAGGGTTCAACTCTGCA